>NC_135620.1:41962500-42297500 GCF_053574225.1 Canis aureus | reverse complement strand
TGCATAAGGGAAAGCAAAAAGAGAAGTAGAAAGTGAGGGAGACGTTCAGAAATTGAAAACGCGCCTGTTGCCTACTTAAGCCCCATGCACGAGGGAAGATGCTCAGAGAAGCTGAAGCCGCGGTTCCCGCACTTGCCCAGCGCAGCCAGGCCCACAGCCCCTGCAGGATCCCCGATGGCCCTGCCCTGCTCCTTCTCGGTGGCCCTGGTGCTGCTCAGCTGCCACTCCCTGTGCTGTCTGGCTTGTGACCTGCCCGACACCCACAGCCCGCGCAACTGGAGGGTCCTGATGCTCCTGGGACAGATGAGGAGACTCTCCGCCAGCTCTTGTGACCACTACACCAATGACTTTGCCTTCCCCAAGGAGCTGTTTGATGGCCAGCGGCTCCAGGAGGCGCAGGCCCTCTCTGTGGTCCACGTGATGACCCAGAAGGTCTTCCACCTCTTCTGCCCGGACACGTCCTCTGCTCCTTGGAACATGACCCTCCTGGAGGAATTGTGCTCGGGGCTCTCTGAGCAGCTGGATGACCTGGATGCCTGTCCCCTGCAGGAGGCAGGGCTGGCCGAGACCCCCCTCATGCATGAAGACTCCACCCTGAGGACCTACTTCCAAAGGATCTCCCTCTACCTGCAAGACAGGAACCACAGCCCATGTGCCTGGGAGATGGTCCGAGCAGAAATCGGGAGATCCTTCTTCTCCTTGACCATCTTGCAAGAAAGAGTAAGGAGGAGGAAATGAGACCTGCCCAGGTCCCCAAGGAAATGATTCTGTCTGACAAATAATATCACACTTGTCCTGTTCTGCTGTGTCAGAGACGCTCATTTCTGCTGTAACAGTGACATAAGCAGAATCAATTTGTCAATAATTACCTGAGCCAAAGGCAGTCGGTTAACCAACTGAGCCACCCTGGCACCCTTGAATATTCTGTCTTCTGTAATATTAAGCAACATGTCAATGCTATAAGTGCTAGTCACTTTCAGATGACCATGCCGGTGTCTATTTATCTATTTAAATATTTATTCATGTAAATATTTATAAGGTTTATATTTCTTCACACACTATTATGTGTACCTTTATGTGGCAGCAATATAATAAAATATATATTCTTTATATTTAATCAGTTTTTCATGTCTTTATTGAACTTTTACTGTGGAAAGTATTTTTGAAAGACTACCATGAATTTTGCAACTTGTAGAAAATTAGCCGGCAGAATGCATTGACCCATTATATTACATTAACATCAAGTAATAAATGACTTCCTCTAAAAAAAATTGTCAATTGCCTTTAGAATATAGGCCATGACACATACAGTTCCTGATGTCCATATCTCTAATTTTATAGGGATAGAAACCTAAAAATGATCATCATATTTAGTGTTATAATGAAAAAGGGAGAAAAGTGAATTCTCTCTCACCTGATTCTAGATTGGAGAATCTCAAGAAGTACACATAAAAGCAGTGGACCCCTCCTGAGGTGACCGGTAAACATGGAGGCACAAACGCCCAGTGTCAGGGGAGAGGTAAGCTTGCAATAGGCAAGAAACACCATGGCTAAAGTCTGTATCTAGCATGGAAAAGGCCAGAAACAGAGGTGGCCATGTGGGGAGACGGTGTAGTGTGAGAAGAAGACATGAATGTGATTCTGAGGATCTCCAACCACCAAACGGAGGGGGGGAAAGAGCCACAAGGAGACAGTGGAATCATGGCCATAGAGTACATGGATAACAAGACAGGATGGTGATGAGTGTATTTAAAGAAATGTGTTTAGGAGATCACAGTGGATTCATGGAAGTTGTAGGTTGAAACTGTCCACTATGTCAGAATAATTGAAGCCACTGTTGACCTTCCCGAGAGTAGGTTTGGTGGATGAATAAGCAGAAATCACATTAGAGTAGTTGGGAGTATAAATAAGAGAAATTAGTGCCTCCGAGGTGAAGAATGTATTGTGGGATCTGGTAATAATGGGGTTAGATTTTCTGTGCCTACTTTGCCCTTTTATGCCATATGTCTTTTCTGAGTGAATTCATGGAATTGATGTTCTGGTAAATCACCTCAATGTGTTTAATATTGTATTTTTTTAGAATCATGACTTAATGACGTACAATGGTTATCCTGTCTTGGTTCTCATTACCTTTTATATCAACAAGCTGCTCATCTTTAAGAACTCACTAGGCAGAAATAGATAACTCAATCCTTCATCAAATCATCTATTACTACTCATAAAATAATGTTCCTGGAATTATTGGCTTTATTAATTAGGTTATTTACCCATTACTGTGACCCTGGTTTACTACAAGGGCTTAATATCACACTTCTTTTTCTAGTGAGTTTGGTAGGATAAGAATTCTTTTATGTTACTCACTGGTGATGTTTCCTAATTTTATGAATATCACAGTATTTGTTTTAAAGTTTTTATTTATTTGAGAGCAGTAGAGATCACAGAAAGAGAAGGAGGGGAGAAGAAGTCTCATCACTGAGTGGAGAGCCTGATGTAGGGCTCCAACTCAGGACTCTGAGATAATTACCTGAGCCAAAGGCAGTCACTTAACCAACTGAGCCACCCAGGTGCCCCCGAATATCATAATCTTTGGTGGATCCTCAAATAACAAAATTCTCATGGACAAAAGAAAGACTTTCTTCAGTAATAGAATGGAAAGCTGAGTTAGGCATTCTCTTTGTTAATTTAAAAGCAAAGAAAAAAATTGGTGGAAATCAGCTGAAAATACAACATTAATCATGGAAATCCATAGAACAAGAGTGAATTGTGTATAATTCAAGAGTAAAAAACAGATTTAACGCTTATAACAGAATATTGTGAATATTAACTGAACTCATGCAGATTAAAGGCACCTACCATTGCATCTTCCATGAGTAACAACTTAAAATGTGGTACGTATTGTCTTATTTTTCTTCAGATGGCTATAAATGAGAATATTGTCTCTTTCTATAAATCTTCCAAATTGTGTGTCTTATGCTTAAATAACTGGCCTCCAATGGAAAAAGCCTCAAAAACCAGAATTCCGTTGTGAATTCTAGAGAAGGCTGACCAATTCATTACTCATTCCAAAGAAGGGTCTTATATTCAGTGATGACAAGGTGGCTTGTATGAATATCTGAGGATAGACAATACATACCTAGATGGAAGTGCAGAAGAACATGTTATTTCTTTAACCTTATGGCATCTACCCCTGCCCTCCCCTCCACATTCCAGGACACATTCCCCTGTCCTAACAGTTTCCTTCCTCACCAAGGCACAAGTCCCCACAGCACCCTGGGCATTCACCCTCTTGACCTCTCAGCCCATTCACACAGGGCTTCCTGCTCTGTTGTGGTCTCAGTTTAAAGGTTTCCCTAAAGAGCAGTTTGTCACAAGTATAAAGAAAAAAATCAAATGAAATCTCTAGGTTTTGCAGAAACACCTGCAACCGAGGCTTTGTTTTGATTTCCATCAAATGTGATGTAACAGCAGCTGTGGCTAAAAGGAAACAGAAAGCAGGGTCAGATTGAAATGGAGTTCCCTAGGGAAGACCGCCCCCCTGGTGGCCACGTGCGACTAGGGCGGTGACCAAGACTGGAGGTGGGGCCTGGAATCTAAGCAGAAATGGGAACTCTTTCTGAGGATGTCCCTTCAGGCTACAAATAGGTTACTTGTCAACAACCAGAGACTTTAATGCAGGCAAAAATAGTTTCCTTATTCTGTCTAGAGCAAAGAGTAAGTCTTGCTCTGAAAATCTCTATATAAGCACATTTGGTATCAATCCCAGAGTATTGATCCTTAAATACTGGAAAGTCTTGGGGAACCAAACCACAGGACCAGAGGCAGGGGTAAGGAGAGTGCAATCCCCACTAAATTTTCATCCCCAGGCACTTCCAGTCCACCTGCGATGGTTGGTGGGGAGACAGAGCTTGGCACCCAGGTGCCCATCATGGGCTGCGGGAGATCACCGTGCAGCACCAGCTGCAAGCAGCCAAGGTTTGCCAGCTTCAGAAGCCAGGGTGCCCTCAGCTTCCCACCACCCTCCCTGCCTGCTGATTCCTGTGTTGTGGAGCTCAAGGCCCTCAGATGTCCAGTCCTGCATAGAAACACACTAAATACAAGGAATCCAACCCACATGTCTACACCCAAGGATCCAGGGCCTCATCTGTGCCTGTGTTTGGGCACTGCTATGTTCTGATCCCACAAGGTGCAGAATGCTCATTAGCTCAAAACAGTGCAGCTACACATCTGGAAACATGAAGGTGATGAGAGTCAAGAACAACTTCAGAACCTGGAACAGGAGAGCTGTGAGAGTGCCCACTGGCTCAGCGACATGTCCTCGGCAGGTGGAACGATAGGAACGGGCAGCGCTGAGTCAACTGTCTCTCCACGTCTTTCTCGAGACTGAGAAGATGCAAGTGGTTGCTGGGAGCACAGAATTGTCCTATGCACATGTGGCTAATAGGAGTGTCCCCCGGATGGATGACACTGACATGACAGCAGCCTGCACAGTATTGGGAGAAGGGTTACTCCAGGGCCAGCTGCAAACTTGTTTCAATTGGCAGAAAAATCTACTGCCTGAGTATTTTAAAAGGGAGTCTGTCAACTTTCCCTTAAAGTCAGTCCCCTGTGGGAAGTCTGTCAACTTTCCCTTAAAGTCAGTCCCCTGTGGGAAGTGTCTTAAAAGGGAGTCTGTCAACTTTCCCTTAAAGTCAGTCCCTTCCCCTGTGGGAAGATTCCTCCCACAGGAACTCATTTGCTCAATAAAATAAGAGTGGGCATCGAGAACTGCGGGGCTGTAAGAGGCAGCTGTAGCTGGAGGATGAAGATCTGAAGAAGCTCAGCAACTGTGTGCTCTCCAGGGCTGTGGGCTGCACTGATGTCAAGTGTGATCCATTTCAGTTGCAAAGTGGTGTTGTTGGCTGGCTGCTTTCTCCTGGGGCTGCTTGCTGCATGTCTGGTTCTCTGCCTCGGGCTACATTTAAAGGCCAGTTGCAGGATGACTAGTTGTCAGGGGAGGGAGGCACTCAGAACCTGAGATTGCAAGTGCAAGAAAAGCAGAAAAGACAGTTCATACACAGCCTCATGCAAATCCCATCCAAATTCAGGTTTGAGAAAACACTACTGCCAAGTGAAGTGTTTGACAAATGCCATCAACCTCAAGGAGACAAGATGGTGTGTAACAGTTGTGAGGAACGTGATGACAAAGTTAATCATACTGTTAATGTCTGCCTTTAGGGAAGGGTGCCTGCTGTGCCTAGCAAAAAATGGGGATTGGAGAAATTATTCTCTGAGACTGTATTAGAGTTCTCCAGAAACAGAACCAGACTATAAATATAGATTTATTTTGAGGAAGTGGCTCATGAGTTGTGGAGACAGGCGGATCCAATATCTGCAGAGAAGCCCACAGGCTGGAGACCCCTGGAAGAGCTATAAATGTGGTCTGCTGGCACAAGTTTCACTTTCTCCAGGAAGGTCAGTCTTTTTCTATTTGTGGAAGCTGAGAAAAATCAAGGCCATTCCACCTCAAGTTTAGCATTAGCACAAGTACAGCCATCTTAGGCCCCTGTGAATAAGAGCTGAACTTTATAGGAAAAACTGCAGAATGTCCTCGGCAGGTAATCCCATATCAGAAAGACAACAGAGCTCAGAATTGCCCTCGGCAGAGAATTCCATATCAGAAAGACAACAGAGCCCACACCTGTGGTAGAAAGTCCCATATTAGAATGAGAACAGAGCTCAATGCCCTTGAAAGCCCCATATCAGAATGTAAACAGAACTTGAGAAATTCCTCCACCCCTTCGGAAAATCCCCTAGACCAGCCTATAAAAAACCCAGCTGTAACCCACTTCGGGGTCCAAGTCTTTGCTCCGCTGTGCCGGGTATACTTGGACCCAAACTCGAGCTTGTAAATAAACCCTCGTGCGCTTGCATCGGTGTCGGTTCCTTGGTGGTTTCTCAGATTCGCAATCTTGGGCACAACATTATTAAGGTCTTCAGTGGATTGGATGGGGCTCCCCCACATTTGGAGAGCAATCTGGTTTGCTCAGAATCTACTAATATGTTAATCTCATCTAAAAAAATAGCTTCACAGAAACATCTAGAATGTTGGACCAAATATCTGGATATTACACCCAAGTTGACACATAAAGTTAACCATCCCAAAGGCTTCCCTCAGATTCTCAGCAGCCTCTTTGCTTATTGTGGACAGTGGTTGTCCCACCATGCGGTCAAGAGCTCAGACTGGGGAGACAGAAGACCTACCTTCCCAACTGTCTCTATGACCTTGAGAAAGTTATTTCATCTCCATGTGCTCTGTTTCCTTCTTCATGAAATGAGCACAATGGAAGGATTCTTTCTGGCCCATTCTGTTAACTGGCATGTGTTCCAGTGACTGACCTAGTAGGTGCCTGAGAAACAGCTGTTTAGTGAATGCATGTTGGGGAGCAGTGCTCATCTCCCAGCCTGTGTCCAGAATAGAGGGAAGTATGGGAGCTGATGAAAGCTGTCCCCCACTAAGAGATTCAAGGTCATGAGGACTTCCCCTTTCCCATCTCAACCTAGAGCTCCAAGAGTCCAGCTGCATTTTCGGGATATGTGACATTTCTTGTCTCTTATCATTTCTAGAGGCTGAGTGAGAAGTTTCTGGCCCTGTGCTGCCTGTGCAATCCCAATTACTCCACCCCATAACCATACAATGTTCTAGATAATGAAGGAGCACAGGGAAGGACTGTTAGGCCTCTGTCCTGGGTCATGGTCTTTGGTTTTTTCACTTTTAAAGTCCCCTGAGCATTTGTATTTCTTGTTCTATTTCTGTGTTAGTATTAAAAAAAAATTATTTATCTGAGAGAGAAAGAAAGCGCATGATCAAGGGGAGGGGAAGAAGGAGAGGGACAAGAAAATTTCTCACTAGGCAGGGAGCCCTAAGCTCGGCTTGATCTTGGACCCTGAAATTCTGACCTTAGCTGAAGTCAGACTCTTAACCACTGAGCCACCAGGTGCCCATATTCTTGGGTTGATACTAACAAGATCTTAAAATTGAGATACCTTCACAAACACAAATGAAAGAAGCTGAGATGCTGGTGTGTGTAGAATGCCACTGTCTCCATTCCTCCCTAATCCTGATCACCTTCAGGAGGTCAAAGCTGGCTGTCCTTATGAACTGAAGCTGGTCCTCTGTTCCTCTAAGCCTGAGCTCCTGGCAAACCTTGAACTTACCCTAATGTGGCTGAGGCAGAAGATATAAATCTCCTTTCAGAAGAAAATTATATTCTGGAAATAGATATCTCTACTCACAATAGACACCACTTTGGAGGATGTGATAACTCAGAATCAATCAATTTTCTAATTTGTTTATGGGGGATCCCTGGGTGGCGCAGCGGTTTAGCACCTGCCTTTGGCCCAGGGCGTGATCCTGGAGACCCGGGATCAAATCCCACGTCGGGCTCCCGGTGCATGGAGCCTGCTTCTCCCTCTGCCTGTGTCTCTGCCTCTCTCTCTCTCTCTCTGTGTGACTATCATAAATAAATTTTAAAAATTAAAAAAATTAAAAAAATTAAAATAATAATTTGTTTATGGAAACATTTCTTCCAGAGAAATTTTGTAGGGAGTGGGGATGCTAGACTGGCTGACCTGAGGAAATGTGCTCCCAGAGGCAGAGTGAGTGAAAGCCTGATGTATCCAAGGTTGTGTCATGGGACACACCTGAAGTCATGCAGGAGGCCACAGTCCAGGGCTTCACATAGCTGAAAAATTTGGTGGCCCTTACTTGAAGCCATGGAAGACTAGGGAGGGAGAGGACTGAACCACTGGAATCCAAAGGGTATGTCACCTTAGGGGAGTTGTTGAGATCCTGAGAGAGAGCGGGATCAGGGTAGGAGGGTGCCAGGTGATGAGGTGTGGTCCAAAGACAACATGGGGTCTGGATTGGAAATAGGGTCCTATGTCTGAGTGTGTTTTCGGTTGGAAAGGAAAAGGTCAAAGGTTGGGGTGAAGGATAGTCTGACAGTGTGGGATTTGGTGACAAAGTGGGCTCTCTTTGAAGAAAAGCATCCAGTGGTTATATGGTGAAAAAAAGGAAAGTGGGTTGGTACTGTCCAGTCAGAGGGTGGAAGCCTAAGGTAAGGAGACCAGAGTGAGCCATGAGTTAGTGGATCTCAAAGATGACATTGAGAAGCATTTTCCTGACTCCATGAACAACATCATATCTACTTCCTTGGCTGCTCTAAGTCACTGCTCAGAGAAAGAATCTTGGTAGAACTGTTCTAGAAAGCCACCCACCCAAGGAAACTGTGCAGGCACCTGCAAGAGATAGGAGAGGCAAAGTACTTTTGAAAGCAGAATGGGGACAGACAGGTTTGGCAGGGGTCAGATTCTGCTACATGTCTGACCTCATGATATTCTTTTTATCTCACTCCATGGCTTGATATCACATCCCTTTTTGATTCTCCCTCTTATATGAACTCTAGGTTGCACGTGGAGCCTGGCATTCCACAATCTAGGAAGAAGGATGCTTGAAATAACAGGACTAACAGGACAGATGAATTACTTTTTCTGAAGAGGTCTGGTGCCAAGTTAATGCCTTTGCTGTGAACCCCCAACAGAGAATATATGACCCTGGGTCACATAGGGTAAAGGTAGCATCTTGTAGGAAACTGAATAGAATGTTCCCTTGGGCATACACTCTTTCAAGATTAGATGCTGAATGCCCAGGGATAAGGACACAAAGTCAAAAGTTCAATGACAGTTATACTAAGCTTAACTTATGGACAGGGCTCTGTTATTTTAACACTCTTTCAGGCACATGGTCCCAAGTGATTATCACAACATCCCCATGACATTTGCAGGCCAGTACTCTCGTCTGATGCTTAGGAAAGTTAACAATTTGGAATATGTACAAAGGTAGGACCCACACATTTTGCCTCTAAAATCAATTGTCCCTCCACTATACCTCCTACCACCACCTAGTGGGCAAGACTCATGGCCCAATTCAATCACTCCTTCATTCCAATGGGTGAGTACAACAGGGATCGGGATGAGGCCGGTTTCCTTCCTAAGGGGCTGGCCTACCAGGTCATTAATTTCTGAGAAGCACTGATTCTAGGAACTGATCTCCTCAGTGATTGCTGACCCGAGGCCTCACCGAAAAGAGATTTGAAGGTTAATCCACAGAGAGCCTGGCATTCAAGAGTAGGACATTACTGTTAAGCCTTCAGCTTTTTCTTCCCGCCTCTATGTTGATGCTGAAAGACAAGGAAAAGTAAGACAATCTCACTTTCCTCTGTCTACAAAGGCAGCAGCCAGTCATAGCAAATAATGTCAGTTTCTGCACTGATTTGAGACCTGTCTTCTAAGTTATTCACTTTTAAAGTGGGTAACAATATTTTCTACTGATCCTTCTCTGAAAAAATCAAGGAATGGTTTTTTGCACATGGTCCTTTTAATATATTTCAAGCACGAGTCCTCTGTCTAGGAAAAGCCAGAGTTTCAGGTCTTTTGGATCGCGTATGCTCCGTTTGATAAGAATCTACTCTGAGGGGATGCCTGGATAGCTCACTGGTTGAGCATCTGCCTTCTGCTTAGGTCATGATCCCAGGATCGAGTCCCACATGGGGCTCCCTGCATGGAGCCTGCTTCTCCCTCTGCCTGTGTCTCTGCCTCTCTGTGTCTCTCATGAATAAATAAATAAAATTTTTAAAAAATCTACTCTGAGGACACAGTGAGTAGCATCTGTTGGGAGAGTTTCAGAGGCTCAGCACTGCTCTCCTCTCTCTCATGTTGGCACTGACACAATGAAGAGGCTTGGTCCAGAGATTCCTGAGATGGGAAGGTGCCTGACGAACAAAGGTTGCGAGACCTCTTCTCGATGGGTGACTTGATGTGCCAGTACATGGACACTCAACCAGCTGCTGGAAAGTTATCTTGGAAACTCCCACTGCACCCATTTATTGAAAACATCTTTCCTCCCTTATTAAATTCTGATGCACACTTTACCTAAAATTGAATTACTCCTCACAATAAAATTTTCTTACAGATTCCTTAAAAATAATAAAAAGTTAATATCTATAAAAATTTACCATTAAAAGTAATGAATGGAGGATTCATATAGTGGAAACATGGAAGAAGCCAGGGAAAACCAAGAACAGTACTATCTATACCTAGGAGTCAACTAATTCCCCAAGGGGCACTAAAGAGGAAAAAAAGAGAAAAAACATTTGTAAATAAAATTAAACTCTGCCCTGAGGTTCATTTCAATGTTCTCACTTATGGTTGTTTTTCCTGTTGAATCACCCACCTCAATTCTGTTCCCTTCCTTTCTACTAGGGTTTCTGAATTAAGTACCTTTCTGTAACCTGAACTCTTCTACTCATTTCTTCTTTCTTTGCTCCTCTGCTCACATCTCTCCCACCTTCTCCATTACCAACCCCCACACACTCCCCATCATCCAGGAACAGCTCCATCTAAGAAAGAAGAACTAGCACCCTTCTATAGTATGATCACATAATCTCTGGACTTCTAGGTTATTATAGTGCTCTGGTTGTGAACCTAAGCTACATCATCAAATAACAGGGGAACTTTTTTTTTTTAAAAGAGGTTGCCTAGATTCTCTACCAGATTAATTACATCATTTTGTGGGGGTTGAGGAGAGCATTCATATTTTGGAATAATTTTATTTTAAGATTATTTTCAAACTTACAGAAACATTCAAAATAGTAGAAAAAATTCACATAGTCCCATCACTCAGAGACATATGCCAACTGTCCTCCCCAATTCCTTTATATTTAAAGAATTTAATCCAGGCTCCAGTCTTTCATCCAGCACTCATGCATTCCTTTTTTCTCTTAATTGGAAACAATTCCTCAGACTTCCCTTAACTTTGACAACTTTGACAATTTTGGAAAATGTCAGGCAATGACACAGAAGAGAGGGAAGAATGTTTTCAACTCTCAATGCTCTAAGATAAATGAACCATTTTAAAATAGTAAAAATAATAAAAGCAAGTATATATGGGAACAGAGTTTGCCTTTTGCCTCTGGATCCAGTAAATCTCAGTCGTGTATTGGTGGTATGACCCAGCCACTCCACTGCAGGGTTTAAAAATTTCCGAGATCATGTCCAGACTGTAGATGCGTATCCCCTTGCCCCGCATCCCTATCTTTTCTCCGCAGAGCAAGCCTGGGTCTGCAGACGCACCGGCTCCCCGCCCCGCCCCCGCCCCGCCCCGCCCCGCCCCCGCGGAGCATCCCCAGGAAACGCCCTGGTCGGCGCCCGGGCTCAACTGCTGCGCGGCCCCGCGGAGCACAGTTCCCCGCGGTCAGGCCCGACAGGGGAGAGCCTGCTGGGTCCCCGGGTCCCACGCGACCCCGGAGCCCGGGCCCCTCACCTGGGTCGAGACCCCGCTCCCTGCGGAGCAGCTGCGGTCGTCCCGGAGAGCGTCCCTGGCAGCCGGGGGTCCCGCTGGTGGGCGGCGCCAGGTGAGCCTTTACGTTGAGTTCGCGCGCCCCCTGCTGGCCGTTGGGGCGCATCGCCGGAGCCTTGCGCGTTCCCGAGGGCTGGCGGCGCCTGCTTCTCCAGGAAAGCACAGAACTCAGGGGTGCATCATCTACTCGCTAATAGTGCAGGTGATGCTTTGGTCTAGCCCCTCCGAATGTGATGATCGTGAAAAACAGGGAATCACGCTTTTGAGACATCCGAAAATGATAGCTTCCCAGTCAAGCCAGTATAACAGGACCTACTTTCATTTTTTTTCTTTTGTTATTATTTATTTAAATTCAATTTGCCAAAAAAATAAAAAAATTAAAAAAATAAATTCAATTTGCCAACATTAGCATAACACCCAGTGTCATTTTTTTTTTCACCACAAAGATAAGTATTAACATCAAGAAGGCTTAAGCCACCTGTTCTTGCCGTCAGATTCTCAACCTGTCCCACACAGACTACCTAACAGATCTTAATCCTGTTTACACAGAAGACTACAGTACAGCTTCAAGTAAGAGCGGCTGTTTGGATTACCCCCGAGGCAGTCTGGGACAACTGGAGCAGAGAAAGAAAAGTAGAAAATCTTCGGGTTTGTCCTTACTTAGTTAGAGATGTTATCTATACGGTAGATGTTATCCAAGAAATCAGAGGCTTTCTAAAGAAGGAATACAGCTGCTGTGCCTTGGAAGTTGTCAGGGGGATGGCTGAAATGTGCTTTTCCCTATTGAATAAATTCAGGAAATAAGAGAATTATTCCTACGACTCCCATCACTATATCATTGTTTGTCAAGTCAAACAAAAAAATTTGCACTGTATTTTCTGTGCCAGCTGTCAAATACCTGAAATCAAAACTTTATATTTAAAATATAGTCTCCAAAAAATGTTCAGCAAGTAAATGATCTGTTTCTTAAGTAAATAACCCATGATAATATGTTTTTTATTTATCTTTTCAAATTTTTGGAGGGTTTTTGTTGTCCCTAGAATCTGAAATATAACTTATCATGGAAAACCTTCTTCATTATATTATTTTGTTACAGACTTCTGTTAAGGTAATGTTAGTTGCTCAAATAGATAAACATGGAAATATCAGATTTTGAACATAGCACAAGTCTTATCTTCCCCTCATGCAATACTTAAATGCAAGTATTCCTGATGAAGTGACTCTTCTGGTAGGTTTGCCCTCAAATGGTGGTTCAGAGATCCAATTACTTTCTATTCAGTGCCTTTGCCATCATCATGTGACTTTAAATATGGCTCTGGTGCTTGGGTTTATTCCATTTAGTCGTAAAAGAATAAAAGCCCAGTTGATCACATGGACACGTTTTCATGGGCCAGACCTGTGCAGAGCAACACCCACATTTAGTTGGACAGGATTCATTCACATGGCCACATCTAACTGTAAAGAGACTGGGAGAAGGAGTTGAATTTGGGACCAGTGGGAAAAAGATACAAGTTTAAGGAATAAGACCACTATTAATTTTTAGACTATGTGCACTAATACTGTTTTTAGAAGAACTAGTCAATTTTTTTTTGGTAATTTTTTTTATTGGAGTTCAATTTGCCAACATATAACATAACACCCAGTGTGCCGTCAAGTGCCCTCCTAGTGCCCATCACCCAGTGACCCTATCCCCCCGCCCACCTCCCTTTCCACTACCCCTTGTTCGTTTCCCAGAGTTAGAAGTCTCTTCTATTCTATCACCCTCTCTGATATTTTTCCCACATTTTCTTTGTTTTTTGTATGTTTGTTTTTGCTTTTATACAGTTTATCCATAAAATGCTGACCACAGATCGGATTCCACAAATTAAAACCAGGCAAGGGACCCAGCAGGAGAAGGCATGCGTGTTCACATTACTGGCCCTTTAAATTTTTTTTTTTTTTTTTTTTTTTTTTATGATAGTCACACACACACACAGAGAGAGAGAGAGGCAGAGACACAGGCAGAGGGAGAAGCAGGCTCCATGCACCGGGAGCCCGACGTGGGATTCGATCCCGGATCTCCAGGATCGCGCCCTGGGCCAAAGGCAGGCGCCGAACCGCTGCGCCACCCAGGGATCCCTACTGGCCCTTTAAAAGGCAGATTCAGGGATCCCTGGGTGGCGCAGCGGTTTGGCGCCTGCCTTTGGCCCAGGGCGCGATCCTGGGGACCCGGGATCGAGTCCCACGTCGGGCTCCCGGTGCATGGAGCCTGCTTCTCCCTCTGCCTGTGTCTCTGTCTCTCTCTCTCTCTCTGTGACTATCATGAATAAATAAATAAAATCTTTAAAAAAAAAAAAAAAAAAAAAAAAAAAAAAAAAATAAAAGGCAGATTCACATGCATTCCCAAGGGGATAGGTTAAAGTTGAAACATATCACTTCCAGATTGCAAATTCCTTTAGGGGTCCCTCTTACAATTCTGTCTCCATTCAAGCTCTCTTTGGACTTGAGGCCATGCTGATTACCCCCACAGTCCTTCTATATCATTCCACCTCTCAGCAAGGCTCCAGGAGAATACTTCGGGCATGTAACTACTTGGAAGCTTTAGGCTGAGAGTTGGACTCACCTCTGGTCTCTGGGCAATGTCTATAGGGTAAAAAGAGTGGGTCAGCATGTACCCCCATTTCCTGTGGTGCTTCAACTTGAAAATAGTCCCCTTTAGGTAGTAAGAACAGCACATCCCACTGAGATCTCCCCATTCCCCAAAATCTGGGTGCACATTTAGTGATGTTCTGATAAAAGGTAGACTAGATGAACTCAGACAATCACCCTCAGAATCCAAGAAATGTGCCAAATAGGAGTAACTGCATAGGGAATGGATGGTAACATGCCTGCTCCTCCTCTTTATTTTTTACATAATCTGTTTGTTGTCAATAATGCAGCATCGTAGCATATTTAGAGCAGTTAGAATTTTCAGTGGGACTATCTTGGGTTTGAATCTTCATCACTTGGTAACTGTGTGGCCTTGAATAGTTGTTTAATGTTTCTAAAGCTCACTGTCCTTGTTGGAAAGGGCAAACCATAAAAATGATATGCTTACATTATTATGGAAGAGATGATATCATACACGTTATGATCAGATAAATTTACAACCAGATGAAAAATGAAAATAGGAATTTGGACCCTTTGAGGAGCTCTGCAATGTTGGTGTCACCAGTGTTCCTGCTTTGGTCCTCCAAAGGACGAGGGTCTTAGGGCCTGGACGAGGTTGATGGTGATTTTTGCCAGTGTTTTTACCCACAGAGCTGTGAGTGTGTTCTTTAGTTTCTAAATTTCATCAATCTACCCTGATCCCATAAAACAGAACCAATAAGACCTAAGAGACAACTCTGTATCACACACATAGAAACCCTCACTAAATCCTGGGCAGAAGATGAGAAAATTCAGACTTAGGGTAAGTAATTTTCCTTATAGCTCAAATGGTTCAAAATAGTACCTGAAATTGAATCCAGGTCATTCTGACTTTAAAACTAGCAGAATCGTGCTCATTTTTCCATGATGGGAAACAATCATTAATACATTCCAAGTGTGACAAAATAAAAGCCTAATGATATTTCTCCTCTTGATGTCACTCAGAGGGTTAGAGGCAAAATCACCGTGCCATCTTCCAAGCTAGAAGTATCATTGTGTTCCTGCTCCTCATCTGCTATACGAGTCCCATCTGAAAATGGAAGTCTGATAAAATCCTTAAATGAATCTGAATACATGTTAGAACTGTGGAAGAAAGGGCGTGTTACTCATTCATGATACTCTTCTCATCCCAGCCTCAGAGATACAAATTCTTAGCTTAGGCTAGACAAAGATGGCCTCTCTCAGTAGAAGGCTGTATGGCACCCCACCAGGTGAGGATCCTCTGGGAGAAGTATGTTCAGCTACCATGCAGAGTATGTCAGCAAACCATTGTGTTGTGAGTTCCTCAGCCCACTGGATTCCTACCTAATCATAAAACCCACTCATCCGGAGTACCTGGGTGGCTCAGTGGTTGAGCATCTGCCTTTGGCTCAGGTAGTGACCCCGGGATTCTGGAATCAAGTCCCACACTGGGCTCCCCATGGGAAGCCCACTTCTCCCTCTGCCTATGTCTCTGCCTCTTTGTGGGTGTCTATAATGAATAAATAAATAAAATCTTAAAAAAAAAACACTCATCATTGGGCAGAATTTTGCAAAGTTTTCTCTCATCCAGAACCTTATCAGAGCTTCTATGAGGAATAATATTCAGATCAAAGTTAGGAAGTGATATCTTTGAAGACACTCATCTAGGCTGTGGCAGGGATAGGACTCACAGCCAGTTCTGAATGTTTAACTGGTGTCCTTTTAGCCATATTGAATCTGTCTAAGCTACACCTTATCACCAGTCATGCAAGACATATGAAGACCCTCAACACTAATATGGCTTTAGAATAAATTTTTATTTTTCAGTCCATTTCTCTTTTAAAAGTGAGTAACCTCATTGATGCCTACCCTGCTAGATTGGTATCAAAAAGAAGAGAGTTCAGCCAGGTGAGAAAATAGGGAAAAGAAACAAAAATTTATCTGGCCATTTACATGTCATCTACAAGGTAAATAAATATTGTCTTATTACATGGCCCTGTCAATTTGCCGAAACATTAATGCTAGCAAATCCACCTATAAATGAATAAAGCAGAATCCCAAGAGATGAAATGATCCATCCAGTGCACAGCAAGTGGTTGGCTGAGCCAGGGGTTGAGTCCAGGTGTGCTGATGGAGACTCTTATGCCCGGCAGAACTGAGTGAATGTCCATCCATCCATTTCAGATGACTGTAGCAATTAGGATAGTCACATGCCCACAAGTCACCCCTCCTGGAGCCCTGAATTCCCAGAAAGCCTCTGTCTTCCTTCCTGTGTGCCTCATGCCACACCTTCCCCCAGTTCTCCTCATTCTCCTACAGCATTTATCTAGGTTATGAGCAAATCTTTTTTTTTTTTAAGATTTTATTTATTCATGAGAGACACAGAGAGAGAGGCAGAGACATAGGCAGAGGGAGAAGCACGCTTCTAGCAGGGAGCCCAATGCGAAACTCGATCCCAGGATCCCAGGATCATGCCCTGAGCCAAAGGCAGACACTCAACCACTGAGCCACCCAGGTGCCCCAAGCAAATCTTATCTAGGTTATGAGCAAATCTTTTGTTACTAGCATGAATATATTCAAGACCCCAAAGGATTCCCCTCTGTTTTACTAAGATATAATTGACATATAACATTATATTAATTTAAAGTGTACAGCATAATGATTATATATATGTATAAATGATTGTACATATATATAAATGATTACTAAATTTAGTTAACATCTACCACCTCAAATGGTCATAATTTTTTTTCCTCTGATGGAAACTTTTAAGATCTACCCTATAAGCAACTTTCAAATGTATAATATGATACTGTTAACTATAGACATCATGCTGCATATTACATCCCCAGTACTGATTTATCATATAACTAGAAGTTTGTACCTTTGGCCACCTTCACCACTTGCTCATCCACCCCCCAACCTCTGGCATCCTCCAATCTGCTGCATACTTTTATGCCCTTCATCTGTATTTACTCATTTCATATGCTAATCCTTGAAAAAATACCATTATTTTCCCTCATATTAAATATGAGGAAGCTAGAGAACGTAGTGTTTATGATATTTGCAAAAGTTCTGCTAATCGTGGTTAGCAGAGCTGGGATTTGACCCTCAAAGTCTAGCTCCAGAAACACATTCCTTAGCCACTAAAAATATGGTGCAAACTACCAGGGCAAGCTGGGGCACAGTCCAAAACAATAAAATGAGATGTGTTGAAGAATAACCACTGACTTCCACATAGCACTTTGCATATGGTTGCACACCTACTTTTCCGGTGTACATTCCCTCATGTGCAGCTCAGAACACTATGAGGAAGTGTAAGGTTTTGAGATGGCAAAGTTTTTACCGAAGAACCACAGCTGGTGAGGAGGAGTCAAATGTGATCTCAGGACAGAATAGGGCCTATTATTTTCTTATCCATTTCACAGAGGATGGTAGTAAATAGAGACCAGTATTAAATGTGTAATGGTCCCCTACCTTCAGTGAGCCCAGCTAAGCTTGTTCCATGTGTTTGGTGTTAAAGCCATAAGAAGTTCTAAAAGTGCCTTTTCTCTGTACTGAATGTTTAGAGGCAGCATGGACCCCCAGAATTCTTACGGTATTAAAGAAAGATAGATACTGGGGTGCCTGGGTGGCTCAGTCAGTTAAGCCATCAACTCTTGATTTCAGCTCAGGTCATGATCTCAGGGCCGTGAGATTGAGCCCTGTGTTGGGCTCCACACTCAGTGCAAAGTCTGCTGGAGATTCTCTCTCTCTCCCTCTGCCACTGCTCCCCATTTGCACTCAATCTCTAAATAAATAATTAATAAAATAATAATAAATAAAATATTTTTTAAAAATGACAAATATTATGTGGATCTCACTTATATGTGTAATCTAAAAAGAATGAACACTATTGAAAGCAACTGTTCATATCCAGCCTTGGAATCTCACTTCCAGGAAGTTTTCTTGGGATCCCTGGGTGGCGCAGCGGTTTGGCGCCTGCCTTTGGCCCAGGGCGCGATCCTGGAGACCCGGGATCGCATCCCAGGTCGGGCTCCCGGTGCATGGAGCCTGCTTCTCCCTCTGCCTGTGTCTCTGCCTCTCTCTCTCTCTCTCTCTCTCTCTCTCCCCGTGTGACTATCATAAATAATAAATAAAATTTAAAAAAAAAAAAAGAAGTTTTCTTCTAAATATCTTTTGACCCGGGATCCCTGGGTGGCTCAGCAGTTTAGCGCCTGCCTTCAGCCCAGAGCTTGATCTTGGAGATCTGGGATCAAGTCCCACATCGGGCTCTGCCTGTGTCTCTGCCTCACTCTCTATCTGTGTCTCTCATGAGTAAATGAATAAAATCTTAATAAATAAATAAATAAATAAATAAATAAATAAATAAATAAATAAATATCTTTTGACCCAAGTTCATCTCCAACTACTGACCATGTCCAATGTGGAATTTCTACCATAAGGTTTCATCTCCGAGCCCTTTGTACTGCAGGTTCTGCAGAAATGTCTCAGGAAAGACAACAGGGTGTGGGGTCCCTGGAGCTGGCCAGTATCTCAGGGACTAGTCAGATCCATCCTCCAAGAATCACAGACAAGAAACACTCAGCTTTTGGTGGAGAAACACGATATCCCCATTGTCCAGACTATGGGTGTGAGTCAGCTCACAATCCAGAAAAAAAGATGGAGCTAGAGAATGCATATGCTTTAAATTCTTAAAAAAATAAAAATAAAAAATCTTTCTGTCAAATATCTTAGAACAGATTTTTATAAACACTTTACCAAAGAAATATACAGGTGACAAACAAAAATATTAAAAGATGTTCAAAATCATTAGTCAAAAAAAATCATTAGTCATTTTGAAGATGACATTTTACACACTTATACACCACTACATACTGATGAAAATAGTTAAAATTAAAAAGACTGACCATCCTGAGTGTTGGAGAGGATGGCGAGCAAATGGAACTCTCCTTCATTACTCATGGGAAAGTAAAATGGTACAGCCATTTTGGAAGACACATTGGGTTTGCCTTGAAAAAGTCAACGTATACTTCCATATGATTCATCCATTCCTAAATATTTACCTCAGAAAAATGAAAACAAAACAGATGGACAAATATTTACTTTGTTTTCTCTAATTTCTTTCTTCTTTCCTATTCACTACCCTATAGCAAAAATAAGCAAGCCAACAAACAAAAAACAAATAACAATATTTTTTAGAATGAAAATGTATGTACTAAAATTTAAAAACACAGTAAAGTGCATGGTGTAAAGTAAGTGCTCAAAGATTGTCATACAAAGGGCTGATCTCCTACATAGCACAATTTCTCATTTCTTTGCCAACATATGTTATCACTCTGGCTCCAAATGATAAAGATTCCCTCTTCTTCATTTTGTCATATCTGCACTACTTGGAGATTTTTTGAGAATTAACACCCACTTCCCCCTTCTCTTAGTGCTAGGAGGACTATTTTGAATTTACAGTTTCAAGCTCTAATAGGATGCACCAAGAGAGGAGACTAGAGCTGGAGGTTTCAGGTAGCTCTTTATACAAAGTCTATTTGTTAGTCAAATACACTACCTGCCAGTGAAAAAGGAAAAAAAAATTACTTAGTGAAAAGAAAGTGTGTGTATGGTGTGGTGTAAAGAAAATTACCCAAGCAGATCTCGGTTATTAGATTTATTATTATTATTATTATTATTATTATTATTTAGATTTCTTATATGAACCTTAAACTTCTGTGGGTCTCAGGTGACTATTCTCCCTCAGGTGATTTATCTACATGATGTTGGCCATGTATGAGGAGATAAGAGGATAGGAGGCATGGTCCAATAGCTCTCTGAAGTCATTTCTCTCTCTGGGATCCTATGGGAAAAGTCTAGCAGAAATATGTTTTGGGGTAGGCTGAAGGTATCTCTATGCTACTATTTGCTCCTCAGCTCCCCTGAAAAGGAACTCCAACTATGGTGAGACCAACCACAGAATAGTTAAAGGACACCTGCAAGGTGGTGCCTTAAAAAGTTCCTTATCCTTTGAGACCTTCGTTGTTCACCTGAGGCAGCAGCTGGAGTTCTGATGGATTCACCTTGAATCTCAGTCCCACCTTCTCGTGCCTTATGTCTATACCCTGCTTTGAATCGTTTCCACGTTCATCTGTCTGACTGCTGTCCCACTGCTCCTACCTGACTGTTTTCTTACGGCCTCCCCCCTCAAGCTTGCTGGTAGCTGGAAGGTCACTTCTCAGTGACTCTGGGGGTCCCAGCTCATGGTCTTCCTCCTTGAGCACTTCAGAGATCCAGAGATCGGCCATGTTGGTCCTGGACCAGAATCCCAGGTTTCTCTTGCTTGAGGGGGGTATCAGAAGCTTAGCCCCAAGAGATGAAGATAAAATTTGACTTTTTATGGTCCAAATACTTAGAAATGATCCTCTAATTATTCCAGGAAGGTTGTCGAACCTGGCTAGAAAAAGTTACTTTTCTCACTTCATCATAAGCTGATCACCTCACAGAATCTTCACAGTGAATTTTCTTCTGGCTCAAAACACTTTGATGTTCATCCCATCCTTTGCTATCTACTCTGTCAGTACTCTGGCTGCCACTCCCAGCCCTCCTGATAGTACATCCTTATCACTCTGGGCCATGCAGGGAGTGCCCATTTTCATGTGATCATGACATAGCTCATCTAATTCCACCTGGAGATAATGTCCAGTATTTTTAACGAATGTTTTCCATGAAAGAATTATTAATGCATAGTACATGATAGTTACTGATGGGGGAGGTGGGTGAACAAATTCGCATAACAGAGCTCAAGGATTCTTAGAGAAAACAGAACGAAAAGCCCAACCCCATTCATCCCACGACTCAGTTATTAAAACTTGGTAATTGGGACACGTGGGTGGCTCAGCAGTTGAGCGTCTGCCTTTGGCTCAGGGCTTGATCCCGGTC
Organism: Canis aureus; assembly: GCF_053574225.1. Classification (NCBI taxonomy): domain Eukaryota; kingdom Metazoa; phylum Chordata; class Mammalia; order Carnivora; family Canidae; genus Canis; species Canis aureus. The sequence continues at coordinate 42,276,550 of NC_135620.1, read as the reverse complement.
CCAGGATCGAGTCCCACATCAGGCTCCCTGCCAAGAGCCTGCTTCTCTCTCTATGTCTCTGCCTCTCTCTCTCTCTCTCTCTGTCTCTCATGAATAAATAAATAAAATATTTTTAAAAAATAAAAATAAAACTTGGTAATTGTTTTATTGTGGTGCTTGACATAGCACAAGTCAGGCCAAGATAACAAAAATAATTACAAACGAAATTGTTAATGAATTATGAGTCTCTTTTTGGTTTAAATTGGCTTGTTTATATACAATGCCAATTGTATGTATAAACTTACTTTGGAGTAAGAAGACGACTAAAGGGGGTCTGAAAACATAAACTTCACATTACTAGGATTACTATTATGAATTAGACTTTATTTTGCTTCACTGATACACACGTTTCTTTGTTTTTAAATGGGCAAAACATTATAAACGTTCTTTCTCGTATTTCTAATTTCCTGCCTTCTTCCCAGCTGGAGGTCCTGGAAGGGAGACCTAGTCTCAGAGCCATTAACTGATCTACATGCAGTAGATGGCAGTATAACACCAAACTTCTGTACCTTTAGTTAAGGAATGCATCATTCACTAGTAAAAACAAGACCCTGAGCCAAGCTGAGGGCCTGGAGAACAGAGAAGGAATGTTGCCTAAATTTTTATTCTCTTTGTTTTAGCTTGATCCCCAGCCCAGCATTGGATAGTAAATCACCAAAGAGAAAGGCCTCCAGTAACAGATGGAGAGTGGGGAGTGAAGGAAGCCCTGTTGCTTACACCCTACTCTCAGACTCAATGGATTCATCTGCTTTCATCTGTTAAAGGTTGGAAGGAGCCATCCAAAAGGGGTAGCCTAAGTAGCACTCTCATAGATCTTTCCTTTGTTTCCTTAGTCGGAAGTGTACAGTACTGCAGTTTCAATATGGATCTTAAACAACATACCTGAAATATAATCACCGATAATAGCCACAATGTTATCCTCAATCAAAGATTTTACATTCCAGGATGAGAACTGTCTTCAGAGCCCATTTACAAAGTAGCAAGAATATCAAAGTCATTGCCTTAGAGTCACCAGTCACATGCTTCATCGTAAAATTGTTTAATGGAAGCTGATCACTGCCTTATGGACCACATGACGGCTAAGAACTTCCTGTGATTACACTTGGAATATAGGCACTTATTTTGCATACTGCATCCAACTTACTGCCATTCTTAGAGCCTTCAAAAGTAAATATCTTTGCTTTCTAAAATAAGAAGGATGTCTGGATGGATCACCTGGTTAAGCGGCTAGCTCTTGGTTTCAGCTTGAGTCCTGATTTCAGGGTCATGAGATTGAGCTCTGTGTTCAGCTTTGCACTTAGCACAGAATCTGCTTGCCCCTCTCTCTCTACCCCCCATCCTACTCACGCTCTCTCCCCACCTCTTTCAAATCAATCAATCAAATCTTCAAAATAAAATAAAAAGTCAATTTCTATTCACTAACTTTTTAGACCTTCTCATCTGTTTATATATGAATGTAAATTCAAATGCATAGCTATATATAATGTCTCTTAGGGACAATAATTGTGCTTACTAAAAGCAACAGTGCCAGTAAAATCTGGGAGTAAATAATAAAATCAGCTGAAATTAATTTTCACTTAAAATTTAAAAATTTATTTTATAAGTATTGTAACATTTTTCACTCAAAACTTGAGGAAATTTGAATTGTTTTAAAAAATATATTGTCTTTGATAACAATTGGGGAGGTGGAGAGAGTATGATAAAAAAATAAAAGTAATATAAAAAGTAAAGCATAAATCAGTAAATGGGAGAACCAAATACATAATGCTTACAAACTGCTTAATGTTCCTTATTAAAAAGAAAAACTCTTGATTGGCTTAAAGCACAAATCTCATTACTACTTTGCATAGGGAGACAAACCTAAATAATACTACATATATAATACATATTTAATACAAAACAGTACAAGAAAAGATGGGCAAAGGCAGAGCAACAAAGCACAAGGATGGAAAGTAATTAGAGGTGGCAATTTTAATATGAATGAGATACTGTTACTGATCAACATCAATATTGATATCCATGAGAATTGAATGAGTTAAATTTAGGAAAGAGGGTCAACACAGATAAAACACAAATAGAATCTATAATTAGGGCAGCCCAGGTGGCTCAGCGGTTTCGCGTGGCCTTCCGCCCAGGGTGTGACCCTAAAGACCAGGGATCAAGTCCCACTTCCGGCTTCCTGCATGGAGCCTGCTTCTCCCTTTGCCTGTACCTCTGCCTCTTGTTCTCTCTGTATCTCTCATGAATAAATAAATATAATCTTTTAAAAAACAAAGAATCTAAAATTAAGTTATAAAAGGTGGGGAACTAAAATTCAAATAATATAAAACATTAAGCAAAAAGTTTTAGCAATATATAGAAATGTGAACAGAAACATGATGGTAGCATTGAAATTTCAGCACAATGTCTATAAAATAATATAGAAAAATAATAAGAGCGAGAAGAATTGGAACATGATTTGAAAGAGTAAATTAGTGGTTAAGGCTCCAGGGTACTATAACTTCTTTCAAATACTTATAAACCATTTGCAAAAATCATCAGATATTAAACTATAAATGAAATATCAATAATTCTTTTGGAGCAAAAATACTGTAAGTTGTCTGCTCAGATCACAATGTCTGAAATCAATTTTAAAAATAATTTTAAGCCAATTAGATATCTAAAATCATACTGATAAATGATAGTCAAATCAGAGAGAAAAAATAAAATGAGAAATTTAGCAATGGAAATTAAAGCACTGTTCTTAAAATTTGCAGAAGCAGTCACAGTTACACATTGAGATAAACTCACAGCTTTATCAAACATATGAATTGAAAATAGACTGGCCTCACTTACTAAAGTCAATAAAAGAATTCTAAATAACATTAATACACTGTATAAATAATAAAAGCTAATGCTTATTGAATTTTCACTCTGCAGCAGGGACTGTGCTAAACACTTTACAGGAAGTATTTTTATCTTCTCAACAACCCTACCAAGCTCTTAAACAAAACCTTATTCTCTACAGCATATCTGTAGATCATAATATTTATTGAGCACCTACTGTATGCAAAAGAAGCAGGTGATAGAAGCTGTTAAGCAGCAGAACTATGATTTAAATTCAACCAGTATTTTTCAATTCCACATGCCTTCCACTGTGACAGAATTCAAAATTATATGGTGAATTCAACATGATTAAGAAGAATATCATAGAAATATAAAATGATCTTATACTAGAAAATATATTCATATAATGCATTGTTTATCACACCAGAACTTGTTAAGTGATAGTTTCTTAAGGATTAGTTGCAGTGTAGAGTCTAAAATGAAAACAAAAAACTTTAAAAATTCTACTACATAAAAACCTATCAATTTGACTTACTCTTTGAATAGATCTCTGCTGTCCGTGCATAATTTTGTAATATATGCATTAGTCATTCAGAAAATATTACTTTGCTGATATATTCCAACATTACAAATCTGTATATATTTTGATTGTTTTAACCAAGCGATTTATTTGTTAATATCACCATTGTTGTCATCACAAACAGTATTAAGAAGCTGTCAAGTTCACAGTGGTAGGTTTTCCAAAATTTTAATTTTCTATTGAAAGCTTAAAAGTTATCATTTGCAACTAATGTTTTTCTTTAAGTAACAGGTTCTTTTTACCACTTTTTAAGTATGTTGAGAAAATGTTTGTCAAATGCCCAAGTATGAGTAACCATAGTTTGTCTGTCATTTTTTTCAAGTTAAAAATGGATCTTTTGTGAAGAGGAAACACACTCACAATTCAAACAATCACATAAACACTTTTCCTCAAAACAATCATCATGCATGCTGCAGAAGTCCTTGTCACACAAAATATTAAAAGACTATCACAGAGAATATTAAAAAGATGCATACTCAAAAGATTAATTGTAAAATTAATAATCTTTCTATTTCATCAAGGGCATTATTAAGTGAAACTGGCTTTCTTTTTACTTCAAGTACATTATAATAAAAAAAAATGATAATTACTGGTACATCTTGGTGGTATTGCCTTGATTGACACTTGGGCATCAGGAGTTTGACCACCACTGTTTTGTACCATCAGTGCAAACTGTTAATGTGGTGAAAAAGCAAATAATGTCTTGATATTATTATAAAAGTATATAAAAATATGTCTGTTTATTATTATAAAATATAAAATATAATAAAATATTATTATATTTCTAAATATTATTGTATTTCAATGTCATGGAGCCCCTTAAAGTGTCTTGGGGACTCCTATAGTAGCCCGCAGACCCCACTTTGAGAACTGCTAGTTTAATGAATTTCCCTGCATCTGTTCTGGTCAGGTTTATCTCTTGTTTTAAATCCTCAAGTAACTTTCCTGGGCTCCTAAGATAAAGTCTAACATCTTTAATATTCTCTATTGTTGGACTTCTTTCCACTTCCCTAGCATCATTACATGCCATACTTTTTAATCTGTCATTACAATGCACCTACTCTGGCCTTTTTTGCTCTTTCAAACGTACTAGGCCTTTTCCTGCTACCGGACCACTCCCTCCCTATGCAGTTGTCTTTTACTCTGGGGAATTTTGCCCTCCATGTGATACTTAACAAAATCCTCATTTTTCGAGTCTCATACTTCCTTGTACTTCCCTGGGGAAAACTAAAAGTACCCTAAATGAGTTACCCATGAAACCCACTGCCATAGCATCTTTTAGTTCTGCATAGCCCAGATCCCAAATGTAAATACCTAATTATGTTATAACTACTTCTTTAAAGGCTACATCTTTTGCTCCAATGTACTTCAATGAAACTACACATCTTGTACTGAAGACTCTATCCCCAAGGCCAACAAATGAATGAATGAAGTGCACCATGTATTTTTATATTTAGTTTGCAGAATCAGGACCCTGGAGAAGGTCTAAAAAAGAGAGAGAGAAATGTCTTAAATTTAATAAGTAAAAATCTAACATTTTTATTAAAGATGAAATGTAAACATACTTTTATATAAAAGTGGAACATATTAATGCAAATACCATAAAGTGAATAATAAATTAATATAAATAAATATATACATAAACAGTCAATAAAATGAGGCTCAACCACAAGGCACCATTTACATTTTCATCAATTCTGAAAATAGTTGGGCATAGATTCGCTTAATATCACTGATAAAAATTGGCCAAATGTGATTCAAATTATTTTATAACTAAATTAAAATTAAAATGAAGTCTAGTAAAGCTTCCTTAAATGCTGTTCTTATCACTAAGAACAGATAGCTCTATCATTAGTTCAAAGTTGGTTTTTGTTAAGATGATTGAAGTAGGACTTCTGATTTTTTTCCTTTCATTTTCAGCATCTACTTTCCATTTGCCTTTTGTGCATTACATGTTTGTAACTTTCTTGGGGATCTCTGGGTGGCTCAGCGGTTTGGCACCTGCCTTTGGCCCAGGACGCAGTCCTGGAGTCCTGTGTCGGGATCCCGGCATGGAGCCTTGTTCTCCCCCTGCCTGTGTCTCTGCCTCTCTCTCTCTATCTATCTATGTCTATCATGAATAAATAAATAGGTAAATCTTTTTTAAAAAAATAAAATGAAATAAAATCTTTCTTCCTCCTCCAGATACCTCTCCTGGAAGTGTTCATCAGGTGTGAAAGGTAACCTGATTTGTATATGCATGGATCTCATTTTATTCTCTGCTGTAAAACATTTAGTTTGTCACATTTAGTTTTAACTCTGCTTAATTGAGAGAATTACTGAATATTTACTATATGCCAGTTATTACACAGAGCTCAGGCTATACCAAGATGATTAAACTTCTAATCTTGCCCATAAAAAAAGTAAAGTGCAACCTCTATTATGGTACAGGTGATGTTAGAATATGGATTTGGAGAGCTTCTTTGTGCTAGCCCCGACCATTGTCTTAGCTCTGATGAAGTAATGGTTAAACCACCCTTGCTTTTCTTTGCTATTTTTACACAATTATAAAATTGTTGCCTTTTCTTTTGTATTTGTTTTTTCTCTTTGAAAAAGTGATCCTAATGCTCCCCACAATCTTCTCTATTTCCACTTCAAGATTTGTTGCAAAACAAAAAGGGAAAATGTAAGAGAAATGAAAAGGTCACATTTCCTCTATAATTTTCTAGACATCAGAACTTTCCTCTCTCTTTTTAACATTCTTAGAGAGGCAGTTACAAACACGTAATGTACAAAAGGCAAATGGAAAGTAGATGCTGAAAATGAAAGGAAAAAAAGTGACTTCTCTGTCCAGATGATGAAAGGGCTCTCCAGAGTGGCAGATTCAGACCAGCCTGTGTGAGACAAGTCCCTACGGAGGGCAGCTGGCTCTTTAAGGCAGGCTGTTACCTAAAGGGCCGGCTAGTTTTCAGCTCTGCTGAATCAAAGAACCCATCTATCTAGCTATTTTTCTGTTTACTTTTTTTCACTATCCAGAGAGATCAGATTCCAAGTATTTAGTCATGCCAACTCATGCCCCAAAGAGACTGGGTTAGAGATGAGGCATTTTATTAATGTATAAGAGGTCAGCTACTACCCGGAAGCTAAAAGATGTTAGTCATTTGATGGAGCACTCCCTGTCAGATAACACATGCTCACGTTCACATAAGAGATGAGATTAGAAATAAAAATGTTTATTAGTGAAAATAGTGAAAGGGAATAAAGGGGAAAGGAGAGAAAATGAATGGGAAATATCAGAGAGGGTGACAGAACATGAGAGACTCCTAACTCTGGGAAACGAACAAGGGGTAGTGGAAGGGGAGATGGGTGGGGGGATGGGGTGACTGGGTGACGGGCACTGAGGGGGCACTTGATGGGATGAGCACTGGGTGTTATGCTATATGTTGGCAAATTGAACTCCAATAAAAAGAAATTTTAAAAAAATGTTTATTAGTGAGCTGAGAAGGAAGGGAAGGGAAACAGATCACGTCACGGAAAGTTCCATCCAGTTCTCACATTTGGATGGGATAGTTTTCTCCATTGTGGGAATGACTAACAGATGTTGAATGCTTAAAAATAAGCACAGGCCTTCTTGCATGTACATGACATCATCCTGTCTTCACAACAACCCAGTGAAGTAGATATGATTATCATTACTGTATGACAGAGAAGAAATATGAGGAGCCCAAGGTCACACACTAGTACAGAGGCTGGAGCTATGACCTGAAGTCTGACAGTCTGGCCTCAGTCACCAGACTAGGCCTTCTCAGTCAGGTGATGATGTTCTTTCTGTCTTAGATAACACTTAGCAAGTTCTTACTCTTCAGTTGCCATTCTTAGTGACAAAATAGCACCACTCGGGGTGCCTGGAGATGGAGTTGGTAAAGCATCAGACTCTTGGTTTTGACTCAGGTCATGATCTCCTGGGTCTTGGGATCCAGACCCATGTCAGGCTCCATGCCCAGAGCAGAGTCTGCTTGAGTTTCTCTCTCCCTCTCCCTCCTCCTCTCCCCACTGCTCACTTGCTCTCTCTATATAAAATAAGTAAATAAGCCTTTTTAAAGAAGCATCATTCGCTTATTCCAGAGACTGCAAGAAATACACTTGAAGAGGATAAAGCTGCCTTTTCCTTTGCTAAGTTCCAGGTCTGTCTTTCAAATGTTTTGTTCATCTCTACTGGATCTTTGAAACTTCCTGTCCCCATCTGAAATATTTTCAGGAATTATCCTGGAGGTTAAAGCATCCATTTTAAATAGGTATCACCTGAGTTAGTTTTAAACTGACTGAAGATATTGTTTGGAAAAGTTATTCTTACTATCCCTGTGTTCAGAAGACCATCATTTTCTGACACAGTCCCCAAAGTTTAGGCCTACTGACTTTTGGGAAAATGTCATCCTTTTTGTATTTGCTATGGGACAGAAGGCTCTCTGTGTGGCTCCTCTATGACAGACATTCAAAACACACATTACTGCCCACAGGGAGCTGTCATTCTATCAGAGCAGTCAAATATTAAACAAATAATTAAATTGATTACTTAATTACACGCAAATGGAATGTAGCCAAAGGAGAATGCTTAAGATTAAGAAGAAGTAACATGGAGGCAGAACAGTATAGTGGTGAAGTGCCACTTATATAATATATTGTGGCTTTCAGCAAGTTAAGTACGTCTCTGAGTTTTTGGTTTCCTTATTTGCAAAATATAAATAATTATAGTAATTATATCATAGGGATGCTGTGAAAATTAAATGAAATACGGTTCATAAAACACCTTGCTGAGAGCTTACATATAATTTGAAGATTGCTGCCATTAATATTATTAAAGCAATCCTTGTATTACAGATTCAATGAAGACATATCAAGATAAGTTTTGAATACTATCATAGCCCTATTAGCCCTGAGTAAAGGGTAGGATATCACTTGTCAGTGGAATATCTAAGGATATGAGATTATCTGGATTACCACATAATAACTAAGGCAAAGTTTTTACTGTGAAAGGTTGTACATTGTAGAGAACCAAGAGAATCACACACATGCAAATTGAATCTTTTCAGGAAACCAGTGCCTAGCAAAATGCTTAGCAGATCATAATTTTTTGACAAATGATATCTGCAATATTGTTTTCCAAACAATATCTTCAGTGACCAACTCAAGTAGTATCTTTAAGGTACATATACAACTGAAATTTTTAAAGAATGGGGGAGGGAAAAGTGTAAATACGAGAAAAATAAGAAAAATTTAAATCTGTTTTATAAGCTTTTTTGTATTTCCTGCTTATCTGCAAAGACCATCATTTCTTGCATAAATATTTCTCCCTTTTCTGAGTTTGTCTAGGCTTTTCTTCCCAAGAACAATCTGGGAGGTGTGAAAAATATGAAAAACTATGTTATAATATTGGGTAAATACTGCATTAGCACACGTGGCTGGAGTCCCCCGCTAGGTGCTCATGTCAATAAATGTGCATTTTTAAATTGACTTTGTAAAAAAAAAATTGAAATTGAAAGAAAAGGGCAAAAATAGAAAAAACCCCAAAATGGAAGTTTCTATGGTCAATATTTAAAAGGCATTCATCACTCAAAGTTCTCAGAACATACTGAGACTTCTTCAGGCAGTCTTGCAGAATCTCCTCTGACTTCTGTTTTTTTTAGTATAAGTGTTGCCAAAATGAGCACTCCCCTCTGGCTTCTGAACGGCCTCCTCATTCTCTGTGCTTCTGGCCCTGGTGATGTTGAGCTCCAGCCCTGCCTGCTCTCTGGACTGCAACCTGCATTTCAGCCATGGCAATCCAGAAACCTTCACACTTTTGAGTCAAATGGGGAGAATCTCCATTCTGTCCTGTCTGAAGGATATGACTGACTTCAGCTTTCCTTGGATGCTTGTCGATGGGAACAAATTTGAGAAGACAGAAGCCACAGCGGTCATGCATGAGATGCTCCAGCAGATCTTCAACCTTTTCAGCAAAAGTGGCTTTCTTCTGGCTTGGGATGAGACCCTTCTAGACAAATTCCTCACTGGACTTTATCAGCAGCTGGATGACCTGCAGACATGTTTGGGGGAGGAAAAGAACGTGGAACTGTTACCCCTGGAAAGTGAGAACTCCATACGGGCTGTGAAGAGATACTTCCATGGAATCAGTCCCTATCTTAAAGAGAAAGAATACAGCCACTGTGCCTGGGAGGTTGTAAGGGTGGAAACCAAAAAGTGTTTGTTCTTTAACAAGCTTACAGAGAAACTCAGGAAATAAAAAAGATGTCGAGTCTGAAAACTCATCTGGTCGACTAAATGGCTATTCTCTAGGACTCAAAGCGAATTTTATCTCTATCTTTATACCAGAAGAAAAATAAATAATAGCAAATGTATGAGATTATTATAAAGTTATGTTAAATGTTGTAAGTTGTTTAGAATAGAGAAATGCACAATTCATTTACAATAGCTTAAAATCTTTTGTACTTTTTATTTGCATAAGTTATTTGAAACATTTGTGCTGTTCATACTACTTAAGTATTTATTGTTCACAAACCACTTGTTTAGCATTGTGTTTTGAATACAACTACTGTTCATTTTTAAGTTATGGGAAATAAAAGCAATTATTTTAAAAAATTTGCTCACACACACTTTCTGAATAAAAAACTAACCCAAAACCTGAAATCTCACAAAATAAACCTACAGAAGGTTCCTGAATGAAAGGTATTAGAGAGCCCAACATGGCTAGTGGAAAAACCAATGCTAACGTTCATATGGAATTGCAAGTGACTTCAAATGGTCAAAACAATCCTGAAAAATAAGAACAAAGTTGGAAGGCTCAAATTCCTGATTTCAAAACATACTACAAACTACAGTTATCAAAACTTGGGATATTGGCATAAGAGTAGACATATAGACCAATAGAATAGAATTGAGAACCCAGAAACAATCCTATGTATCTACAGTTACTTGATTTTTGACAAGGGTCTTGAGACAGTTTAATGAGGAAAGAATAGTATCTTCAAAAAATGGTCCTGGGAAAACTGGATATTCACACTGCAAAAGAAGGAATTTGGAGCCCAACCTCACACCATACAGGAAAAAAAAAATCCAAAATAGATCAAAGGCCTAAATATAAGAGCTAAATCTAAATCTAAAAAACCCTTAGAGAAAAACAGAGATAAATCTTAAATGACATTAGATTTCCCAATGATTTCTTAGGTAAAACACTAAAAGTGTAAGTAAGAAAAAAATAGATAAATTGAACTTCATCAAAATTAAAACTTTTGAGCCCAGATGTCCATTGACATATAAATGGATGAGGAAGATATATATATTATATGTATATATATATATATATATATATATATACATATATATATATATATAAAATATCTATCTATCTATAATGGACTAATGCTCAGTTATCACACATGCATAAGAAGCACAACAGCTGCAGAAAAGAGAAGCACAGGAAAAGCGAGAAGCTGAGGCAGAAGAGGCAGGCAGGGTCAGCAGGGGCTAAACAAGGGGAAAGGTGAAGTAGGGACAAAATGCATATGAGAAACAACAGTGCAGAAAGGAGAAGCAAAAAAGGAGAAGCTGAGGCAGAAGAGGCAACACGATCAGCAGGGACTGAACAAGGGGGAGGCAGAGGTGGGGACAGAATGCATAAGAGAAACAACAGTTGAGGAAAGGAGAAGCATAGGAAAAGGGAGAAGCCGAGGCAGAAGAGGCAACACGATCAACAGGGACTGGACAAGGGGGAAGTTGGAAGTGGGGACAGAAGGAGTAAGAGAAACAACCGCTGCAGAAAGGAGAAGCATAGGAAAAGGGAGAAGCCAAGGCAGAAGAGGCAACACGATCAGCAGGGACTGAACAAGGGGGAAGCAGAGGTGGGGACAGAATGTGTAAGAGAAACAACCGCTGCAGAAAGGAGAAGCATAGGAAAAGGGAGAAGCCGAGGCAGAAGAGGCAACACGATCAACAGGGACTGGACAAGGGGGAAGTTGGAAGTGGGGACAGAAGGAGTAAGAGAAACAACCGCTGCAGAAAGGAGAAGCAAAAAAGGAGAAGCTGAGGCAGAAGAGGCAACACGATCAGCAGGGACTGAACAAGGGGGAAGCAGAGGTGGGGATAGAATGTGTAAGAGAAACAACCGCTGCAGAAAGGAGAAGCATAGGAAAAGGGAGAAGCCGAGGCAGAAGAGGCAACACGATCAACAGGGACTGGACAAGGGGGAAGTTGGAAGTGGGGACAGAATGCGTAAGAGAAACAACTGCTGCAGAAAGGAGAAGCAAAAAAGGAGAAGCTGAGGCAGAAGAGGCAACACGATCAGCAGGGACTGAACAAGGGGGAAGCAGAGGTGGGGACAGAATGTGTAAGAGAAACAACAGTTGAGGAAAGGAGAAGCATAGGAAAAGGGAGAAGCCGAGGCAGAAGAGGCAACACGATCAACAGGGACTGGACAAGGGGGAAGTTGGAAGTGGGGACAGAAGGAGTAAGAGAAACAACCGCTGCAGAAAGGAGAAGCATAGGAAAAGGGAGAAGCCAAGGCAGAAGAGGCAACACGATCAGCAGGGACTGAACAAGGGGGAAGCAGAGGTGGGGACAGAATGTGTAAGAGAAACAACCGCTGCAGAAAGGAGAAGCATAGGAAAAGGGAGAAGCCGAGGCAGAAGAGGCAACACGATCAACAGGGACTGGACAAGGGGGAAGTTGGAAGTGGGGACAGAAGGAGTAAGAGAAACAACCGCTGCAGAAAGGAGAAGCAAAAAAGGAGAAGCTGAGGCAGAAGAGGCAACACGATCAGCAGGGACTGAACAAGGGGGAAGCAGAGGTGGGGATAGAATGTGTAAGAGAAACAACCGCTGCAGAAAGGAGAAGCATAGGAAAAGGGAGAAGCCGAGGCAGAAGAGGCAACACGATCAACAGGGACTGGACAAGGGGGAAGTTGGAAGTGGGGACAGAATGCGTAAGACAAACAACTGCTGCAGAAAGGAGAAGCAAAAAAGGAGAAGCTGAGGCAGAAGAGGCAACACGATCAGCAGGGACTGAACAAGGGGGAAGCAGAGGTGGGGACAGAATGTGTAAGAGAAACAACAGTTGAGGAAAGGAGAAGCATAGGAAAAGGGAGAAGCCGAGGCAGAAGAGGCAACACGATCAACAGGGACTGGACAAGGGGGAAGTTGGAAGTGGGGACAGAAGGAGTAAGAGAAACAACCGCTGCAGAAAGGAGAAGCAAAAAAGGAGAAGCTGAGGCAGAAGAGGCAACACGATCAGCAGGGACTGAACAAGGGGGAAGCAGAGGTGGGGATAGAATGTGTAAGAGAAACAACCGCTGCAGAAAGGAGAAGCATAGGAAAAGGGAGAAGCCGAGGCAGAAGAGGCAACACGATCAACAGGGACTGGACGAGGGGGAAGTTGGAAGTGGGGACAGAATGCGTAAGAGAAACAACCGCTGCAGAAAGGAGAAGTATAGGAAAAGGGAGAAGCCGAGGCAGAAGAGGCAACACGATCAGCAGGGACTGGACGAGGGGGAAGTTGGAAGTGGGGACAGAAGGAGTAAGAGAAACAACCGCTGCAGAAAGGAGAAGTATAGGAAAAGGGAGAAGCCGAGGCAGAAGAGGCAACACGATCAGCAGGGACTGGACGAGGGGGAAGTTGGAAGTGGGGACAGAAGGAGTAAGAGAAACAACCGCTGCAGAAAGGAGAAGTATAGGAAAAGGGAGAAGCCAAGGCAGAAGAGGCAACACGATCAGCAGGGACTGGACGAGGGGGAAGTTGGAAGTGGGGACAGAAGGAGTAAGAGAAACAACCGCTGCAGAAAGGAGAAGCATAGGAAAAGGGAGAAGCCAAGGCAGAAGAGGCAACACGATCAGCAGGGACTGAACAAGGGGGAAGTTGGAAGTGGGGACAGAAGGAGTAAGAGAAACAACCGCTGCAGAAAGGAGAAGCATAGGAAAAGGGAGAAGCCGAGGCAGAAGAGGCAACACGATCAGCAGGGACTGAACAAGGGGGAAGTTGAGGTGGGGACAGAATCAGCAAAAGGACAAACACTGCAGAAAGGAGAAGCATAGGCAATGAGGAGAAGCAGAATAGCTCAATCAGCAGATGCTACATATGGAGAAGGAGAAGCATGGGCAGAGCTTCTCTAGAGATAATACACAAATGACCAATAAAGATGTGAAAAGATGCTGACATCACTAATCATTAGAGAAATGCAAATCAAACCACAATGAGATAATACCTCACATCCATTAGGATGGCTACTGTTTTTTTTAAAAGGAAAGAAAAAGAAAATAAACAAGTGTTGGTAAAGATGTGGAGAAATTGGGCCGCTCGTGTACTGTTGGTGGTATCAGAATGGTAGAACTGCTATGAAAAACAGTATGGTGGCTCCTTCAAAAACTAAACAAAGAACTGTCATATGATCCAGAAATCCTATTTCTGAGCATATATTCAAAAGAATTGAAAGCAGAAGCTTGAAGAGATGTTTGTATATCATTGTTCACAGCAGTGCTATTCACAATAGCCACGAGGTAGAAGCAATCCAAACTTCAATCAATGGATAAATGAAGAAACAAAATACACACACACACACACACACACACACACACATATATATATTAGTATTCAACATTATAAAACAAGGAAATCCTGTCATATGCTACAACATACATGAATCTTGGAGATACTATGTTAGTGAAATAAGACAGTCACAATACTACAAATACTAGAAGATTTTATTTATATCAGATATTTAAGTAGTCAAAGTAATAGAAACAGAAAACAGAATGATGGCTGCCAGGGGTTATGGGGAGAGAGAAAGGGTAGGCATTAGTTAATGAGCACAGAATTTCAGTTTTGTATGATGAAAAAGATCTGGGATTGGTTTTCCAAAAATGTGAATTTAACACTACTGAACCATATAGTTAAAAATGGTTAAGATGGTAAATTTTATGTTGTGGTTTTTTTTTTTATGATTAAAAAAGATAGATAAATAAATAAATAAATAAATAAATAAATAAATAAATAAATGGAAAATCTTGGTTTCCAGCTCTGTGTGTAAGCAGCTTGAAAGTCTCCATTCTGTCCTGATAACAAATAAAAAGCTGAAAAAACTAACTAATCAACAACAACTCTTGGTTCTGCACAGAAGGAAGAACATGGGACAAATTGCTGCCCTGGTGAGTGAAGGGAAAGACCGATGAATAGAGGGCCTAATGGTTTATCAGAGTAGAGGGTCGTGAGAAGAAAACATTGCAGGAACCAGTGCCAGGATAGGAAAGCCTGAACTACAATGATGAAATGCCAGAAGCCTGTGTAGACAGCATCTATGCCCACAAATCTGACAACATAAATGAAATAGACTAATTATTTGAAAGATACAAGTTGCAAAACTGAAAAAGAAACAGACAATCTGTATAGGCCTGTATCTACTTGAAAACTGAATTAATAGGGACATCTGGGTGGCTCAGTCCGTCAAGTGTCTGACTCTTGATTTTGGAACAGGCCATGCTCTCAAGGTCATGAGATCGAGACTTCATCGGGCTCCACGCTCAGTGTGGAGCGTGCTTGGATTCTCTCTCATTCTTCCTCTGCACCTCTCCCCTCTGCTCATGCTCTCTCTCTCTCTCCCTCTGAGAAAAAAAAAATTCCTAGCTTACGCATTAGTAAGAAAAGGAAATAATAGTCTTACTCATTGGGGCGGAAGATGGAAATAACTAAAATCAGAATAAAAGTGAAAGGAGGTGGAAGATGTCAGAGGAGGAGGAGACCTCGGCGGCGTCTGGTTCCAGGACTCAGCTGGGTAGCTATTAAATCTCTCTGAACACCTGCGAACTCAACCAGAGAGCCATGAAGAGAAGAGCTTCAACTGGACAAATAGAGAAGGGACCACCTTCTGCAGCTGAGAGGCCCAGAGCAGGGAGTCTGAGGCCATAACCGGGAAGATAAACCAGGCGGGAGGGAGCCTCCATCAGCGGCTTCCAGGGGGCCACAGGGCAGCAGAGCCGAGGTGGGAACCTCAAGGACTCTGCTGTGCTGAGGGACGTCCCTGCTGAAAGGCGCTGGGGTGGCGCGGAGGGCTGAATCCCGGGTGGGACAGGGCGCTCGCAGCCCCCCCCCCCCCGCCCCGGGGTCACAGGAAGACCAGGGCAGCCCGAGTGTGGCGGAGCTCCCAGGCCCCGAGGGGGGCAGGGGTGGCCTAAAGCACCGCGGAGCCCAGTCAGCACCGACACACTCCAGCGGGGGCCCAGCAAGACCCCCTTCAGCCTCCAGGAGGAGCACAGAGCCACGTGCACCGCACAGTCTGGGGCTCGGGGCTCAAACGGGGTCACGGGCCTGAGACAACCCCTCGGGCTGGGTGAGCACGGAGCGCGGACGGAGACCAGACAGGAGACAGGGGGACTGACTGCTCTTCCCTGAGGGCACTGAGGGGCCCTGGGCCTGCGCTCGGGGCTGGGGATTGGGAGGCCGCCATTCTCACCGGCGGCCCCTAAAGCTGCTGCCCGGAAAGCCTTCGGGGAACAAAGGGCACCCAGAGCAGCCCGGCCCCGGGCAAGGGCGGGGCAATTGCACCCAGGGTACAGAAGACACCTGAGCATGCGTGCAACAGGCCCTTCCCCCGGAAGATCAGCAAAAACATCCAGCCAAGACCAAGTCTCCGGAACACTGAGAACTGCAAACCGCCAGCACTAGGGGAATACAGCACACAGAATTCACTGGGGGGGGGGGGGGGGGTCCCCTTGTGATTCTTTAGTCTTTCCATTTTAATTTTTTTCTCTTTCCTTCTTGAACCTATTTCTTATTTTATCACTCCTTAAAAAAAAAAAAAGATTTATTTTCTTACATGAGAGACACAGAGCAAGAGACATAGGCAGAGGGAGAAGCAGGCTCCTTGCAGGGAGCCGGATGCTGGACTCCATCCAGGATCCCAGGATCATGACCTGAGCCAAAGGCTCAACCACTGAACCACCCAGGCATCCCAATCACTCTTCTTTTAAAAACCTTTTTAAAATTTTCGTCTTTACAGTTAAATTCTATCCTTTCGATGTATTTAATTTTTGTAAATAAATGTTTTTCCTTCCTTACAATGTTGAGATGTAGTTTCTTCTAACAAACTGACCAAAATACATTGAGGATATAGTGTGTTGTTCTGTTCTGTTCATCTTTCTCTTTATATTCCTTTTCTTTTTGTCATTTTTTTAAAAAAGATTTTATTATTCTTTATTCATGAGAGACACAGAGCGAGAGCAAGAGAGAGAGAGAGAGAGAGGCAGAGGGAGAAGCAGGCTCCATGCAGGGAGCCCGACTTGGGACTCGATTCCCAGTCTCCAGGACCACACTTCGGGCTGCAGGCGGCTTTAAACCACTGCACCACTGAGGCTGCCCTCTTTTTGTCATTTAATTTGCATTTTTTAGTTACATTCTATCCTTTCATTGTATTTATTTTTTTTCATGAATATAAGTTTTTCTTTCATTACAATTTTGGGATATAGTTTTCTAACAAATGGACCAAAATACACATAAGATCCGGTATATTGCTCTATTCTGTTCACCTGTTTGATTATATTCTCTATTTTATTTATTGGGTTTTTGTTGTTGCTGTTGTTGTTGTTTTGGGTCTATTGTGATTTGTTTAGTGTATATTTCTATGGGTTTGTTGTTGCCATTTTAGGGTTTTGTTCCCTTGTGCACCTATTCTTCTCTGAGCAGAATGACAAGATTGAAAAACTCACCTCAAAAAAAGAGAAAAAGAGGCAGTGCTGATAGCCAGGGACCTAATCAGTATGGGCATAAGTAAGATGTCAGAACTAGAGTTCAGAATGACAATTATAAAGATACTAGAGGGGCTGGAAAAAAGCATAGAAGACACTAGAGAATCCCTGCTGAAGAAATAAAAGAACCAAAATCTAATCAAGTTGAAATTAAAAAGGTTATTAATGAGATGCAATAAAAAGTGGAAGTTCTAACTGCTAGGGTAAATGAGGCAGAAGAGAGAATTAGTGACATAGAAGGTAAAAGGATGGAAATAAAGAAGCTGAGGAATAAACAACTACTGGATCATGAAGGGAGAATTTGAGAGATAAGTAATACAATAAAACGAAACAATATTTTAAAAAATTGGAATCCCAGAAGAAGAGGTTGGAGAGAGAGGGGCAGAAGGTATATTGGTGCAGATTATAGTGGAGAACTTCACTAATCTGGAGAAGGAAACAGGCATCCAAGTCCAGAAGGCACAGGGAACATCCCTCAAAATCAATAAAAATAGAACCACACCCCAACATATCATAGTGACATTTACAAATCTCAGAGACAAAGAGAAAATCCTGAAAGTAACATGGGACAAGAAGTCTGTAACCTACAAGGGTAGAAACATCAGACTGGCAGCAGACCTATCCACGGAGACCTGGCAGGCCAGAAAGGACTGTCATGATATATTTAGGGTGCTAAATGAGAAAAATATGCAGACAAGAATACTTTATTGAGCTCTGATCTCATTCAAAATAGGAGAGATTGAATAAAAAAGCAAGACTCATCAATCTGCTATCTGCTAGAGACTCGTTTTAGACCCCAAACACCTCCAGATTGAAAGTGAGGGACTGGAAAACCATTTAGCACACTAATGGACATCAAAAGAAAGCTGGGTGGTGATCCTTATTTGAGACTACTAGATTTTTTTTTAATTTTATTTATTTGTTCATGAGAGACACAGAGAGAGAGAGAGAGGCAGAGACACAGGCAGAGGGAGAAGCAGGCTCCATGCAGGGAGCCTGACGTGGGACTTGATCCCGGGTCTCCAGGGTCACGCCCTGGGCCAAAGGCAGGTGCTAAACCACTGAGCCACCCGGGCTGCCCAAGACTAATTAGATTTTAAACCAAAGACTATAATAAGAGATGAGGAAGGACACTGTAGTATAATTAAAGGGTCTATCCAACAAGAAGATCTAACAATTGTAAACATTTATGCCCCTAACATCGGAGTACCCAGTTATATAAGCCAATTAATAACAAAGCTAAGAAACACATTGATAATAATACAATAATAGCAGGGGACTTTAACACCTCATTCACTCCAATGGACAGATCATCTAAGCAGAAGATCAACAAGGAAACAAGGGCTTTGAATGCACACTGAACAAGATGGACTTCACAGCTATATTTAGAACACTCCATCCTAAACAACAGAATACACCTTCTCAAGTACACATGGAACATCCTCCAGAATAGATCACATACTGGGTCAAAAATCAGGTCTCACTTGGTACCAAAAGATTGGGATCATTCCCTGAATATGTTCAGACCACAATACTTTGAAAGTGGAACTCAATCACAAGAAGAAATTTGGAAAGAACTCAAATACATGGATGCTAAAGAGCATTCTACCAAAAAATGAATAGGTCAACCAGGAAATTTAAAAAGTTTTTAAAATTCATAGAAACAAATGAAAATGAAACCACAAGTGTTCAAAACCTTTGGGATGCAGCAAAGGTGGTCTTAAGAGGGAAGTATATAGCAATACAAGCCTTTTTCAAGAAGCAAGAAAGATTTCAAATACACAACCTAAACTTTTTTTTTAATTTGTTTATATTTATTTATTCCTGAGAGACACAGGCAGAGGGAGAAGCAGGCTCCATGCAGGGAGCCTGATGCGGGACTCGATCCTGGGACCCCAGGATCACGCCCTGGGCCGAAGGCAGGTGCTAAACCGCTGAGCCACCCAGCGATCCCACAACCTAAACTTATACGTAAAGGAGCTGGAGAAAGAATAGCAAATAAAGCCTAAACCCAGCAGGAGAATGAATAAATATTAAAGCAGAAACTAATCAAATAGAAATCAAAAGAACAGTAGAACAGATCAACAAAAACTTTTTTAAAGCTAGTTTTTTGAAAGAATTAATAACATTGGTAAACCCCTGGCCAAAAAGAAAAGAGAGGGGACCTGAATAAAATAAAATCACGAATGAAAGAGGAGTGATCACAATCTACACTGAAGAAATACAATTTTAAGAACATTATGAGCAATGATATGCCAACAAAGTAGGCAATCTGGAAGAAATGGATGCATTCCTAGGGATGTATAAATTATCAAAACTGAAACAGGGAGAAAATTTGAACAGACCCATACCCAGCAAGGAAGTTGAAGCAGTAATCAAAAACCTCCCGACAAACAAGAGTCTAGGGTCGGATAGCTTCCCAGGGGAATCCTACCAAACATTTAAAGAAGAATTAATACCTATTCTTCTGAAGCTCTTGCAAAAAACAGAAAGCAAGGGAAAACTTCCAAAATCTTTCTGAAGCCAGCATTACCTTGATACCAAAGCCACACAAAGATCCCACCAAAAAGGAGAATTACAGACCAATACCCCTGATGAACATGGATGCCAAAATTCTCACCAAGATTCTAGCCAAAAGCATCAACAGTACATTAAAAGGATTATTTACCACAATCAAGTGGGATTTACTCCTGGCTGCAAAGGTGGTTCAACATCTACAAATCAATAAATGTAATACATTATATTAATTAAAAAAAAGAACAAGAACCATATGATCCTCTCAATAGATGCAGAAAAAGCATTTGACAAAGTACAGCATCCTCTCTTGATTAAAACTCTTCACAGTGTAGGGATAAAGGAAACACCTTGATATCACAAAAGCCATATATGAAAAGCCCACAGTGAATATCATTCACAATGGGGAAAAACTAAGAGCTTTCTTAAGGTCAGGAACATGACAGGGATGCCCACTATCACCACTGCTAGTCAATATAGTACTAAAAGTCCTAACCTCAGCAATCAGACAACAAAAAGAAATAAAAGGCATCCAAACTGGCAAAAAGAAGTCAAATTCTCACTCTTTGCAGATGAAATGATACTCTATATGGAATACCCAAAAGACTCCATTTTAAAATTGCTAGAACTCATACAGAAATTCAGCAAGGTGGTAGGATATAAAACCAATGCATAGAAGTCAGTTGCATTTCTGTACACTAATAATGAGATAGAAGAAAGAGAAGTTAAGGGGTCAGTCCCATAAGATACCTAGAAATAAACCTAACCAAAGAGGCAAAAGATCTGTGCTCAGAAAACTATAGAGCCCTCATGAAAGAAATTGAAGAAAACACACACACACAAAATGTAAATACATTCCTTGCTCATGGATTAGAAGAACAAATATTGTTAAAATATCTCTGCTACCAAGAGCAATCTATACATTCAATGCAATCCCTATCAAAATGCCAATCATCTTATTTCACAGAGCTGGAACAAATAATCATAAAATTTGTTTGGAACCAGAAAAGACCCCAAATAACCAAAGGAATGCAGAAAAAGAAAACCAAAGCTGGGGGCATCACAACTCCAGATATCAAACTCTATTACAAAGCTATAATCATCTAGTACCAATCATGGTACTAGAACAAAAACAAGACATATAGATCAATGGAACAGAAAAGAGAACCCAGATATGGACTGTCAACTCTATGGCAACTCATCTTTGGCAAAGCATGAAAGAATATTCAATGAAAAAAGGGGCTTCAACAAATGGTGCTGGGAAAATTGGACGGCCAATTTTCCAACCAGGATCTTTCCTCACATCATACACAAAAATAGACTCAATATGATGGAAGACCTACTGTGAGACAGGAATCCATCAAAATCTTAGAGGAGAACACAGGCAGCAACCTCTTTGATTGACCCTGGCTGCAGGAATATCTTGCTAGACACATCTCCAAAGGTGGGGGAAACAAAGGCAAAAATGAACTATTGGGACTTCATAAAGATAAAAAGCTCTTGCACAGCAAAGGACAGAGTTGACAGAGTTGAACTAAAAGGCAACCTACAAAATGGGAAAAGATATTTGCAAATGACACATCAGATAAAGGGCTAGTATCCAAAATCTAATTTATCAAACTCAACACCCAAAGAATGAATAATCCAATCAAGAAATGGGCAGACGATGTGAACAGACCTTTCTCCAAAGAAGACATACAAATGGCCAATAGACACAGGAAAAAATGCTCCACATCACTTGGCATCAGGGAAATACAAATCTAAACCACAATGAGATACCACCTCACTTCAGTCAAAATGGCTAGAATTAACAGGTCAGGAAACAACGGATATTGATGAGCATGTGGAGAAAGGGGAACCCTTTTACACTGTTAGTAGGAATGCAAACTGGTACAGCCATTTTGAAAAACAGTTTGGAGTTTCCTCAAAAAGTTGAAAATAGAGCTACCCTACAACCCAGCAATTGCACTATTGGGTATTTACCCCAAAGATACAAATGTAGTGATTCAAATGGGCACCTACAGTTCGATGTTTATAGCATCAATGTCTATGATAGCCAAACTATGAAAAGAGCTCAGATGCTCAACGACATATGAGTGGATAAAGAAGATGTGGTATATATACATATATATAATGGAATACTATTCAGCCATCAAAAATTGAAATCTTGCTTCTTGCAATGACATGGATGGAAATAGAGGATATTATGCTAAGTAAAATAAGTCAGAGAAAGACAATTATCATATGATCTCACTCATATGTGGAATTTAAGAAACAAAACAGAGGATCATGGGGAGAGAGGAAAAAATAAAACAATACAAAATCAGAGAGGGAGACAAACCATAGGAGACTCTTGATCATAGGAAACAAACTGAGGGTTGCTGATGGGAAGGGGGCAGGGGATGGGGTAACTGGGTGATGGACATTAAATAGGGCATGTGATATAATGAGCACTGCAATGATATAAGACTGATGAATCACATACCCCTACCTCTAAAACCAATAATATATGTTAATTAATTGAATTTAAATTGAATTTTTTAAAAATTAAAACTTTGTGCATTAAAGGACACATTCAAGAAAGTGGAAAGGCAATCTACAGAACAGAAGAAAATTTTGCAAATCATATATCTAATAAGGATTTTGTATGGGGAATATATAAAGAACTCATAACTCAATAATAAAAAGTAAAAAAAACTAAATAAAAACTGGACAAAGGATTGAATAGAAATTTTTTTCAAAAAAGAGACACAAAGGTTCAACAATAATAAGAAATGATGTTCAGTATCATTAGTCATTAGGGAAATGCAAATCAAAACCACAATGACATATCACTTCATACTAAGATGACTAATGTGTCAGTGAATGTGTAGACACTGGAACCCTTACACATTGTTGGTGGGAATGTAAAATGTTTCAAGATCTGTGGAAAATAGTTTGGTGGTTCTTCAAACAATTTACCATATGGTCCAATAATTTCACTTCTAGGTATACACCACACCAAAAGAATTGAAAATGGATATTCAAAAAAATACTTGTACTCATATGTTCTCAACAGCACAATTTATGATAGCAAAAAGTGGATGGATGTATGGATAAACTGTTGTGTATTCATGCCATGGAATACTGTTTGTCCATAAAAAGGAACTAAGTACTAATACATGCCGCAATAGGAATGAACCTTGAAAACATTATGCAAAGTGATAAAAACCACACACAAAAGATCACTAATTGTATGATTCCATTTATATGAAGTATCTAGAATAGATAAATTCATAGAAACAGAAAGCAGATTATAGTTGCCAGGGGCTGAGAAGAAAGAGGGAGTGAGGAGTGACAGCTACTTAATGTGTATGAAGTTTCCGGGATCCCTGGGTGGCGCAGTGGTTTAGCGCCTGCCTTTGGCCCAGGGCGTGATCCTGGAGACCTGGGATCGAATCCCACGTCAGGCTCCCAGTGCATGGAGCCTGCTTCTTCCTCTGCCTGTGTCTCTGCCTCTCTCTCTCTCTCTCTCTCTCTGTGTGACTATCATAAATAATTAAAAAAAAAAAAAACTTAAAAAAAAAAAAGAATGACGTTTCCATTGGGGGTGATGAAAGAGTTCTGGGGGTGCTTGGGTAGCTCAGTCTGTTAAGCGTCCAACTCCTGATTTCAGCTCAGGTCCTGATATCAGGGTTATGAGATTGAGCCCTGCATTGGGCTCCACACTGGGCATGGACCTGTGTAAGAGTCACTCTCTCACTCTCCCTCTGCCCCTCTCCCTTCTCTAAAAAAAAAAAAAAAAAAAAAAAAAAGTTCTGATTGTGGTGATGGTTGCACAACAGGATGAATGTAATAAATACCACTGAATTGTACGCTTTAAGATGGTTAGTTGATATAAATGACCTTTTCTTCGTCTGATCATTTCCCATGTTCATGTCTTCCCCAAAGACTGTAAGTTCCTTAAGGATAAGGGAATACTAAACCCTTTAACTCAACTCAGCTAGTCCAGAACTTTGAACAGAGGAATATTTACATGATTGCTGAGTAATTGGTCCTTTTTTTTTTTTTTCGTCCTTTAGAATAGTGATCATGACTTCCTCTTTCATAGTGTCTTACCCTGCTTGCAGGGAGGTCCAGGGAGTTCCTAAAGATGGTTAATAACAGTGAAAAGTAAACCCAGTAGTTGTGTTGACATAGTAATCAGAGTTTTCATGAATGCTGCATTATTTTGAATTTTCTCTAGTGTGCTAGTCTTCTCTTTTCCTTTGCACATGGTTCTCTTGCAGAGGAACCTTTCTTACCAATTCCTAAGCAATTCCCTAGCAATTCCTGGTTTACTACAGTTGCCTAAGCCTTCCGGGGCTTAATTTTCATAGTTGTGTTATGGAGTTCATAATAATACCTACTGCAGAGATTTATGAGATTAAATGAGTAATGGGTGCAAAATACCAGCATGAATCACTCAGAAATGAGATATTTTTTACTATCGTTTTCATTAATTGTGCACACAGTAGTTACTCACTAAATAATTACTTCTGAGTTTCTTATGGTGATTATTTACAGAAATTCGGATGCCTCTTGACCTTTGGTTAATGTCTCTACATTTCAGGAGCTGAGGAGAATGAACTGGTTAAAAATACAGAAAAGCTGGCAGGGAACTTACCTCAAAACCCAAAGACTTCGAGGGATAAAAGGGTGTTAAAAGTCTTGCATAGGGATGCATGGGTGGCTCAGCAGTAGAGCGCCTGCCTTTGGCCCAGCATGTGATCCTTGAGTCCCAGGATTGAGTATAATAAAACCAAGAAAAGTCTATTGAATTCATCAGTCAGGTCTTTGGTGATCAGAAGGAGGGTAATGTCAGTAATAACTTAGTAGTAGACTAAGCCCTGTTCATGAGTGAGAAAAATGAAGGCAGTATTGAAGAAGTTATTTTGTCATAGATAAATATAGGAAAAATATCTAACAAAGGGCCTCATGGAAATGTCTCATGTTATGGGCTCTTACCATTCTCTCCTTGCCCTAACTTATGGTAGCTTCTTTCATACAACACTTACCAGGCATTATCTTGTACTGTTAATAAATATTTTATTTTCAAAAAAAATTTTTTTATTTTCAAAATCTACTAACAGGAAGAAAATTATTCAAGTGTAAGTATTCTTGATCTCTTCTTTACCCCTTGTAAGGGGATGACCTGAGTATGTCTTTTGACTACAGAGACAGGTAAGAGAGATATGAGGATGAGTAGCTGTCATGGTAAGTGTGACTTTAAAGGGGATTTCTTAAGTTTTTTTATACTTATAAAATACATGAATTTATTGTCACTGTTAAATTTTCAAACAATTCATATAACTTAAAAGCCCACCCTTTACCTCTTGACCCTGCCCCAGCCCCACACACTGCTAATAATTTAGTGTGTATCTTTCTAGACATTGTTCTATTACTTAGGAAATCTATACATACAGAAATATTTCATGTATATTACATTTTATTATTCCATATATATCAATCTCTAATTTGTTTTTTTATTTAATAGATTTTAGAGATTTTTCTTAGTACATACAAATACATTTTTAAATTATGTATTAAAGTAAAAATTCAATTCATTCCTTTTTTATGTATATAGAGAAAAAAATTTATTAGGTAACAGAAAAATAAATAAATTCTACAAAATAAAAAAGATAGCATTCTATGTAATAATTAGCACCCAAAAAAGAATAGAATGGGAAATTACACCTCTCAAGAATACCTATTGACAATAATAATAAAGATCTGGTTTAGTAATCACAAACTCTTTTAGTGCTTGTTTGGGAAACTCTTGAGCTCTCCTTCAATTCTGAATGGTGCCCTTACTGGGTAGAACCTTCTTGGCTACAGAGATTTCCCATTCTTTTTTATTATCATTTAAATTTAATTAATTAACATATAGTGTATTATTCAGAAGTAGAGTTTAGTGATTCATCAGTTGCATATAACACCCAGTGCTCATTACATCAAGTGCCCTCCTTAATGCCCATCACTCAATTACTCCAGTCCTCCCGCCCCCAGCA
The DNA here is from genome assembly GCF_053574225.1 of Canis aureus. NCBI lineage: Eukaryota > Metazoa > Chordata > Mammalia > Carnivora > Canidae > Canis > Canis aureus. The sequence continues at coordinate 42,250,802 of NC_135620.1, read as the reverse complement.
ACACTCAGTTTGTTTCTCAGAGTTAAGAATTTCTTGTTGTTTGTCTCCCTCTCTGTTTTCATCTTATTTTATTTTTCCTTCCCTTCCCCTATGGTCCTCTGTTTTGTTTCTTAATTTCCACATTTGTCTGGAAAACAGTATGGAGTTTCCTCAAAAATTGAGCGACCCTATGATCCAGCAACTGCATTATTAGGTATTTACCCAACGGATACATAGTGATCAGTAGAGGCACCTGCACCCCAGTGTTTAGAGCAGCTATGTCCACAATAGTCGAAATATGGAAAGAGCCCAGTGTCCATTGACAGATTAATGGGATATATATATATATGAATGTTATTCATAGCATTATTCATATGAATGTTATTCATATGAAAGTCATATATATATATAGATAGATAGATAGATATAGATATAGATATATAGATGTTATTCAACCATCAAAAAAAAAGAAACCATTTGCAATCAGAGTTTTCTTCCCATTCCACACATCGAATAGATCATGCCACTCCCTTCTGGCTTGCCAAGTGTCTGTGGACAGATCTGCTCCTTCCATCCTGGTGTTCATTACATCAAGCCTGTTTCCCATCTCAGTTATTGTAGTTTTCATTTCTTACTGATTTTTTTTAACTCTTTTATTTCTGTGATAAGGGTCTCTCTGAGGTCTTCAATCCCAGCGAATATCCTTAGGATCGTTGCTTTAAATTTTCCATCAGGCATGTTATTTCAATCTGTCTCAGGTATCTGGCTGTGACTTGATCTTGTTCTCTCATGTGGGACAAATTCCTCCATCCTGACATTTTGTCTAAGTCTCTGCTTTCTTCTGGGCACTAGAAAAGTCTGTTTGTTTCCCACTATGGAGAGAAGTGGCCTTATGAAGAAGAGGGTCTGTGGTGCCCCTGTGTGGCCTTGGTGTGTGTGCTGCATGCGCTCTGCTGCTCTGGTTTGGCTGCTCTGTCCTTCAGGCTGGTTGTCTGCAGGGGCTCTTCTGGCTGGCTGGGGACAGTATTTGGTTCCTGACCTGAATGTGATGAGTCTGGACTAGGTGTGCTCTGCTCTGCCTGTGAAGTGCGACCTGACACTCCTTGCACTAGAACTGCAGCCCTGCAGAAGTCTGGTCAGGGGACGTGGTCAGTGCGGCGGCTTGAGCTGCTCTTCAGGGCCAGGGGCCTGTCCCCACTGGATTGAGGCAAGCTTGCCGGAGCTCAAGGGAGTGGGACTTGGCGCCAGCAGGTTAGGCCACCCGTGTCCTCGCTGTGCTGCTTCCCACCCCGGGCGTCTCTGTGTTGATGCTGCCGGGCAGGGGAGGAGACTGGCACCGGCCACCTCCTTTGTCCCCCAAGAGCAGGCTCCGGGAAGGCCGCTGCCTCTCAAGAACTCACTGTAAGAAAGACAAATCATCTCCCCCAGGTGTCCCAGGCCTTTTCCAGATCGCTGTTTCCACGGCTCGTTGGCCGGCCTCCCGACCAGGAGAGACGCAGTGCCCTGCAGGTCCTAGCCCAGCCCAGCCTGCAGGCTTCTCAAACTCCAGGCTTTAGGGCCGTGACCTGGGCAGGGGCCTGCGCTGGTCTTCTGGGGGACAGTGTCACTGCGAGGGCACCAAGTCAAGCTTGACCTCCAAAGACAGTCTCACCAGAGTGCAGGGAAGTGGGTTTGGTGGAAGCAAGTGAGGCCCTCTGTGCTGGCCCAGTGTTGCCTCCTGCTGGTGCATCTGTATTTCTGCTGAGGGACCGGGTGAGAAACGGGGCCCGCGGGCTCCTGTGGGCTCAGAGAGGCCTCCTCGGGAATACTCTTTCTCTGCAACTCCTCCAAGAAGGGCAAATCATCTCCTGGCCGGGCGTGTGCTACAGGCACTTTTCAGTTGGCTGTCCCCACGCCTTCTGCTCCTTGCCCCTGGCGGTGGGGCGGGGGGGGGGGGGGGGGGGGGGGGGGGGGTTTCCCTGCCTTGTCTCCAGGAGCAGGGCAGCGCCCCCAGTGCTCTAGGCCAGCCAAACCAGCCTTTCCAGTTCCAGGCTTGAAGCCCCATTGGCTGCAGGAACTTAGAAAAATCAGCCCATCTCTTTTTCCCAGCAAATGGCTTTGGGGAAATGTTCTCCTTGTGGGTTCCCCTATGTGCTCCTCTGCCTCTGTCCTTCTGTCTCTCTGTCTCTCTGTCTTGCTTCCACCACCATGGCTCCCCCCCCCCCCCCGCAGCAGTCCTGATCCCTTTCTACCCCAAACCAAGTCTCTGCCCCTCCTACCCTCCTCCATAGAGGCTCCTCTCCCTTTTAGTTTTGAAGTCTGTTCTGTCAACCTTAAGGCGGATTTCTGAGGTATTTAGGATGATTTGATAGTTATCTTGTGTTCCAAGGACAAGACCAGCCTAGCCTAGGATCCTCCTACTGGGCTGCCATCTTAGCTCCCCGCCCGCCCCCCCCAATTCAATTCATTCCTAATCCATACTTGAGCAAGATTTTTAGATGGAACGTGACAAACTGTCTGTAAAATGTATCAAGAAGAAATCATTTATAAGAAAATCTGAGAAGGGGGAAATATGCAGATGAGCTTGATTTATCAAATATCAAGTGATCCTCTAAGGCTATAGAAATTGAAACCAAGCGATGTTATTGTAAGAATAGACAAAATTGATCAAGAAAACAGATTAGAGGTTGATGATAAGACAATTGAATTTAGTGGACCTTTGCATATAATAGAAGTGGCATTTCAAACAAGTGGGAAAAGTGGGTGTCAGGGGCAATTAGCTAAGCCATTTGAAAAATACCATAATTTTGTCACATTCTTACAGGTTCTCCTTGCTGCTTCCCACTTAAGTATATAATCAAAAGTGGGGACAGAGAGACAAATATAAGCTAGATAGAGTCATGTGACACAACTCTATACAATAGAAAATTTGGGAGAAGTCTGCTAGGCAATTCTAGAAAGAATTTCAGCTCTTATTCCTCTTTCTGCTAGGGATGCTCTTGTAAGGGTTTGATACTTGGAGCTAGTGTACTGGTCCTGTGACTATGAGCAAGACACCAAGAGAGTCACAGAGATGCCACTCAAGCACACTCACAGCTTTGAACTGCTGATCTAACCCTGCAACCATCAACCTGTAGACTTTAAATTGAGATAAGCACCCACCTTCATTATTTTAGCCTATAATAATGGAGTTATCTGTTAATTTACAACAAAAAAAGCATTTTTAATCAATACAATTATATTGATCAGATTTAAGCTCTTTCTTTAAGCCTTGATAGACTAAGGTATATCTTTTTAATAGATGCAGGGGTTCCGGGGCTCCTATTAAGATTAGTGGTTGGTTTTTCTCCTTGTTGCATACGGATGTAGTAAATTACGTGAACAGGTTTTCTTATTTTGAACTATCATTAATGTCCTGGATAAACTCCAGTTGTTTATTTATTATATCTCTGGTCTGATTTACTAATATTTAACATGATGTTTTTACCTTCATGTTTATAAGTAAGAACATCACATGATTTTTCTCTTCTGATTTTGTTATCTAGGCCATAACAGCCTTATAAAATTGAATTGATTAGCTCTCCATCTTCTCCCTTGCCCTCTTACAACAGGAACTAAATATGACTTACTGAATAGTTTCATGATATGGTTTCCCACTTTGCTATTTCTTCAAGCCTCTTGACTGAAGACTTGTATTGTTTTTTTTAAAACTTTCAGTGATAGACGGCTATTTCTTTTGGATGTGATATCATGTTGAAAAGACTCTAAGAAGTAGCAAGAAGATCCTCATGCAGTGGGGCTAAACTTGTCTGAAACAATATTTTAGTTTTATCAAAATGAATTGTATTATATTTTGAATTTTACTTTTCTTCCTTTGTTCACCTTGCTGAGCAATATGCTCATAGATTTAACAGGGGCTTGAATTCTTGTCAAGACAGTTAATTACATGAACATAGCAAATAGTGAGTGCTGAGATAACCTCTTGCAGCTTGACAGCAGGAAGCTCATCAAAGCACATATTCCTACTACAGTACTTATTCAATAAATAATACTTAAGTTCCTACCATGGACTGGAAACTGTGCTAATGACTGGGGTTACAAAGCTGAAAATCAAAAAGTCTAATCTTCTGGAAGAAACAAAAAAAATAAACCATCAATTACAGAACAGAATAAGTGTTCTAGTGGAAATACTGTATTTGCACAGAGCCATAGGCATGGGGGGTGGGTTGTAAAAAGGAGAGAGATAATCGAATAATTGGTACTTTGAGACTGATAAATGGATATGGAAAAACATTGAAAGAATTGGACAATGGGAGAAGGGCCAGAGACATGCTGGGATTCAGAAGCGAGAGCTAGCCAAAGAATTGGCAAAATTGGACATTTTATAAAAATAAGTTAGAGCTAGGAACAAAATCAAGTCTCCCTCCTTACAAGGGGTCTAGAAGTGAGAGATGGGAAACATACATTTGACCTTGAATGTCCCTGCTACAACTTTGAGACCAGGATGTTGTTAAATTTCTTAACACAGGCCAGGAAAAGAGACCTCCCTGTGCCCAGTTTCCTTATCTGTAAAATGAAGATAATCATACTACCACCTCCTAAAACTGGGGTGAGGATTAATTGCTTTAGTTTATATAACCTGGTCAGAATGAAACCTGGCACTTAGTAACTGCTCTTTCCATGTCAGCTCTTCTATTTGAATCTGGTTAGAAGATTATCCCCTAAGGTTCCAGGTTTGTGGCAGGAAGAAGAGGCAGTTCTGAGAGAGCTGTCCAGGAGAATGTATAGTGTCAGCCCAACCACTGCATGAGGGAGAAGAGAAATAGCCATACACGAGGATGACTGCGCCAAGTGTATCTCAGCAAACATTCCTATGGGGCACCCACACCAGCTGTCTACAAGCACACACCTCTCCCCATTGCCTTCCCCCACTGTGGTTCTCCCTTGTATTCACAATCTAAAAGTTTCCACCACAGGAAGCGTGCAGGCACTGAACCAAGCCAAGCCCCCCGGGGGGCGGGGGGTGAAAGGGAAATCCCAGCCTCCTTTTACTTTTACCTTTTTTTTTTTAATTTAAATTCAATTTGCCAACATATAGGATAGCAACCAGTGCTCATCCCATCAAGTCTCCTCCTCAGTGCCCACATCACCCAGCTACCCCATCCCCCCACCCACCTCCCCTTCCACAACCCTTTGTTTCCCAGAGTTAGGAGTCTCTTGTGGTTTGTCTCTAATTTTTCCGACTCAGTTCCCCCCCTTCCCTTATAATATTGTTCATTTTTTCTTATATTCCCCGTATGAGTGAAACCATATGATGATTGTCCTTCTCTGATTGAGTTATTTCACTCCGCATAATACCCAGCTTCCTTTTCCAATTCAATTTGACAACTTGCATTTTAGTTTCCTTTTCGCTTGTTGCGTCAGACTCATTATTATTTTTTGCATTCCCCGGTTCATTACACAATGGCTGCTGATGAAATAAAACTAAATTTAGCTCTAAGTTTTAATTATGTTAAGAATTTTGCTTTGGGCTGTTTCACTCTGTCACTGAAAGAGTGTCTAGGAATCCCAGAAATTGCTTCAGAGACTGGAAACTCACCGGGAGCCCAGACCATAAGACACTCCCCCATGTTAGCTGAGCTGAGAGACTGAGAGCTTAGGCTTACTCAGCTGCTGTTGTGAATGTGTTGCCTAATTAATTCTCTTTTCAACTGCTGGCAGGCCTGGAACCATCCATCCCTGAGTGGTCATGAAAATTAAAGAAGTCAGGCTCAGAGCATTGCCTGATATCTGAAGGGAAATGTAAATCCAGGCTTGATGCAGACTGGCAAGCAATAAGCAGCAGTGGGAGTCCTGGTTACAAATAGAAGAGAGGCTGGGTAGGCAGCCCCTGTGTTTGTCCCTGGGCCACCAGCATGTGGATAGGAGCATCATAAGTGTGGCCGGGGGCACACAGTGTAGAACCCTCTGGTTGCATGTGCATATCGGAGCAGGGGTACAGTTAGCAAGAGCGAGGGATGACCTTCAGGAAAGTGGCCTTGGCCCAGCTGGATCCCAGGTGACCAGGAAAAAAACTGAGGAATGAGTCTAGTCAAAGGCCTATGGTAAGACATCCAGGATGTGAGAAAGGAAAAGGAAAGAGAAAGAGTCTGAAACCAGGTGCACTTAGATCTTAGCTACATGTTCTGTCTCCTTATACCAGGTCCGTGGCCCAAAGGTGATTCTCCCTCTCAGCAGCTGCTGGCTTGGGGTCACAGGGAAACTCCAACCCTGGCCTTGGGTGCTGAGTGAGGGCAAGAAGAAGGCAGCAGGTGACAGATTTTCCCCTACCCCAAAGCAGGCTTTTGCCTTGTGGTTCCAAGTTTCACAGGAACTCTTCCGGTTCCTGAGTAAAATGTCTCCAGTGAAATGAAAACTTTTGGTGAGATTACCATGCATTTTATTGTTGTAGAGACTATTCTTTTTGGACCAAGTTCTTCTTCTTTTCCTGTGTCCTCATTACCTCCTCTCCTCCTTCTTTTCAATGGACTTCTCTCCAAGTGGAAGTTCACGCTATAGTTGCTTGCTACCCAAGATCAGGAAAAAAATCACAGTTGTTATACTGTGATGGGAAAAGAAGAACCAATAAAGAAAAAAAATTAATGTTATTATAAACCCATAATATTTATCTTCAATTAGCCACCTAAATGAGTTCTTGTAAATATTATCAACAGCAGCTGTTTTTGTCTCAAGACCCACTGATACTCTTAAAAATTATCGAGATCCTCCTCCCCAGAGAGATTGTATTGAGTTATATTTGTTGATATTTACCACCTTAGAAATGAAAACAGAAAGTTTTAAATATTCATTCTTTTAAACATAGCAAAGGCCTACTACATCTTAACATAAAATATTTTTATGAAAATAACTGTTTTCCAAAGCAAAAACAAAAAAAAGAAAATATTTTAAAGTTTTGCACATCTCTTTAATGTCTGGCTTAATACTGGAAAAATAAGTTCTCAAAGGTGCTCTGAATTCAATCTGCTGTGATATGTTGTCTGTTTCAAGTCTTTGAATGGAAATCCAGTTCCACACAGGTAAGGGATTGGAAAATGGAAAACCTTGACGACCACTAAAAAGAGTGTCTAGGAATCCCAGAGGTGCTCAGACTATAGTCTGAGAAACACTCATATACATCTTCATCACACAAGGTTGAAAGGATACTTACTGCCCACAGTGAGTTTGAATTACGACTGTTCCAATTCTGCTTATTTTCATTATAGTTTCAAAAACCAAGCAGTTTGGGAAAATGCTACACTCTTATGGCTGATATTGTTCAGAATTATCAGCTAAAAGGTTTAGGTAAAGAATAAGTGTTCACAGCTTTGATTCTTGTTTACTATCTTCTTTCTTTCTTTTTTTTTTTTAACTATCTTCTTTCATTGTGAAATGTAACATTCACAAAAATGCAAAAAGTTAAGTAAAAATGTTAATGAATAATTAAAGTAAATAGTCCTATAGCCACCAACCAATAAAAATAATCAAATTTTGCAACATTCTAGAAACCTCACCACCATTACCATCCAATGTGCCCCTCTTGGATATAACTCCAACTCTGTACTAAAGGTAACTGCTATCCTGAATTTTATGGTAATCGCAGCTTCACTTTTCTTTATAATTCTACCTTGAATCAGTCTATTTTTGCCTATTTTTAAAAAAGATTTATTTATTTATTTGAGAGAGAGAGACTTGGGGGGAGGGTTGCAGAGGGAGAGGGAGAGAGAGAATCTCAAGCAGACTCCCCACTAAGCATGGAGCCCAAAGGGGGCTCCATCTCACAACCCCTGAGATCACGACCTGAACTGAAAATCAAGAGTCTGATGGTTAATGAACTGAGCCACCCAAGTTCCCCTTGCCTGTTTTTAAGCTTATATAAAGGGAATGAATATGTATCCTTTTGTGTTTAATTTCTTTCATTCACCATTATATTTGTGAGATTTAGCCTTGTTTATACATATAATTGTGGTTCTTCATTTTTGTTGTTATTTATGATCTTGTTTTATTCATGGACTACAATATATTTATCCATATGACTTTTAAGGGATATTTCAGATGTTTCTAGTTTGGTACTGTTATGTATAGTGCTGTAATGGATATTCTTCTGCATATATTCTGATGCATATCTGTATGATTTTTTTCTCCAGGGTAATTCCTGAAAGTAGACTTACTGGGTCACAGGCCACATATATTTTCAGCTTTGCTAGATAACGCCATAATGTTTTCCAACGTAGCTGCACAAATTTACACATTCAATGGCAGTGGATGAGAGTCTTTGTTGATTTATATCATTATCACACTTAATACTTCCAGTCCTTTAATATTTTTACATGCATCCAATGTATTTGTTTATCTAAAAATCTGAAAAATCAATAAAAAAACTTGAAGGCATAGCATTTACAAAGTTGTCTAGATACAAAATCAAAATTAGTAACATTCATATATATATGTGTGTGTGTGTAGTGGATATATATATATATATATATATATATATGAAAATATAATGAATTAGTCCCATTCAAAATTAGAAAATGTAATGAAAAAAATTTTGTTCATATTTGCAACAATCATAAAGATTAAATACATTGGAGTAAGAAAGGATGTGCAAGACATAGAATCAAGCCAACAGTAAAATCTTATTGAAAGACATTTTGAAAATAGCTCAATAAAGGGATCCCTGGGTGGCTCAGCGGTTTGGCATCTGCCTTCGTCCCAGGGCGTGATCCTGGAGTCCTGGGATCGAGTTCCACATCGGGCTTCTTGCATGGAGCCTGCTTCTCCCTCTGCCTATGTCTTTGCCTCTCTCTCTCTGTATCTCTCATGAATAAATAAATAAAATCTTTAAAAAAAAAGTAGCCCAATAAAATGGTAAGATTCACCATTCTGCTTTATGAAATGATTAATATATATTTGCTGAATAAATATTTATTAAATAAATAAATTTTAATTAATTTGATAATTTAATAAATTATTTATTTATTTAAATAAATAAAGAAATCTTGTTTCTTAAGAAGAGGCTGACATTGGCAACCTCTTATTGTAGAGTCTGATTTTCCCTCTTAATGATACTGCTCACTCCACCACATGCCTAAATGTTCTTTGCTCACCTACAAAAAGAATAAGTGAGAGAAGTTGCTTAATCCTCATTGGTGATCAAGGTGAAAAAAATCAGTCTCAATTTAAGAGAAAGGACTATGGAATGCTTTCCATTGGTTGCTGGTCATCTTATTTGAATCAAAAATGTGGTTACAGACTCATATTTAGAAACCAAGAGAAAGATGAAAATAACTTTCCCTGTCAATACTGTTTTATTTTTTAATTAAAGTCAAAACTTTATTCAGATTTTCTTTCTTATTTTTTAGTTAATGTTCTTTTTCTGTTCTAGGATCTCATTTAGAATGCCACATTACATTTAATTGTCATGTTATCTTAGGTTCCTCTTGGCTATGACAATTTCTTGGTGGTAGACTTTCTATGATATTGTCAGTGGTATCATTTTGTAAGTGTCATTTCCCAATTTTTTGTTCCTAGTATAAAAAGAGGTGATTGCTTTCTAATATTGATATTGTGCTCAGTGATCTTACTAATTTTATTTTTAATTCTCATTGTTTATGTGTAGATTCTTTTGCATTTTGTTGTAGAATGAAGTAAAATATTTGAGACAGCAAGAGATTTGAACAGGCACTTCACAAAGAAAATATTCAAGTGGCCAATAAACATGAAAATGTGCTGAACTTTATTAATAACCAGGGAATACAAATTAAAATCATAATGAGATATCACTACACACCACTAGCATGGCTAAAATTAAGAAGACTGCCAACACCAGGTGTTGGCAAGAGTGTAATGCAAATGTACTTTCCATACACAGAGAGTGAGAATGTAAATTGGTGCAAATATTTGGGAAATATCTGTTAAATCTGAACATCTGCATTTTTTTAACATCTGCATTTTCTATGACACAGTTACTTCATCCTGTGCATTTACCCAAAGAAATACATACAAATGTGCTCCAAAAGATACATATAAGAATTTTCATAGCAGAATTAATTATAACGGCAAAAAAAAATCAGAAAGAAAAATATTCAATCACTTAGCAGTAGTGAAAACGATAAAACACTGTGGCATTTCTAAGTAGGTATGACACATTCATGTGAATTAATAAACTATAACTGTACACAGCAACATCGATGAATCTCACAGATGTACTATTGAATGAAAGAAGCCATTTATACAAAATTTAAAAACCAGCAGGATACAGGGAGTTCAAAGGCAGTAGTGACTCTGTGAGAGGATGGTGAAATAATAATTGCAAGGGGACAAGTAGGGGTTTCTGTCCCATGGGTCATGCTTATGCCTTCACTTAGTTTGTGGTTACAAAGTTGTGCAGAAACAAGATTTTATAATAAATTGTTGAGCTGTAAAATTAAGATTTGTGCATGATTTTCTATGTATATTATATCATTTTTTTCAAAAGGAGGAATGGGGAATTCTCCCTTTTGTTTTTATTTTTTAAGAGATTATATTTATTTATTCATGAGAGACACAGAGAGAGAGGCAGAGTCATAGGCAGAGGGAGAAGCAGGCTCCCTGTAGGCAGCCTGACATGGGACTCAATCCCAGGATCCCTGCTTCACATCCTGAGCCAAAGTTTCAAACACTGAGCCATCCAGGTGTCTGGGAATTCTCCCTTTTACCTATCAAAATACTCTCTTACTTTCAACATTGCTGCTCCTTCCAGGTTATCACTAAAAGGGTTTTGGGGTGCTTAATTTCTGTTCTGCCACTGTTCAGGCACTTGTTGATAACTTTTCATCTTGTCCAATCTATTATTTTTTTATAGGATCCCTTTTCTTGAAAAAGTTGAAGAGATGATTAGACAAACTGTATTTTTGATTTCTAGATACATATTTCTCCCACATAGGTAATTAATTGCATCAAAAAGAGTAAGAACTCTTCCAGTTTGTGAGGTTTATAGGAAAGCAGCTTCAGGAGCACCTGGGTGGCTCAGTGGGTTAAGGATCCAACTTTGGTTTCAGCTCAGGTCATGATCTCAGGGTTGTGAGATCCAGCCCTGCCTGGGAGCTCCGTGTTCAGTGGGGAGTCCTCTTGTCCCTCTCCCTCTGCCCCTCCCCCTGCAGTGCTCATTCTCTGTCTCTCAAATTAATAGATCTTAAAAAAAAGAAAGAAAGAAAGAAGAGAGAAAAGCAGCTCCAAATTCAAATGATGATTTCATATGGCTAGAAACACCATGCAAGTTTTACTTTCTAAATGTCACCCCACCCCTCTGAAAAACCTCACTAACCAGAAGAAACCGGTACAGAGGCGGGAAGTAGTTGTCTGCACCACAGAAAGTTGGTGGGAGAAAACGTGTGCAAGAAAACGGTTTCCACATAGGGATGAGACGAAAAATGGCTTCAAATCAGAAAGGAAAAGCTGATGGGAAAGGGCTGGTGCATTAATCCTTGCAATGCAGGCGTGCATTAGGTGACTCTAAGCTATGGAGATTCCTGATAGAGACACAGTTGTCTGAATTTTTCTGGTTATTGTGATAAAATAAAATTCCTATAATAAATTAGAGGAAATGAAACTAAAATAAAAGACAGTGTCTTACAAAGGAAGAGACTTTAACCCCTTCATAGGTAGACTCCTACCATGATTGTCACCAGATCCTTGGGAGAAGGGGTTAGAGGAGAAATTTCATGAAGGCGACTAGAAGAGAGGACTAGGAAGCACCTCGTGAACACAACAGTAGGAAATGGAAAGAGGACAAAGGGAAGAAATTAGAAAATAAGAATTCCCTTTTTACTATTCTGCATCCATCTCTTTTCTTCCAATCCCCTTTACACCTTTATTTTCAACTCCACAGGCATGAGAGTCTCTGGGCGGGGCTTCTTCCTGCCGCTCCTGGCACCAGTTCACCTCCAATATTGCGGCCTCTTCTTCTGCCCAGGACAAAACTCTAGTCTCCTCTCTGCCCAGAGATCTCTAGACTTAAGTATAAAGGCCACACTCCAGCATTCAAGAGCCTCCACAATATATCTGAGCTCATTTTTCCACCTTTGGTCCCCCTCGACTCCTAACAGGTAGGCTGTCCACACCTTCTCTTGCTCCTTACACATTTGTCCATTCTCCTGGCCCTGTTCATGCTGCTGCTCCATCTAGAGCCATGCTAGTTATTATGGCAGGCGCTACCCACAGCTGGCCTATTGAGAGCTTGATCAGTCTGAACTGAGCCAGACTGTGAATGTAAACATGTGCATCATATTTTGAAGACAGGATGAAAAGGAAGAAAGTAATTTATCTCATTAATTTTATATTGATTAGTGTGTTAAAATGACCCTATTTGGATATATTATGTTAAATGTACTATTGAAATTAACTTTACCTTTTTAATGTTTCTTTTTACTCTTTAACGGGGCTACTAGAAAAATTTTAATTGCAGATGTGGCTCACATTACAGTTCTTTTGGACAGCGTTCATCTAGAATTCCCCCTCTACCCTATCACCTTCACCACAATCATCACTTCTTTAGAAGGACTGCTTGCCTCCTTATTCTCCCCATCAGCTGTAATTCCTGTATCCTTTGAGAGCCACCATCATGGCAATGGCCATGGGTTGGCACCCTGGACCTATCTGAAGGCACTAGCTCTTGTCTACCCCATCTTCTAACTATGATATATGGAAAGAACACAGGTTTGAATGCAATCCACTCATTTGGTTAGCTGCGTGTATTTTAGGTACATTATTTAGCCCCCTCTTTGAGCATCAATCTCTTCCTCTGCAAAATGGGAGTAACGATAACCCATCTCAAGTGTTTACTATGAGGATTATCCAGAGAATGACACACAGTAACTGCCCAATTTGTGGTACCTAATACTACTGCCACTACTGCCCCACTATTATTTTAGATTATACACTCTTTGATCATAGAGGATCAGAGACTATCAGATGTGGGCAGGATGAGGAGGCCCTTTGCCTGAGCCATAGGAGCTCAGCTCTACATGAGTGTGCAAGTCACCCTGGAAGAGCAGGTCCTAGTGACCAAACTCCTTGGACAACCTCCATCCCTCCATTAGTGCAGTGGACCATCTCTAAGTTGACTTGCCTCTGTGACTCCTTGTATTGGCCTTTGTGCCATGAGCCATGGATGATTCCAGTCTAATCCAGAGATCCTTAACAATAAGAAGAAACCCTGAAGAATGACTTAATGATGGACATAACTGGGCATCTGAAAGTGGAACAGCTGTGGGATGATTTTGCTTTTGCAAAAACTCATTGTGAAGAATCCAGGGGATGGCTGAGGTTCTGTTCAGAGCTGGAATGCGAAGTTCAAAAGGCCAGAGAGAATGAAATCAGGGCAGAACACCCAGAAAGACTGGGGCTTACTGGTTCTCTTTTAGAGTAGATTATTCTATAAATGAAAGTATACATTCACTGGTGTAAAAATTGGAAAGCCACATAGAGAAAAATTGCCACCCTTTTGTTATACAAGTCAAACATAACCACTATCAAAATGTTGCTATATTTCTTTTATTAATTTTATTCTCTACATACTTTTGCATAGCTGTGTTGTATGTACACTTTCATAGTCTCCTTTTAATATAAGTGGGTGTTTTTTTATTTTCTAATGGCACAGTAATATATTTTCAGTATAGAAAAATTTTAAATGTGAATAAAATGGAAGTTAAAAATTTAGTAACATTTACTGAATTCTTTTAAACAAATAAATTGCACTTAATTATGAGAATTCCTAACAGTTCTGTTCCCCAGATATCTTTTTTTAAAAAGATTTTATTTATTTATTCATAGAGATACAGAGAGAGAGAGAGAGAGAGAGGCAGAGACACAGGCAGAGGGAGAAGCAGGTTCCATGAAGGGAGGCTGATGTGGGACTCGATTCCGGGTCTCCGGGATCATGCCCTGGACTGAAGGCAGCACTAAAGCACTGAGCCACCCAGGCTGCCCCCCAGATATCTTCTGATCAAGGGAATAAACATACATCAAAAGGTTCTCATGTAAAAAGTGAAAAGGGAAAGAATTTCCTTCTTCCTACATCCTCGTCCTTGTTAGCATTCTCCCTCCTGGTAACAATTAATACCAGATGAGTAAATGTGTCTGACAAAAAAACTAAAAAAGAAATTATATGCATGTATCAGCATATATACATATATCTCTCTATTAATTTATAAAACAAATGATAACACCATATCCATTATTATATATATTACTCTTTTCATTAAGTATATCTGGAATACAGGTCTGTATCAGCTGATCTTCCTTTTTAATGGCTATATAGCATTCCATTTTTGTCTACCATGGTATTACTTAATCAATTCCCCAATGATGGATATTTAATTTGTCTTTCGTACTATGGCAGTACTGCAGTGAACATTCATATATGTTCATACATTATATTCACACACATATACACATACTCCTGCAGGAATATCCAAAGGTAAGTTATCAGCAGTGATATTGCAAATTAAAGGGACAATTCCATAGCTTGAAATATTAAATCTGGAAATACATTGCCAACTCCCATGTGGTCCCTCCTTGTGAGCTGACTTGGGCTTTCTCACAGCATGGCCGACTCAGGGTGGTCAGATCACTTTTATAGTGGCTAACTGGCTGCAAGAGCAAGAATTTCAGCTAACAAGGTAGACATCTTATTATCTTTCCGGATTCAGCCTCAAAAATTATACATTGTTTCTACCATAGAATTCTGCCCAGATTCCAGAGGAGGGATACAGACACTCCCTCTTGATAGGTAGACTCACAGTCAGGCTATAGATTTTCACCTGGGATGGGAGATATTGTTCTGGCTACTTTTAAAAAAACAATCTTCCCCATTCTCCAAACATTTGCATAAATTTATACTTCCATTCTCCAAACATTTGCATAAATTTATACTTCCATTGTGTATATTAGAATATTCTTTTCCCACGACTTTTTCAAATCTTACTGGTGAAAAATGATTACTTCATTTCTAGTATGATTTACATTTCTTAGTAACATGAACAGATTTTCATAGCTTTCTTGGCCCTTAATATTTCTTTTCCTGATATCTGGCTATTCACAAACTTTTCTGACACCTTTCTATTAATTTTAAGGGCTGCTTGTATGTGAATAAAATTATCCCTTTCTCACTCTGCATTGTAACAATGTTTTTGATACTGCTTTTCCTCTTTAACTTTGTTTTTTTGTCATTGAAATTTATAACTTGTTTCTAGTCATATTTATCAATATTTTCTATTATAGTTCCTGGGTTTTATATCTTGCTGAGAAAAGTCTTCTTCATTCCAATGTTTTTTAAAAAAATAAAAAACAAGTTTTCTTTTAGTTTTAGTCATTTTAGCTTATAATCTGCTCCAAATAATGTTATATGGACTATATAATGTTGTACCATCTTTGGTTTCCTGAAAATAACTCCCTTTGGCCAATCCTCCCATTTTCCTTCTAGACCTCTTTCTAAATTGTTGTTTGCAGGAGAGTGGAAAATCAGATGTTTAGGTTTGTTAGAACTATGTACAAAATAAGAATACATTGATTCTCAATAATGATTGCAAAAGACCCTGTAAGGGGAGCCACAAACTTTTATACATGGCTCACATAACATTCATTTTTCTGCTTAAAGATATTGCTTAATCCCTGGTTTTCAGTTACATTCTGGATAGCTGAGATTGCCAGATAAAACAGTAAATAAGACTAATAAAGCTATATGCTGTCTTGCTGTATGTGGGTAGGGTCCTACAAAAAAATATTCACATCAACTTAGTTTTAACACTATTCTATTTTACAGAGGGGGAAAAAAGATAGGTGTCTTTTTAAATCATAAACTGCATTTATTTATTGTTTTGTGATACTGTAATTGGGAATTAAGCCTAATTTTTATGAAAAAGACATCTTGCACACAAAGACCCACCTTCCAAAAAAAAAAAAAAAAAAAAACCCACCTCATAATACTAAAAAAGAAAAAGAAAAAATCTTTGCCAAAGGAGTACTCCTGTAATGGTCAAGCTCTAAATGATTGGGCTTACTTTTTTTCTTTAGTAATTGGGAACTCACTATAGCAAAACATTGGAAATCCTCACAGTTTCTAAGTCTTTTCCACAATGTACATAAAAATAATGGAAGGCCTTAAAATAAGTGAACAAACTAATTTAAATGACATAGGAAAAATGAAAGGGAGAACTGAAAGTGGGAAATTCCTCTGCGATAGAAAGAGGACCATCCTGTATAAATAGGGCTACACTCCTGGTAGAAGGGCATTTGCGCTCTGAACTCTCAGAGCTTTGGCTTCAGCATCGAGATGGTAATAGGAGAGACTCTTCCCATTTTCATCATGACCAGTAGATGCATCCTCCAAACAACTCTCCTGTTGTATTTCTCCACCATGGCTCTTGCCATGAGCAACGACTTGCTTCGATCCCAGCTAAGCAGCAGCAGTTTGGAGTGTCAGGAGCTCCTATTACAGTTGAATGGAACCACTGAATATTGCCTCAAGGACAGGATAAACTTCGAGATCCCTGAGGAAATCGAGAAATCACGCCAGTTCCAGAAGGAGGACATCATATTGATCACCCATGAGATGTTCCAGAAGATCTTTGATATTTTCAGGAGAAATATCTCTAGAACAGGATGGAATGAGACCACTGTCGAGAACCTTCTTGTGAAGCTCCACTGGCAGAAGGAACATCTGGAGATAATCCTGGAGGACGTCAAAGAGAAGGAAAACTTCACCTGGGACAACAGGACTCTTCTGCACCTGAAGAAATATTACTTAAGGATTGTGCAGTACCTGAAGGCCAAGGAGTACAGCATCTGTGCCTGGACCATAGTCCGAGCAGAAATCTGCAGGAACTTTTTCTTCCTTAATATACTTACAGATTATCTCCAGAACTGAAGATCTCTCAGCCTCTGCCTCTCGGAATGGACGATGCTTGACAAGGATTTCAGGCATTCCTCAACTGGCAGATGCTCTGTAAGTGACAGCTAATGTACTGCATTTGAAATTACATTCATTTTTTGTACTAACTTATTTGATCTATGTACTAAGTTATTTTCCTATTTATTTAAACTTTCACCCTAGAAAATAAATTTCTTTTTATGAAACAAAAATCAACATGGAATTTTAATTTCAATTTCATTAGCATCATGTCGAAAATTATGGAGCACCTAAAAATTACAATTCTTTATATATTGTGCCTACAAAATTGTAGAGATTCTTGCCAAGGAATTTAAAATCCAAAGAAGCCATGTGGAATATATAAAATGATGGATGATAAGGGGAGGTGAACCGTTCAGGAGAATTAATGTGGCCTCAGCCTCTTCAGAATTGAAATGGAAGAGGCAGGCAAGTGGCTCTGGAATTAGAACAAGGAGGTTCCATTGCTTCTATTCTGCTTCTCCTCTGTATCTTCAGGCTCTCTGATCCTAAAGTTAGAATTTGACTAACAGGGCAACTAGAGGAATATTTCAGCTCTTGTGTTTGCCCTAAACTTATTCCTAATTCCTATTATATTCAGGGTGCTCTGCTTGCCCAACACCCTCCCAACCCCACAGGATTTTAAAATATTTATGTGCCCCCCTAAGCTAAGGGTGAGAAGTCCCAGGCACTTCTGTGACATTGTGAAGCAAGCAGTCCTTTTCTTGTACTCTTCCCTGACAGTTAAGATGTATAGCAGTCTCAGTGGAGCTGGGGATCTCTTCCTGCTTCCAGGGCACAGGCACCATAAGAATAAAGAATTCTGCTTTCTATCTCTGCTATCTGGCTAGATTTTTCTACCCATTTGGCAGAAAAGCAAATCTGCTCCTGGTCCCCCCTGCCCTGTTCATACAGAATTCCAGGCTACCTTATCAACTTCTGATGCTCTGCATCTCTGAAGCCCCACACACCCCTAAATCCAAATCCAAGACAAGTGTGGCAGATTAAGTCATTTCTGTCAAGTGAAAAACCAGGAAGCATGGCTCAGGAGAGGGAAATTCAGGTGGGATAGAAAGTGTCCTGATTTTTCTCAAGGACTACACTGAAAAAATACAATTTTCCTAGGAGGTCCTGGGGCACCTGGCCAGCATGTACCAATTGGCTGGGTTTCTGTCTTCGCACTAAAAGCCTTGGGAATTTAGACTATCAAGACAGGTGCTCCTGTCTTAAGCAGCTGCCATCCAGGTGCTGCACTCCGCCCCCATGTATGTAATTGGATTTAAGTCCACCTCACAAGCACCCCTCCAATGGGCACAATTCCATCACTGTTGTTCTATAGCTCCAGCAACGAAGTCTCTCAGGTTGAGTCGCTGCCCCCAGGTCACACAGCCGATGCGTGGAAGTTTAAAAAATGCAATGGGCTGAATCGTATAAGACTTTGTTCACATCTAAGCGTTTTCTGCTAAACCAGTAGGGAAGTCTGAGTTCTGTCAAAAGAGCGTCAGCGGAGATCTATCCCAGGGTGCAGACAATGAACTTGAGGCTCCCTCTTCTGGCCGTTACACACCGGCTATGAACCAAGAAGTGCTACATGCCGTGGCAGATCCAAGGCCTTGGGCCTACGATAGCCAGCAGAGGCCTGGCGAAACAAGGAACCCTCCCTCTCCTCAAAACAACTCACACTCCACCCCCACCACACCCCTTTTGCGGGGCTACAAAGACAAGAAAATGCAGACTAAGGGGCAGTGGTTAGAAGAGCCAAGAAGCCTAACTCTTGGCAAGGGGCGCCAGCTGCCCATCGCCTTCCCTGCGCCCACCTTACTGAAGGAGTCTCAGCAAGAGGCTCTTCTCTGCTCACCACCAACTGGGCCCAGGAACCCAGAGGCTGGGGACGTCTGCTCTGCATGTGTGCTGGGAGCCAGAGGACAGAGGCAAGGCTCCTTCTGCAGAATTATAAATATTTATGCCACAGCTGAGTGTGTCAGCCCGTCTACAACACCAAAAGTCTGCCCATCACTAGGAGAGCATAAATGATCATTAATATTAATTCGAAAAGCACGTGTGTGAGTATGTGCCTATGCTAAATGGATGGCCACATGTAAAGGAGTACAGTTATTATTTTAGCTGGCACCAGAATACATCAAAAGAGAGTACTCATTTAGAAAAATAGTGATGAGCCTCCCAAAGTTGTGGATATGGCAACGCAAATGGTAGTGCAATGCCAATGGTACGTTTCTGTGTGTCTGTTTCTGAGGAGGAAAAAGACAGAAGCCCATCAGATGGTCTGGAGCTGTGATCATCCCTGGAATAAAACAGCAGTGAAAATTTTCTGGTAGGGGCAAAGAAAGGGCGTTTAAAGACCTTCTTTTTTTTTTTTTTTTAAGATTTTATTTATTTATTCATGAGAGACACACAGAGAGAAAGAGGCCGAGACACAGGCAGAGGGAGAAGCAGGCTCCATGCAGGGAGCCTGATGTGGCGCTCGATCCTGGGACCCTGGGATCACGCCCTGGGCTGAAGGCTGCACTAAACCACTGAGCCACTGGGGCTGCCCTTTTAAAGACCCTCTTAAGAAAATGAAAAGATATGTCACAGACTGCGAGAATATATTTGTAAGTCACAGATCTGATAAAGTATATATCAATTCATAAAGAACTCTCAAAACCTGATAACATCCTCCATAAAGATGGACAAAAGAGTTCAACACTTTGGGCCGCCTGGGTGGCTCAGCAGTTGAGCATCTGCCTTCAGCTCAGGGTGTGATCCTGGGCTCAGGGATCGAGTCCCACAACAGGCTCCCTGTGAGGAGCCTGACTCTCCCTCTGCCTGTGTCTCTCCTGAATAAATTTTAAAAATCTTAAAAAAAAAAAAGAAAGATTTCCACACCTTACCAAAGATGGTACACAGATGACTAATAGATAATCAATATCATTAGTTGTTAAGGAAATACAAATTAAAGCCATAGTGAGATACTACTATGTGCTTATTAGAAGGGCTAAAGGTAAAAAGACTGTATCAAGTTTTGGCAAGGATGTGGAGCAACTGGAACCCTCAAACACTGCTCATGGAAATAAAATATGGTACAACCACTTTGGAAATGATATTGTAGGGTTTTTTGAGAATTTTATTTATTTGTTATTTGACAGAGAGAGCACAAGCAGGCAGAGCAGCAGACAGAGGGAGAGGGAGAAGCAGGTCTGCTAAGCAGGGAGCCCAACATAGGGCTCAATCCCAGAACTCTGGGATCATGACCTGAGCCTAAGGCAGCCACTCAACCAACTGAGCCACCCAGGTGCCCCCATTTTTATAGTTTTTAAAAAGTTAACATAGACCTACTATATGACCCAGCCATTCTGCTCAGTTGTTTACCCAAGAGAAAGGGTGAACCCACGCACGCACAGGCTTATATATGAATGCTGGCAGGAGCATTATTTATAATATCCCTCAAATTCAAATGATTAAAGAAATTGTAGGTGCACCCAGGTGGCTCCCTTGGCTAAGCTTCCAACTCTTGATTTTGTCTTGGGTCATGATCTCAGGTTCATGAGCTTGAGCCCTGTAACAGGCTCCACACTCAATGGGGAGTCTGCTTAAGATTCTCTCTCTCCCTCTCCCTCTCCTCTACTCCTCACCCCACTTCCACCTCATGCTCTCTAAATAAATAAATAAATAAATAATCTTTTAAAAAGTAAATTCTGGTATATCCGTAGAGTGGAATACTATTCAGCAAAGGAATGAATCCTCAGCACACATAACATGGATGAATCTCAAATAATTATGCTAAATACAAGAAGACAGATTTTATTTTTTATTTATTTTTAAAAAGATTGTATTTATTTATTTGAGAGAGAGAGAGAGTGAGAGCGAGCACTAGCCAGGGGAGAGGCAGAGGGAGAGGGAAGGGGAGAAACAGACTCCTCACTGAGTGCAGTGCTCCATCACAGGGAGCCAAAGCATCTTTCATCCCTTTGTCAGAATCAACATACATTGTTTGATGTCCTAAGATCCCTTAGTAAGATTCCAAGGTAAGATGAAATCAATAGGCCCTTAGGCAAGAAAAATTATCATAAACTCTAAGTTCATCACTGTCAGCCTTTGCTTGTTAGGGGTTTTTATGTCACATTCACACGAGTCTTTCATATTTTAAAAGGTTGCCCAAGTTGATCAATAGCTTCAGATTTTTTTTTTTTTTTTTTTTTTTTTTTTTTTTTTTATGATAGGCACGCAGTGAGAGAGAGAGAGAGGCAGAGACACAGGCAGAGGGAGAAGCAGGCTCCATGCACCGGGAGCCTGACGGGGACTCGATCCCGGGTCTCCAGGATCGCGCCCTGGGCCAAAGGCAGGCGCCAAACCGCTGCGCCACCCAGGGATCCCTAGCTTCAGATTCTAAAACCCTGAGAGAAGTCCAGAGCACTTTAAATGTTGCACCCCCGCACCACATGCATTTCAAGCTGCAGAATATCCCGTCTGGTACTCAAGGAAACTACTTCATCTTTTTTTTACTGTGGTACAATATATGTGACATAAAATGTACCATTTAAACTGCTTTCAAGTGTACAGCGTACACATATTTGTGCAACCTTCACCACCATCCATGTGTAGAACTTTGTTATCTCCCCTAGCTGAACCTCTGTGCTCGTTAAACACTAATTCCCTGTTTCCCCCTCCCACCACCCCCTGGCAACCACCATTCTACTTTCTGCCTCTAGGTGCTTCATATAAGTTGAATCATATAATATGTGATTGCACATCTCCAAGTTTCATCTATGTTGTAACATCTGAGAATTTCCTTCCTTATTAAGGCTGAATAATATTCCATTGTGTGTATATACCATGTTTTAGTTACTCGTTCATCCACTGATGAACTCTTGAGTTGTTTCTATCTTTTGGCGACCATGAACAATGCTGCGGTGAACACCTGCTTGAGTCCTAGCTCTCTTTTAGTAGAATTGTTGGATCACGTGATAATTCTATATTTAATTCTTTGAAGGATCACCAAAGCAACAGTTTTTAAGTTATGTCTTCATAGTGCAAATATTTGCAATAATAACAGAATGCAAGCACAACAATAACAGCCCCATTTCTTAAAGACATGTTCTGCAAGGGGCTCTGCTAAGGGTGTTATAAATATACACCATCTTATTTCATTCTCCAGAGAAGCCAGGAAGGCAAGTATTATCTCTTTTCTACACATAAGAAAACTAAGGCTCAGTAAGATTAAATAATTAACCCAAGTCCACAGTTGGTAAAAACAAAAAAGAGAGAGAGAGAGATGTATTTGGAACCAGAGACCAGTCTCTAAACTACCTGGCATAATCTACTACCTCCAAAAATGGTATTTTTTACCCAAGTACACAGCAGTGCTATTGTGATTTAGAGAGGGAGTAAGAAGCTCTACAGCCTAGTGGCTCCAGCTCCTGGCTTTGCTGCAAGGGCTGTGGGGACCTTCTGCACATGTGGCTGCTCTCTTCACTTAAGGAATATGTCTCCTTGCCATCCCCATTCAGAAAAGGACAAGAGATCTGGGGGCAGGGGTGCGGGGGGTGGGCAAGAGGATTACTAGGAAATTCTCACTGGCTCTCTTGCCAGACTCTACAGAGAATATTTCTTCTTAAGTTTTTTTGGAGGCAATTGTCTAAACCATGAGTCATAGTTTTCCCTGGCAAGGTTGCATTTCCCTCTCTCCACCACAATGGTCCATCCACCGGAACAGGCAACAAAACTGTATGCGGTTTCCTTTTCAAGTCTGGCACTAGCTACTTTCATTATCTCATGGGAACATTTAAGAACCTGTGTTATTTAAAGAAACATGCAACAAATTTCTCTTTACTTTCATTTTTAATTTCTTGTTGCTCTCTCTCCTTTTCTTTCCCCAGTGAAAACCCAGAGGTAAGGCAAATAGTTTTCAAAGCAGAGAGTGACTTACGAATCCGGAAACGCATGAATTGGAAATCTGTGAATTTGAAAACCCATATATATATATATTTTTTTCTTTTAGTAGGTTCCATGCCCAGAATGAAGCCCAATGTGAGGTTTGAACTCATGACCCTGAGATCAAGATCTGAGCTGAGATCAAGAGTCAGATGCTCAACCAACTGAGCCATCCATGTGCCCAAAAGTCCAAATTTTTTTTTTTTTAAGTTTCTTACACCCAAGAGGAAAAGGCTCAGGACATGGTGTTGTTTTATAAACCTGAGAGCTAATGTGGGTCCTGCCACTTCCTAACTGTATGATCTTGAACAAGATATGTAAAATGGAGATAATCCTACCTCGTCGGACTCTGAGGAATAAATGTAATAACAGAATGTATGCTTTGGTCCAGCACTGGGCCTTACTTATGAAAATGCCCAATGTTTTACTTAATTTAAAGTGAGTAAAAATTCATAAAATTAGGGGCACTCCTGTAGTACTCTCCTCAAAATCTTACACAAAAGCAAGTCCTTAATAAATTGATAGTTGGTAGCCACATTGCTCTCATAATGGGATCTAAATGAATGTCATTTTTACAAGTCATATTTATGGATGTTAGGAAAGAATATTCGGCATCTATGATTACAAAGTATAAATAAGACTTTTCTAAAATTCCAGTTTCAACATTTGTATAAGTGGCCTCTGGAAAGTTATTTAAGAAGCAAAACCAATTGTTTCACAAACCTTTGAAATGTCAAAAAAAGATGGGTAAAACAGACTGTGGGGAAGGGTGAACAGAAAGAATAATCCGTCTTTGTTGGTCTCCTATGATACGTCTGAACTGTGCTCAGCATTTCACATATTATATTGGATATCTGTGGTTGTCTGCCTGGCTTTGAGGACCACCACCTACAGCTGTGGGAGCAGGCATCTGACCCAGACTGGGCCACTGAGAGCAGTGGTTTCTCCACGGCCACAGTGAGTGGTCAGACATAGATAAGTAAGTCAAGTAGTGGCCATAAGTAGGTCAAGCAGAACTCTTGGTGAAATGCTAGGGGAAATAGGGTCTCTATCTGCAGTAGCAGGTGCCTGGTCCAGTCTAAACCTAGAGCCAGGAATGCAACATCCAGCTACACAGCTTTATGCTCTGCACACCTTTATTTTTTATTTTAAAGATTTTATTTATTTATTCATGAGAGACACAGAGAGGCAGAGACACAGGCAGAGGGAGAAGCAGGGTCCATGCAGGGAGCCTGATGTGGGACTCCATCCCAGGACTCCAGGATCACACCCTGGGCCGAAGGCAGATGCTAAACCGCTGAGCCAGCCAGAGATCTGATCCCTCTGCACACCTTTAGGTGGTGCTCTTCTCTGGTGATCCCGACATGTCCCACATTGGAAGAAATGCTTAAAAATAAAGCCAACTTGGGACGCCTGGGTGGCTCAGTGATTGAGTGTCTGCCTTCAGCTCAGGTTGTGATCCTGGGGTCCTGGGATCAAGTTCCACAACAGGCTCCTCACTGGGAACCTGCTTCTCCATCTGCCTATGTCTCTGCCTCTCCTCTGTGTGTCTTTCATGAATAAATAAATAAAATCTTTTATTTATTTTTGATGAATAAAATATTTTAAAAATAAATAAATAAAGCCAACTTAAAGCAGAAGGGAAAGACTGACGAAGACACATACCTTAAAGTATTGTTTCAGCCATGCCTGAAGGTTTATGTTCTTAAATGTTTAAGTTATCTGAGCTATGAAATAGAATTAGATAGGCCTGGAAAATAAACTAGAAACCTACCTAACCGTTCCACAATCTCTCTTGCCTTTGGAGGCATCCCATTTGTATGTTCCTTCAGCCTAAATTTTAGGAAGCCTGCTCCAGCTAGGTCTGCCTTTCCTTGGAAGCGTGGAGAGGCAAGGCACTCAAAGCCCTTACCTGCCTGGCCCTTTCTTTGCTCTTCCAGTGTAAGCTGATGTCTATGCACTAACCAAGATCAGTGACATATGAAGCCTCCTACAACAACCTCACCACTGAATGCTTTAAATTGAGGTTCCTCTGCATCTCTATAGAAAGACAGCCAGGCCCTCAGAGTTAAACTATCCCCTCATTTCTAGTTAAAAGTTACGTCTTCTTGGAGGCACACAGCTTTGTTTGTCCTTTGGGGCAACTCAACAAACATTTCCTAAATGTGCAATGCATATCAAACACTGTTAGGCACTGAGCTTACATAGACAAACAAGATACACATGTTATACTCAAGAAACTCATTTTCAAGGGGAAACAAACAGATAAGTAAATGGCTAAAAATGATAGCATGATGAGAAACGTCATTCTAACATAATGGACAATGCATACAGGAGCCCCAGTGAAGGTACAATCTGTTCTGTCTGATAGGATTTGAGCAGCCCTCACAGAGAGGATGTCTGCATTTGGATGTGAAGAGATGGTAGCATTTTGAAGTGAAAAGAATGAGAGAGGGGATATTTCTAAAAAGAGCAGTCTGAACAAAAGAACTAGAGTCATGGGGACACATAGACTGTTCGGGGAATAAATGTCATGAAGCACAGTGCAACAAGAGTGGGAAGGAAATGAGGCTGGAATCTAAGTTGCAATAGATGCTGAGGACCTGGAGAGCTGGGTTTTTAAGAGGAGGGGCCTTGGCAGATGATCACAGCAGAAAGGGGTGGATTAGGGCAGGAGGAGATGAAAACTCAAAAGGCTTTGAGGGTCTGAGCATGAGGGGGATGACGGCATGAACCAGAACTTAGAACAGGTCAGTTTATAGACACATGTCACGTGGATTCAGTTCTGTATAAACCTCTCAGCCTTAATATGCTCTTTTCTCTTCATATTTACAACTTCCCTCCCACTTTGCTACAGAGATACATTTTTTTTAAAGATTTTATTTATTTGTTTATGAGTGACACAGAGAGAAAGAGGCAGAGACACAGGCAGAGGAAGAAGCAGGCTCCATGCAGGAGCCTGATGTGGGATGGGACTTGATGCCAGGTCCCCAGGATCACGACCTGAGCTGAAGACAGATGCTTAATGGCTGAGCCACCCAGGCATCCCTAGAGATACACTTCTGAAAGGACTAAAACGAACGGTTCTCAACTAGACTGAGAAGCAACAGTTGGTGTCATTAATGAACCATCCCCTCTGGCCCCAGAAGCTCTTCTCAGCTCACCAGGAGACTAATGAGGGGTCTCTAAAGCAAGGACCATACACAGCTGGCTAGGCACATGAAATAACTTGAAGAGATTAATATCCTCTACATCTGTGCAAGGTATAAATCCATGTCTGTACAAGACAGAATATTGCTCTTGTCTGCTGGCATTTCCACTGCTTTTCCTGGACATACTTAGAAGGCTTTCCCATTCAGTGGTGGGGATGGCCAAGCTTTCAATCTGTGGCATTCCTTGGCTTCTGCTGCATCACCATGATCTCTGCCTTCATCTACATATGGTATTCTCTCTGTGTGCATGTCTGTGTCCAAATTTCCAATTTTTTTTTTTTTGGCAGGTACAATTCTCCTCTTTGTTTTCTTAAAAATATTGTATTTAAATTTAATTTGCCTACAGTATAACACCTAGTGCTCATCCCATCAAGTGCCCTCTTCAGTACCCATCACCAAGTTACCCCATTCCCCCCCCCTTCCACAACCCTTATTTCCCAGAGTTAGGAGTTTCTCATGGTTTGTCCTCCTCTCTAATTTTTCCCCACTCAGTTTCCATCCTTTCCCTTATAATCCCTTTCACTATTTCTTATATTCCACATATGAGTGAAACCATATGATAATTGTCTTTCTCTGACTGACTTATTTCACTCAGCATAATACCTCCAGTTCCATCCATGTCAAAGTAAATGGTAGGTATTCAACCTTTCTGATGGCTGAGTCATATTCCATTGTATATATTACCATATCTTCTTTATCCATTCATCTGTCAAAGGATATCGTGGCTCCTTCCACAGTTTGCTATTGTGGACATTGCTGCTATGAACATTGGGGTGCAGGTGTCCTGTTGTTTCACTGCATCTGTATCTTTGGGGTAAATATCCAGTAGTAAAATTGGTTTTATGATATTAAGAAATGTTCCTCTATCCCTACACTTTGAAGAGTTTTTTTTTTTATAAAATCTTTTTTTTATTATTATTATTTTTTTTTATGATAGTCACACACAGAGAAAGAGAGAGAGGCAGAGACACAGGCAGAGGGAGAAGCAGGCTCCATGCACCGGGAGCCCGACGTGGGATTCGATCCCAGGTCTCCAGGATCGCGCCCTGGGCCAAAGGCAGGCGCTAAACCTCTGTGCCACCCAGGGATCCCACTTTGAAGAGTTTTAATCAGGAATGGATGCTGTATTTTGTCAAGTGCTTTCTCTGCATCTATTGAGAGGATCATATGGTTCTTGTCTTTTATTGATGTGATTTATCTTGGTTGTTTTATGAATGTTGAACCACCCTTGCATCCCAGAGATAAATCCCACTTGGTCGTGGTGAATAATCCTCCTAATGTATCTTGGTGAATATTTTTGCATCCATGTTCATCAAGCATATTGGTTTGTAATTCTCCTTTTTGGTGGGGTCTTTGTCTGGTTTTGAAATCAAGGTAATGCTGGCCTCGTAGAACGAGTTTGGAAGTATTCCTTCCATTTCTATCCTTTGAAACAGCTTTAGTAGAATAAGTATTCTCTCTTTTTTAAGTGCTCGGTAGAATTCCCCTGGGAAGCCATCCAACCCTGGACTCTCATTTGTCAGGAGGTTTTTGATGACTGCTCCAATTTCCTCACAGATTACTGGCCTGTTCAAGTTTTCCATTTCTTCCTGTTTTAGTTTTGGTATTTTGCAGGTTTCCAGGAATGCATCCATTTCTCCCAGATTGCCTACTTTGTTGGCATATAGTTGCTCATACTACATTTTTAAAATCATTTGTATTTCCTTGGTATTGGTTGTGATCTCTCGTCTTTCATTCATAATTTTATTAATTTGAGTCTTTTTTTTTTCTTTTTACTAAGTCTGGCTATGGGTTTATCTATCTTATTAATTCTTTCAAAGAACCAGCTCCTGGTTTCTTTGATCTGTTCTATAGTTATTCCGAACTTTATTTCATTGAGTTCTGCTCTAATTTTATTATCTCTCTTCTTTTGCCTGGTGTAGGCTTTATTTGCCATTCTTTCCCCACTTCCTTTAGGTGTAAGGTTAGCTTGTGTATTTGAGATTTTTTCCAATTTTTTGAGGGAGGCTTGTATTGAGATCTGTTTCCCTCTTAGGATCACTTTTGCTGTATCCTAAAGATTTGAACTTTCATCTCATTTACATTAGTTTTCATGAATCTTTTTTATTCTTCTCTAATTTCCTGGTTGATCAATTCATCTTTTAATAGGATGCTCTTTAACCTCCAAGTGTTTGAGTTACTTCCAAATTTCTTCTTGGGATTGAGCCCTAGTTTCAAAGCATTATGCTCTGAAATATGTAGGGGATAATCCCAATCTTTTGGTATTGTTTGAGACCTGATTTGTGACCCAGTGTGTGGTCTATTCTGGAGAAAGTTCCATGTGTACTTGAGAAGAATGTGCATTCAGATGCATTAGGATGGAATGTCCTATAAAAATCTATGAAATCCATTTGGTCCAGTGTGTCATTCAAGGCCCTTGTTTCTTTGGCGATCTTCTGCTTAGAAGCTCTGTCTTTTTGCTGAGAGTGCCATGTTGAAGTCTCCTACTATTAATGTATTGTTATCTATGTATCTATTTTGATTATTAATTGATTTATATACTTGGCTACTCCCACATTAGGGGCATAAATATTTATAATTGTTAGGTCTTCTTGTTGGATAGATCCTTTAAGTATGATATAGTGCCCCTCCTCATCTCTTACTACAGTCTTTGGCTTAAAATATAACTTATTGCTACTGTAGCTTTCTTTTGAGGGCCATTTGAATGGTAAATGGTTCTCCACCCCCTCATTTTCAGTTTAGAGGTGTCCTTAGATCTAAAATGAGTCTCTTATAGACAGCATATAGATAGGTCTTGCCTTTTTTTAAAGATTTATTTATTTATTTATTTATTTATTTATTTATTTATTTATGATAGACATAGAGAGAGAGAGAGAGAGAGAGGCAGAGACACAGGAGGAGTCTGTGTAAAGCCTACACCAGGCAAAAGAAGAGAGATAAAATTAGAGCAGAACTCAATGAAATAGAGACCAGAATAACTATAGAACAAATCAAAGAAATCAGGAGCTGGTTCTTTGAAAGAATTAATAAGATAGATAACCCATAGCCAGACTTAGTAAAAAGAAAAAAAAAAGACTCAAATTAATAAAATTCTTTTTTCCTTTTACTACAAAATGCATTTATTTCCAGACAGACAAAATTCTCCAACTGCATATATGAGTACATATTATATGGTCCTTCTTCGGTAAATGTCTTGTTTATAAGAGCCATTTCTAATTACTAAAATGCATACCAAAGATTTTTGTCTCTTAAAGTATAACTTAAATAACTTGATAATGTATAAGCCATAAGTCTGGTCACTGACATGAGTGGCCTGCGATTCTTCACTGAGTTCAGCGCGGTATCAACACATCATCCCACAATGAGACTTCACAAGTCATTAGGCAGCAAGCACCTAGCTCACCTGCTGTTGGTGTGGATAGTTGCGGTTGTGGCAGCAAGCCCTCTTCTGTGGGAAAAGTTATGTGCAGACAGTGAAGCATGATATATGCAATGTGGAGAGGCATTTCACAGAATGCAAACACCATTCAGGTAAATAAGTGGACTGGAGCATGGAAGTTCAGTAAACGCGAATCTGTTTACACTAGTAGGTAGCGTGGCACCATCTCACTGGGCACTCCATGCCAGGAGCCCAACGCGGGACTCGATCCTGGGACTCCAGGATCGCGCCCTGGGCCAAAGGCAGGCGTTAAACCGCCAAGCCACCCAGGGATCCCCGGGTCTTGCTTTTTTATCCAATCTGATACCCTGTGTCTTTTGATTGGTTCATTTAGCCCATTCGCATTCAGAGTAACTATTGAAAGATATGAATTTAGTGTTATAGCATTACCTATACAGTCCCTGTTTTCTGCAGATTGTTTGTCTCACTCCTTCACTTACAGGGTCACTCTTAATATTTCTTGCAGAGCTGCTTTGATAGTCACACATTCTTTCAGTTTCTGTCCATCCTGGAAGTTCTTTATCTCTCCTGAATGAGAGCCTTGTTGGATAAAGTATTCTTGGCTGCATGTTTTTCTCATTTAGTACCCTGAATATATCATACTAGTCCTTTCTGGCCTGCCAGGTCTCTGTGGATAGGTCTGCTGTTAATCTGCTATTTCTCCCCATATAAGTTAGGAATCTCTTGTCTTGAGCTGCTTTTAGGATTTTATCTTTATTTCTGAAATTTGCAAGCTTCGCTATTACATGTTGGGGTGTTGATTGGTTTTTGTTGATTTGTGTGTAGGGAGTCCTCTCTATCTCTTGAATATGAATACCCATTTCCTTCTCCAGATTAGGAAAGTTCTCAGCTATTATTTGTTCAAATATACCTTTTGGTCCTCTCTCTCTCTACACACATTCTCTGGAATCCCAAGAAGATAATATTATTCTTTCTCAAGCTATAACTTATTTCTAAGAGCCTCTCTTCATGGGTTCTTTTTTTTTTCCTCATGGGTTCTTAATTATTTTTCTCTTTTTCCTTCAGCTTCCTTCCTTTTCATCAACTTATCTTCTACATCACTCACTCTCTCTTCCACCTCATTAACCCTAGCAGTTAGAGCATCCAGTTTAGACTGCATCTCAGTTAAAGTATTTTTAATTTTGGCCTGATTAGATCTCAATTCTGCAGTAAGAGAATCTCTAGAGTCTTTATGCTTTTTTCAAGAGCCACCAGTAATTTTATAATTATACTCCTGAATTATATCTCTGACATGTTACTTAAATCCATATCCATTAGATCTGTGGCAGAGACTATTGTTTTAGGTTCTTTTGTGGTGAATTCTTCCTTCTAGTCATTTTTTCCAGTGCAGAATGGCTGTATGAGTGAGCAGAGTCAAAAATATCAACCGTGACCTAAGTAAAATACACCCTCGACAATTTTGAAAAGGTCACAGACCAGAAAGTAAAAGAAAAAGAAAAGAAAAAAGACCAAGAAAGTGAAAAGTAAATTTAAAAAAAGAAAAAATAGTAAAAAAATTTTTAAAGGGTTGGGGAGAATGTGGTGGGGGAGAAAGAATATAGTCTCAGAGAGTGGACCAAGATGGTGATCCTCTTGGTTCTGAGTGTATTTTGTTCTGTATGTTAGAAGGAGCTAAATTCCAGATTTGTATAAACCAGCAAATCATATAGAGAAACAACAGCAAAAACAAGAAGACAAGAGAAGGGGTGGAATGAGAAGGAAGAGAGAACATAATCTCAGAGAGGACCAACATGGTGCTCCACTTAATTCTGAGTGTATTTTGGTTTGTATGTTAGAAGGTACTAAACTCCAAAATTATAAAACAAAACAAGACCAAAAAAAAAAAAAAAAACCCTCCATAACTTATATATCTACAAAAATTAAATTGAATATGTTGAAAGGAAGCCAAAAATGAAAAATATATCTATGAGATGTAATTGTAAAAATATGAAAATCAAAAAGGAAAAACTTAAAAACTAAGAGTTGATAAAATATTGTAGTTAAGGCAGGAAAAA
Organism: Canis aureus; assembly: GCF_053574225.1. Classification (NCBI taxonomy): domain Eukaryota; kingdom Metazoa; phylum Chordata; class Mammalia; order Carnivora; family Canidae; genus Canis; species Canis aureus. The sequence goes on along the minus strand of NC_135620.1, from coordinate 42,219,284 downwards.
AGAAAGAATATTGGCAATTTTTAACTTGAAAGATAAACAAATCATAAGGAAAAACCCCTCCAGTTCTATATACTATTTTCCCTCAGTCCTGGAGCTTTCCAATGTTACTTGGTCAGTAAGCTTGCTATTCCCCTGTTCTTCCAGCTTGTATTCTGGGGGAGGGGTCTCTGCACTTACTCTCAGGTGTTTATGCCTGGGCAGAGATGTCTCACCCCTTGCCAGGTGGCCTGGCTCTGTGTGAGCTGTTTCTTCTATAAGGCCTTTTATCCCTGGAGGCCACACCCCTCCCAGATGAAAGGAGAAATAAGTGGCAGTGACCAGATCTCCAGCCCCAGAGCCAAGAGCTCCCCTCACATACATAACTCCTTCAGTGCACATTCGCTTAGATCCTCCTGGGGAGCAGGTGTGGGGGCACTCATACAATTTGAAGGGCACCTAGCAGCAGGAGAGCTTTTGTCATCTTGAGCCCTCCCCAGTTCCACCTGTCCCAGAGGGAACAAAGGATAGCTGGCTTTGTCTGCTCCTAGGCCCTGGGGTGGAGAGCACTCAGCCTCTCTCAGTCCACCTCTCCCAGATGTCCTGAGAGGGTTGCTGCATTCCAGTCCTTTACCAGGATCTAGGAGGCAACTGTCCAATCCGACCACAGTTTGCAGTTTATGGCGCCAGTTGAGCTTTCTCCCAGGTGCCCCTATTCTTAGTGTGTCTCCAGGAATGGTGAGACTTTTCTGCCCCTCATGTGATTCTACCCTATTTCCCCACTGAGGACTTTTCAGGCAGGGAAGACTCTCTCAGGAGCAGATCTCTAAAAGTCCAGATTGTGCACTGTACTGCTTTCCCAGAGCAGCTTACAAAGGTTCCCTCCCCTTGCCATTTATCTTCTAATATATCCTCTGTTTCTCTTCTCTGCACTCCTACCTTGTAAGAAGCGATCACTTTTCTCTCTGTAGTGTTCCAGCTGTTCTCTCTTTACATTTCAGGTTGAATTCATAGGTGTTCAGGATGGTTTGAAAGTTATCTAGGTAAGTTTGGAGGACCAGATGAAATGAGGACTCTTACTCTTCTGCCATTTGCCTCCTCTCTCCCAAATTTCCACTTTTTATAAGGACAGCATCAAATTGGATTAGGGGGCCAACCTATTCCAGTATGATCTCATCTTTATTCACTACATCCACAGCAAGCTATTTCCATGTAAGATTCACATTCTAAGTTACAAGGGGGTTAGGAATTCAAAATATAAATTTGAGGGGAACACAATTAAATACATAACACAGGAGAAGATGACATATCCCTTTCACTTCTCTCCTTTGTTCTGCTTTGTGCAGAGTGAGGAAAAGCTGATCAACTCTTCTGTCTTTCATCCTGAGAGAGAGTCCCCTTTCTCTACCTTGGTTTTCAGCTGCAGCAGCAAGGAGCTGGGGCACAGTCTTCCCCTTTCCTTGAAATGTTTCTATGAAGTCGAAGTGAAAACCAGTCAGCTAAAATGCCACTGAAATTTTCACAGGCTGTTACAGTCATCCTTTCATTATATTTGCTGTATGTAAACTTTAAAAATAATTTAGAGAACAATAAGATATTTGGTGAATTTGCTTTAGACCAATTGGCCTCTGTCCATTGTGCATGTGTATCTTTGGCTCTGTTACAGAAGGGGAACCACATGCATGGAGGGAGAAAAACCTTAATATTAGCTTCTTCACCTCCAGGCTGCAGCTTGAACTCTCCTAAAATCCAATGTCGCTGAATCCCAAGGATTAATTTTCTACTTTATACTCCTGAAACAGTAATTGTGGTTTGCATGAGAGTTTGAATTTCTATTTGCTTAGCTTTGTTCTTGTTTCTTACAGCCTAAATAACACTGGATTTATTAAGCCAAGAGTGCTTAGCTTTTCTGGGCTACGTTATAATACTTTCTGTGATGATCAACAAAGGTTTCATTCTTAAATTGATTCCTCCTAAACCCTTGGTTTCACCCAGGATCTGTTGGTTCGGAGAGGTCTGTAAAAATATAAATGTCCAACCATTGAAGATGAATTAAATAAATTATGCTACAGCCTTAAACTGAAATAGTATATAGCCATTAAAAACGATCATGCTATACCAGCAAACAACCGTCTGTCAAGAAGCAAACCACTAGTGTTTCTTTTATGTAGGCAAAATATTTGTTCCCGAAGTATTTTAGTGTGATGCCTTTTTAAAAATGAAAGAACTTCATATGTATTATTAAAATGTTTTATTTTTAAAATATAAGAGCATAAACATGATGTCCAGTTTATTTTATATGTGCTGGATAGGAGCATTTCAGCTCACAAAAAAATATTTTAGCCACTCAGAAAAAGTTAAATATTGGGGAAAGATTATTTTTGAGTGAAATTAACTTTAAGCTCATGTTAATAGACACTGAGGGATATTAAATCAAGTTAAGAGTCTGAATGATCCTAGTGCACTAACTTCCATCATGTGGACATACTGAGCAGATGAACTTATATGTTCCTTAATGACTCACCTGGTCATAAATTCAAAAGTGTAATGTATTAAAATATTTATAATTATTAAATATATTAAGAGGTGAATTTACATAAATATAATAGCAGAAAAGAGATTATGCTACATCTTTATGCGTTAAAGTTTTTTAAAGATTTTATTTATTTATTCATGAGAGACACACACACAGAGAGAGGCAGAGACATAGGCAGAGAGAGAAGCAGGCTCCATTCAGGGAGCCCAATGTAGGACTTGATCCTGGGACTCCAGGAATTGTAAATGAAATAGTAAAGTGAGCATCTTTGAGTGACAGACTTGTGGATAGGTTTAATTTTCTTCTTTGTACCTCTCCCGAATGTTTAACACATTTAGCAGCAGGTAATGGCTTTCAGTAATCATTTAATAATAATAAAATGATCTTAATTTTGAAAACTGAAATACATTGTAATCAGTCTTATTACAACCCTAATGAGACAGTTGCCTTAGCTGTACCTTGACATTCCATATGCTACACTGTGATCCTGACCACAAAATAACTAGGAATGTGAAAATAAGCTCTGCTCAATATAGTTAAAAGCCTCAATTTAGTTATTGAGAATCACATAATGGGGGATCCCTGGGTGGCGCAGCGGTCTGGCGCCTGCCTTTGGCCCAGGGCGCGATCCTGGAGACCCGGGATCGGATCCCACGTCGGGCTCCCGGTGCATGGAGCCTGCTTCTCCTCTGCCTGTGTCTCTGCCTCATTCTCTCTCTCTCTGTGACTATCACAAATAAATAAAAATTAAAAAAAAAATTAAAAAAAAAAAAAGAGAATCACATAATGATATTATTTTGTACCCTGGTATAATTTTAAAACATAATTATCCCATCATAAACTTTTATCATTAAAAGAAAATACACTGGGTGGCTTACTGGTTGAGTGTCTGCCTTTGGCTCAGGGTGTGATCCTGGGGTCTTGAGATCGAGTCTTGCATCAAGCTCACTACAGGGAGTCTGCTTCTCCCTCTGCCTATGTCTCTGCCTCTCTCTCTGTATCTCTCATGAATAAATAAAATCTTAAAAAAATAAAAAATAAAATAAAATAAAATGCACTAGTCTGGGATTTAGGAGGCTTGAGACTACGTTTCTCTCTTTGCTATTAGCTAGTGGGCAAATCTCTCTCCAGGACCTCAGAGAGCTCCATGGAGATTAGTTCTGTCTCTCAAAGCTTTTCAATTTTATCTTGCATCCATCTTTTTTAAGGTGATAATTGAACATAAAGAACTTTTCCTGGTCGTTTTAATAGACCTGAAGCAAAAGGACTGGATTGGACTATATCTACTTTTGAATATATATTTGAATCCTTATGTTTATAAGGCAAGACCCATAACTTGTGTAACCATGGGCAAATTTCTCAACTTTTCAGGGGTTCAGCTTCATCGCTTTAAAAATGAGCAAACAAAATAATCTCTCTCTTTAAGATTTAAGACATGAGATATTAAAAAATAAGACATGAGATATTATATCTAAAACCAAGGTACAATTCCTGTTACATAGTTAGTGCTAGACAAATGTTAGCTCTTATTTATTGTTGGCTTCATCAGTTACATGTTTCTACTCAAACACAGATTAAACCCTAGGAAAAACTAAAAGTTTTCATTAGCATACATTTTCATTAGGGCACATCTGCATGTCCATTTTGTTAAGTGCAAATAGACTTTCATGCTAATTATACACAGGAATGAAGTTGATGCAAAAAAAAAAAAAAGAGAGAGAGAGAAAGAAATGATTCTACATCAGAATTTCCTGGGTACCATCAAAGGAATTCTTAATTTGTAAGAACTTGAGAATCATCTTTTCTTATCATTAATAAAAACAACTTGTATGAAAGTGTTTACCAGCAATCACAACTTAGAATGTTCTGCTGAAATCAGCTCATCTCATAATAGTAAACAATAATTTAATGAAAGTGTTTATTTTCCCTTGGCTCTTTATCCATTTCCATTCACAAGCCTTCCTCAAAAAATTGTACCTACACAGTTGTAATACTCAGGCTCATACAAAGATTGCCTGTGATTTTAGATTAATGCTTTTTTAAAGCATCATTTGAAAGTGCTCTTGTAATTGAACTCCCAAATTCTGAATTTCAAGTGGAGAGCCGGGGATTTACCAAATATGTGATGAAGAATCATGTTTTCATGTCCCTTCGCTTTGGCAGGAACTCTTGTTTCAATTGAAAACATTCCCTTACCATTACAGAAACCCAGAGGGCAATCATGAATTAAGACCTAGAAAATAAAACTGAGAGAAAAGAGTAGAATAACATGTGGTTGTCATTTTCAAGGCCACAGAGAGGGAAGCGGTTTTCCACTGCTAGCTAAGCAAAGAGAAGCACACGCACCGCATTAACATGGAGGGCAGACAGTAAAAATAGAAAGAGATGGTGGTTCACCTTTTTCTTTCATGGTGAAGCAGGTGTTGACTTGCCCTGCAGTTAGGGCTGCTTAGTTGAGGATCTTGATGTCATTTTAAATTTGAGGTAAAGTTTTTCTATTTATATTTGTGGCCTCTCACAACCACTCTGAAAGATATGGTGTTTTAACTCAGTCTGGCTCCTCTTCCATAAAGATAAAACTTAGTAGGTTGTGGGACTTCCCCAAGACCATAGTTAGAAATTTGATTGGAAGTCCCTATCTCTGAATTTTCAGTCTTACAAATTACTCTGTCTGTCCATGTGTAAAAAGAGGAGGGAAGGAAGGAAGGAAGGAAGGAAGGAAGGAAGGAAGGAAGGAAGGAAGGAGAAAAGAAAAAGGTGTTGGTTTTGTTTCAAAAATATATTTACAATACCAGGTTGTAAAGGCAGTATTAATTTGTAGAAATCACTACATCATTCTGCTAGCCTCCTTTATAGCTGGTGGTCACCTCTCTTGTCTAATCTCTGTTCGCTCACCCGACTTATATCCTGTTCTATCTACATTCAAGCAAACAAGACACATGCCTAAGATATCATAATATTTATATGGAAATGACAACTCATCTTCCCCCCCGTCTCATGGCAGACATTGCTAGCTGATAACAGTACTCTTTTCTCCCCACCCAGATGAAGCCTCAGAATCCTCCTCACTCCAGAAAACTAACACCAACTCATTTGGAATGAAACCTCTTTGTTATCTCCAATTTAGAGCCCAGTCCTCCAATCCAGTAGCTTCTTCACTGAATAACATTGCCTCTGCTGGTTATGTGGTCCTTGGTACATTTAATCCTCCTGAAATTCACTTTCCTCACCCATGAAATGAGAATCATAGAATTACCTACATTGAGTCTGTAATAAGAATGAATATAAAAACATTATGCAAACATACAGAATGACTGTTATTACCTTTAATATTATACAATGGTTTTATTCCACTCATTTTAATTGCTCCCCTCATAATTATCTTTCTCCCTCAGAATATTCTGGTCCACCTTACACAAAGTAGTGCCTCACCTAGCACAGTGTCTACACATAATTGGTTCTTCATGAACATTAGCCATCCCACCCCACCCCACCCTACCTCCACCCCACTATTTGTTCCTGACTCACTCCTGGTCATTCATCAACGATTAGTGTTTACAGTGTTTTCACACCACCATCTGCCCCAGTTAAATAAATTACAAAGCATAACATCTCAGGGGATCTAAAAACAATATCTTGAATGGTTTCACTATTCTGCAGCGTTCTTTTCGCACAGAGGGAAAACCCTGGAAAGAAGTATGTCAGTGACAGGGGCATCCCAAAGAGGATGATGACAGTGCTGCTGCTCTTCTGGCAATGGAATAAAACACTGATAATTTCCTATGTTCTGGTCATTGATCATTAATCTTTATACTGTCATATGTGATAATATTATTATCTTCACTTTAGATATCAGGAAACTGTCACAGAGAGGTTAAACAACTTTCCAAGGCCATGCAACTATTAAGTTGATATATTAGTGTTCTCCAGAGAAACAGAACCAATAGGAAATAGATGAAGATGTAGATATAGATGAGATTTATTACAGGATTGGCTCATGCAATTATGAAAGCCAACAAGTCCCATGATCTGCCATCTGCAACCTGGAGAACCAGGAAAGCTGGTGATATAATTCAGTCTGAGCCCAATAGTCTATGAATGGGAGTGGGGATGGGTGGAGGGATGCCAATGGTGTACTGAATCCGAAAATTCGAGAATCAGGAGTGTCAACCCTCATCCAAAGGCAGGAGAAGCTGGATGTCTTAGTTCCAGCAGAGAGAGAAATTTGCCCTGGCTCTGCTTTCTCATTCTATTCAGGCCTTTAATGGGTTAGATGATGTCCATCCACACTGGTGAGGGATCTTCTTTACCCTTTTTATTGATTCAAATGTTAATTTCTTCCAAAGACACTTTAACAGACATGCCCAGAAATAACATTTTACTGGCTATCTGGGCATCTCTTAGCCCAATCAAATGGACACATAAAATTAACCATCACAGTAAGTCATGCAGTTATTATGTAGGGATCCAAAACCAAGCAGTCTGGTTCTAGAACCTATATTCTTGTCTCACCGCATTTCTGCTTCCTCTTTCCCTACTTTCCTCTATGGATTTATGGAGGTTGTGTCAAACAGAATGGGATCTCTCAGGATGGTGTGTTGATGGGGCCAGACCCTCTTTCTCCTTTGGTCCCCTTCCTGCACCTACAGAACTGGATGGGCACTGTCTATGTGCTGTCCATTCTTACCTCAAGGCATGATTTGGCCTTTTAAATATCTCATGAAAAATTTTTGATAGCTATAGAAATATAAATGCATATATCGAAGTATCAGTAAATAGGTATGAAAAGGTTGAATGCAAAAGCAGTTGGAGACAGCAAAACAAACATAGGGTAAACATAGGATAAAGGAAGATTCTGGCTGATGGGGTAAAAGGCCAAAAACAGTCCTAAACTGCCAGAAAATCCATTCAAAAACTATTTCAGAGGAAGATCAATATTTACAACCCTATAATCCTTTCACAATGTATACATGTATCAAATCATCATGTTGTATACTTTATATATCTTATAATGTTATTTATCAATTATACCTCAATAAAGCTGAATAAAACCAATAAATATGGATTAACCAATATTTAATATAGTCCTTTTGTGCTTCACCTACATTTTCATCCTTAGGTTACAAAGCGGATTTTTTTAAAGAATTTATTTATTTATTCATGAGAGACAGAGAGAGAGGCAGAGACACAGGCAGAGGGAGAAGCAGGCTTATGCAGGGAGTCCGACGTGGACTAGATAACAACTCATCTTCCAGGATCATGTCCTGGACTGAAGGCAGCGCTAAACCGCTGAGCCACCAGGGCTGCCCACGAAGTGGATTTTAAAGGCAATCAAAATCTTGCAATATGGCTTACAAGAAATAGAAAGAAAAATTAATAAAAAGTGGGACAAGGAAATAAAAATATGCTAGTTATTGGGCTAATACATTAATAGCATTTTTAAGTTTATTTGCTTAGAATATTCAAAATTGACCTCTAAAAGGATCCTTATGAGTTAAAAAATACTGGTTATTTAACTTAATCCATTATTCAACTATTTCAACAAACATCTGTTGATATGCTTTCCACAAAGAGAGACATTTTTAGACAAATATAAACTAAGCTTTTGCCACCAACAATCATAAGTAGAATAAGTGCTAAAGAATGTGACTGAGCTGAGCACCAAGAGGTTCTTAGGTGGAAGGTCTGTTTTAGGTCAATAAATGATGGTTAAGACAAAACAAATTTAAACCCCTATAAACCAGATAATTCAGCAATTGCACTTGTCAAAGTTAACCTCGACCATTAGGTGGTCATTTGTGATATGAGAAGCCCTGGAGCCTTCTCCATGCCTCAAAATACATTTACAGAACTAGAAATTCTTCCAGTAAAAATTCATTCTTTTGAACCAGAAGGGTTTTCTGCCACCAAGCAATTATTTCTGGACTTATCTCCAGGCACCAAACAGTATTCACCCTCTCTTGCACCTGTGGATCTCTCCATGACTTTCCAACATGGACCACTCCATGCCTTTGCTAATGTCTTTGTCTCTCTTCCTGGACGGTGTTCTCCAACTCATTTCCTGTTGAACTAAGTATTCTCAAGAATGTCCAGGGCTTTTCACTACCTTCCTCATTCTCAAAGACATGATTCCTTCTAGAATTTTCTGAAGAATTTTATTATAACTCATCATGCTATATTATATTTTATGGCTATTATCATGCTACTAGACTTCCTTGTTCCCTTCGTGGTCTTTTTGTAATGTCTAGATATGAGCATCTTGAAGGCAGGAGTGCTAGCTTCTTTCCTTTCTTGTTTCTGTATCCCTAGTGTTTAACACAATATCCTACACATGACCCATCTTCAATAAAATTAGAAGGAGAAATGGAAACTGTTAGCAGCTTTAGAGTGTTTAGAGTCTTAAGAGTTGACAGCACATGCAGGAACTGAGAATAGGCTGGTGTGATGGTACTTGTAATCCTAAAAGCAATGGCATTCTTCAAACACAGAGTACATCAAGCTCTGTCTTAAGCATTTAACATGAATCAGCAAAGAACTGAGGCCTAGAGGGCTATATTAGCTGCCTCAGATTGAAGGGGGTAAATCTGTTCCAAACCTTGGCAGCCTGGCTTCAGCACTGGTACTCTCCATCACTCTGATTTTCTACCTAAAGAGGAAAAGAGGAGTATCATGAGTATGAACAAGGTGAGCAGAATTAAACAGGGGCTAGGAGACCAAAGACATATTTCACACATTCCACAATTCTGGTTTTTGTTGGAAGGAAAAAAAACAACTAACAAAAATCTCAATGTACATAAACCTATTGGAAGGACTCTGACATACAAGTTTGTGATAAAGCACAATTAGCTAAAACAAAGCCTTGAAAACCATCCCAAATATCTAAACAAGCATTTTACCCAGAAAGAGTCATTCTTGATTGAAACAAGGACAAACAACATACCTAAAGGAAGGAAAGCCACTATGGGCCATGCAATAGAAAATGTAAACTAAGGCAAGGACATTCACAGCTTTGTTTCCACTTAACTGATTGTTGGTCCTTCATAGGAGATAGTTCGAATCTATCACAATTCTAAAATTGAAATGTGCATCACCATCCAAAGACACTACAAAGTTTTGTTTATTATTAAGAAGTAATAAACAGATAGTGGAAAAGACCATAAGAAAGTAGCAAGACTCTGAAATGATGTACAAAAACAAGTCTTCCACAGATATAAAAATTCAGAGATGTAGAATCTGTGCAACCAGAGGTGATCCATATCCTGGCTCTCTCTGAGGAAGGAGTGACACTATGAATGGGCTACCATGACCAGCTGGAGCTTGCCAGGTTGAGCCTTAGTGATACTTCTTTCTAGTACTGCCTGTTCTCTGGACTGTCTCTTTCAAAGGAGGAATAACTGGGAGATTTTGCAATATTTAGAAAACCAAGGAGGCAGATTTCCTCTGAGATGTCTCAAGGACAGAAGCAACTTCAGATTCCTCCAGGTTTCAAATATTGACCAGGTTCCAAAGGAAAGTGCTGTCCCAGCTATCCGAGAAATGCTACAGCAGGTCCTCAACACTTTCAGCCTCAGTGTCTCCCAATCTCCATGGAATGAAAGCATGTAGAGAAACTCCTAAGTGGACTTTATCAGCAAACAGAGAAGACAGAGGCATGCCTGGAGCAAGGAACTGGGCAGAAGGATCATTCCTCCTCACAGAGGGAGGATTGCAGACTCAGAATAAAGAATTATTTCCAAGGGATCCATGACTATTTGCAAGACCAAAAGTATAGTAACTGTACCTGGGATGTCATCCATGTAGAAAACCAAAGGTGTTTTTTGTTCATGGAGCAGCTTACCAGAAGACTTCAGGACCAATAGGTCATTCACATAACTAATTTGGAGCTGATTGCTAGTATCATTTTTTTTAATTTTATTTTTTATTTTTTTTAATTTTTATTTATTTTTTAGTATCATTTTAGATATCTCCTCAAACCAGTGTGATATTTCTAAGCAACTTTTTCTTTCTTCTTTCTATGATTTAGGGTAATCTTGTCAGTCAATTTTCTGGATTGATAATTTTATCAATTACTCTTGGGGTGCCTGGATGACTCAATTGGTTAAGCATCTGCCTTGGGCTCAGGTCATGATCCTCCCTGCTCAGCAGGGAGTCTGCTTCTCCCTCTCTCTCTGTCCATCCTCCCCAGTTGTGCTCTCTCTCTCAAATAAATAAATAAAATCTTATCATTTGCAAATATTCATTTAATGGATTAGTTTACTAAAATCAACTAAATATTTATTATTAAAATAGTAATATATTTGATGATTCTATGTAAAACATTATTTTAAAATTAAATGATTCTTTTATTTCATTTTTACCATCAAATCTTCTAAATTCAGTGTTCTTATAACTGTGCAAAGGATCATCTTCAGACTGCTTCATTTAACAGAGAAAATAGTCATGTTAAACTATCTTTAAGATCATTTCACAATGCCGAAGGAAAGAATGTCTTGATAGTAGGACTATCAGCCAACAAAGAAGATTGTGGCAGCGATGAAAAATGTGGCAATTTCGATTCTCAGTAAGTCCTAAACTTGAGCAAGAGCAGAACATGTCTTGCACCCTAGCCATCATCCCAATCTTGAGCATGCCTATCTTATATTTTGGATGTCAAATGTGATTTTGTAAGAGAATGAGAACAAAGAAAAGCATGGGAAAAGTGATGGTAGTGGCTAAGAAAAAATGAGGGAAGGGAAGAAAGGTGGAGCAGGAATTTCTGAGATGCCCTCTTACTGTGTCTCTGCACATTGACAAGTGTGTAAAGCCCCCGAGGATGGTTGCTTCCCTTTCTTAGACTTCTTGTCTTCCACTTAAGCCCATCGGTGATAATTATCAATCATTGATGTCTATTAAATCAGTGTCATCTTCAAGTTTATGTGAAACATGGGGCCACATTCTCAATATCACGATTCATGCAGGGAAACTTGGACTCAGACATATAGAGAGGCATGTTCACATGGAGGCAGAGACTGGAGTAATGCATCTGTAAGTTAATGGAATAGCAAGCTTTGCTAGGGGCCACCAGAAGCTAGGAAGACGGCAAGGAAGGATCCTCCCTTATAGTCTTCAGAGAGAAGATAGTCCTGCCAACAACTTGATTTTGTATTTTTCACCCCCAGAACTGGAAGGGAATACATTGCTTTTGTTTTAAGCCACCTAGCTTGTGATACATTGTTTTGGCAGCCCTAGGAAGCCAATACTGTCACCTTGGTCCACTCTGCTCAGTGTCCACACATTGACCCAACTCATCATGTAGCCAGTGGTGGCCTCTCACTGATCATAAACTTCTCCTGCAGTACCATGCTCTCCCACATTCCCACAATCAGTTTTCTATGTGTTCATCTCTCTCACTACACTGATAGAGAATATGCATCATTCTTACCTTGGTTTTGAGTGGAGAGAAAAACAGTCTCAGAAAAGCCCACTAATCAGAGATGGTACCCATGGGAGTAATCAACTGGTTTTTGTGGTCTCTTAGTGCTTCCACCTTTCAAATGTTCCTGTTGCTAAGTTAAGAGTTAACACCTCTCCTGTGTGCACATCAAAAGTCGTGTGCTGCCTCAGAAACAGCTTGTGGCACTTCTTAAAGGCTCTGAAAGCTTTTGTTTATTTGTCAGTGTGTTTAATAGAGAATATATGCCATATATAGATTTATAGGATTTAAGATTCAGTGTTTTTTTTAAAGATTTATTTATTTATTTGAGAGAGAGAGAGAATTGAGTAGTAGAAGCAGAGGGAGAAGCAGATTCCCTGCTGAGCAAGAAGCCTGATGCAGAGCTCAATCACAGGACCCTGAGATCATGTCCTGAATTGAAAGCAGATGCTCAACCAACTAAGCCACATAGGCACTTCTACAGGATTTAAGATTTAGACTATAATATAATTCAGCAGTAAAATAAAAGTAACGTTAATTTGATCTTTTAAAAAATATTATTTCAGAAGACATTTACAAATTCTATACACAATGCCTTGGGATCCATATCTTCGAAACTAATTTTCAAAGAAATACAAATGTAGTCAGAGCAACAGTTGGAAATGTCTTTGGTTATTAGATTAAAAAAATCATTGACAATATGTTAAAAGTTGTTTTTTAAGAACTAAGAGCTAATTAAAATCCTAGGGGCATGTGCCTAAATATACATGTTTCTAAGTTTCAAAACCAAGGACTGATGATCACAACAGAGGCAGAGTGAGGAAGAATGAGCACATGACTTGGGTCAGAAAATCCAGCTCACAGAGCAACTGGGTGGCTCAGTTGGTTGAGTGTCTAACTCTTGATTTCTACTCAAGTCATGATCTCAGGGTCATGAGTTTGAACTCTAGGTTGGGCTCTGCACTTGCAGGGTCTGCTTGAGATTCACTTCCTCTTCCTCTGCCTCTTCCCCCACTCTCACACTCTCTCTAAATAAATAAATACATACATACAATCTTTTTCAAAAAATCCAGCTTTCAGTAAGTACCAAGTCTTGACCACCGTTTACTATGTGACTGGACAGTCACAATCCCTCTGAGGCTCATTTGCCTTGAGCCTAAAGACCTTATCAATATTATCTACCCTTCCTACTCATGAGCGAGATTAAATGGGATATCATATATAAAAATACTTTACCATATACAAACATATGGTAAAAATATCATATACAGAAATATAAAAATATGTTGAATATAATGTGAATCTTAAAACCCCTACAAAAAAATACATATTTAAGCCAATTCAAAAAATTATTTTTGTATTATTTACCTCTAGATTTTTTTAAACCATAATAAAACCTAACCAACTTAAACATATTTATTTAAGAACCAATAAGTTTATTTTTTTTTAAGATTTTATTTATTTATTTATTTATTTATTTATTTATTTATTTATGAGACACAGAGAGAGAGGCAGAGACACAGGTAGAAGGAGAAGCCGACTCCCTGCAGGGAGCCTTATGTGGGATTCAATTCCAGGACCCTGGGATCACACCCTGAGCAGAAGGCAGATGCTCAACCACTAAGCCACCCAGGCATCCCCCAATAAGTTTATTTCAAGAGGGACAATCTTCATCCCATTATAGCTTCCATCAGGTTGAGGTGATACTTACTTGTTATACAGAGTTAACATGTCAATTCTTATTAATTAGTAGCAAAAATATCTTAGCACCAAAATGGACGTATCACACTTTGCAAATTATGTATTTTAATTAAAAATTTATTGAATTTCAGCTATAATAGTGTGCCAGGCACTGTGCCAAGTGTGTGTGTGTCTGCATGCACACATGGGCACACACACACTCACACACACACACACCCCAAACAAAATCAAATTTATTCCCCACCACAATGCTGAGTAGTTAGAACTATTACTTTATAGATGAGGAAACTAGAGTGTAAAGCGATGAGTTCCTTACCTAAAAGGTATCTCTGGTAGTAACTGCAACTCAACTATTGTATTCATATTATTTTTGAAATGATATTTAACATACTTTAGACAATATATTGTTGTAGTTATCATTTTAAAGATTTTTCTCTTCCCTCATTAACATTATCTTGGTGGCTAATAGGATAAGTGTCCAACTCTTGATTTCTCCTCAGTTTGTGATCTTGGGTTGTGAGATCAAGCCCCGTGTGGGGCTCTGTGCTCAGTGCAGAATCTGCTTGAGATTCTGTCTCCATCTCACAATAAATAAAAATCTCCTCCTTTGCTTGTGTGCACTCTCTCCTTCTCTCAATAAATAAAATCTTTAAAAAAAATCATCATCTTTTAAAATACACTCTAACATTGTGGGGATTATATCCACCTTCAGCAATACCCAAACAGCACTATTGTGGATATTTTCCCAGATACAACAAAGGGTAAGTCGAACCAGCATAAGCCCTCCTGGATGCTGATAGACCTCAGGGAGCTAAGCTTACACACCCCTGCCTGCACTCCTGCCTCCCCACAGGTGGGGACAGTGAGATCACAAACACTTCAAAGATGAAATCAATCACATTCGGGTATAGCTGTCAAATCACCAAAGTAAAAAATGCTAAATATCTAATCACCAAAGATCTCACCACAGTATGTTTTTGGAAAAGTTAATAGTTTTCCCATCGGAATATTTCTGATGCTCAAAGGAATTTTTGAACATGTTTCCTCTCTGAGAGAGAAGGAGCCTTAGTTCAGAAAGAACAGAGATGAGAATGTGAGGATCCTTCCCTCTCCTGCTCAAGATAGTATCCTAGCTCCATTTATTAAATAAATTTAATCACTTTGTCTTCACAGCACTCTTACCCGTGGGTCTTAAAATGTGCATAGTCTCCCAAATGTGGAGAAAAACTTCCCTTGATAATGATATTCAGGATTTTCCTGGAATAGGATTCTTTACCAACCCCAAGGAATTGTTATGGGGTTACCTGCCAATATTCTTAATGATAGCTATTTCAAAGAACATTGAACACGTTTCAGGGGGAGCTACTCCTCTCTTGGCATCATGCCAGGTTGGGGGTGGGGTGGGGAGCCAGTACAAAGATTCCAGGGCTCAGAAAGCTCAAAGTATGAAGAAGAGGTATGCACACAAATCACTCTAGGACATGGTCAGTGTAAAGCCTGAAATGAGAAAGAAGATACAGAGAGGGGGAAATCTCTTTAGGCTAGAGGCAGAGGACATCAGTGGACCACAGAGAGCTTAAAGAGCAAGAAGTGGTTAATAACGCCAAGGGAAGGAGAAAGCCCAGGAAGATAGGGTCCAAAGGCAGGCCAAGTTGGCTGTGAATGGAAGGGGAGAGATAAGGCAACACCTGGAGTGAAAGCACAGTCCAGGAAGAGGAGTATATTAGTTGTGTCTTTATGTGCCTTGAGGGTGATAGATTCAATTTCTTTAATATGACAGCTGCCCAGAAAATGGGATGGTGATGGATGGGTATCTGAACAGCTTCAGATGTAATTAAATTAAGTTGTAGGGGAAAACACATCCTCTGGAGCACAGGCTGGAATTTAAGATTAGTGTAAAGACTAGCCAGTGTTCTGTTTGTTTAGTAGATAGCACCTTCTAGAATTCTGAAGCACATTCTTAAATTCAGCATCTAAAAAGCAATTTTGTGTGTAAAGGTAGTTTTTAAATCCCTAGAATTGGCCTGAGTTGAAATCTTAGCTTGGTGGCATGCTGGCAGCGTTAATTCCGGGTAAGTTACTTAAGTTATCTACATTCCAGTTTCCTCATCTGTAACATGGAGATATTAATACTCTATCCATCATAGCTTTGCTGGAGGAACAAGGGAGTTAACTCACATTCAGAATAGAGTGTTCAGAATAGAGACTAGCAATTCAACCATCAATATATATAGCTATCCTCATGATTATTCTACTTATTAATATAATGATTTGATCTTGTTTTGGTTATAGTTCTCATAAACATAAGGCAGTTTCTTTACTTCATTTTACATATGAAGCAAAATGTGTGAATGATTTGCTTTAAGGCTTCCTCCTAGCCAGAATTAGAACAAAGCTCCCAAACCTTCACTCATACACACCTTAGTCTCTGTTTAATATGAACAAATCTTTACACCAAGGGCTTCAAGACAGTCTGAAATTATTTTATACAGAACTGAAGTAATAAACATACGTGTGTATGTGTATATTAAGTCTTCTACATATCACATCTGCACTGAGTCATAAGTTTCACAAAAGTTAGATAAAATCTAATTGCATTACAGCAAAAAATAATAACAGTAGAAGTAAGAAATATTGAAATGTAGTGAAACATCCAAACTGATATTCATAATCAGCCCTACACTCTATGTGGGCTTAAGAGGGCTATGGTAAGAGTATGAACAAAACTGCAAAAATAATACCAAGGTTCTATGCAAGAAACACACCAGTGAAGCCATTGTCATGATTTTTCACTTACAGAAGGGTCACAACACACCTGTCCATCCTTGAAACACCAGCCCTTAGCACCTTGTATGGCACAAAGTTGGCCCATGACACACACCAGTTTGTTGAATTGAATGGGAAGGTAAGCCAAAGAGTTGAAAATACTCTAAACTCCGCTTTGAAAATTGGCAGAAGTATTATATATCCACTGAATACAGAAAGCAAGTGGAAATATTCAACAGATTGATAATCTGTAGCCACAGAGGAGATAATTCTAAACAGTAGATAAAAACAAAAATCAGTTTTATTAAGTATTGGGAGACACTAAATAATTGCAATTTGAGGAGTAGATTTCTTTTTCATACTGTACATAAACTAAAATAAGACAGCAACAACTTCAGTTTCCCAAGGTCAGCTGAGACACAAAAGGAAGGGAGAATGCAGAGGAAAAGGAATAACACTCATGTGGAGGTAGATGCTAAGCAAAATATGGTAGCGATTCATTCCTTCATTGATTCATTCATATATGCCAGCTCCCCCTCATTCCAAGAGCTCTTAAAGGAGTCAGTGTGGACAGCATAATATAATAAGCTTTATCTGTAACTGTGACTAAGTGTTTGGTAAAGGGTTACATTATATTTAAAGTTTGACTTTAAAAGTCAGGAAAATAGGGACTCCTGGGTGGCTCAGTGGTTGGGTGCCTGCCTTTGGCTCAGGGCGTGATCCTGGAGTCCTGGGATCAAGTCCTGCATCGGGCTCCCTGCGTGGAGCCTGCTTCTTCTCCCTCTGCCTGTGTCTCTGCCTCTCTCTGTGTCTCATGAATAGATAATTTTTTTAAAAAGTCAGGGAAATAGATGTTATATTTTACAACAATTTCTATCAAAAATCTTTACTTTTTCTTTTAAATTCCTGTGATGGAAGATTAAGTTGTTAGTAATGTAAAAAACTAGCCTGTATAGCTGATTCTGATTCTGCCCATGATGAAATCATTAGTATCCCACCACAAACCATCAGAAACTCAACAAAATACATCAATCTATTGTTTTCAGCACTGGACAAGAGACAATGTGCAGCTATGATTCTTAAGAGAACAGGCAGGGGTCCTTGGGAGGCTCAGGCGGGTAAGCTGTTAAGCGTTTGCCTTCAGCTCAGGTCTTGATCCCAGGGTCCTGGAATTGAGCCCCACCTCAGGCTCCCTGCTCAGCAGGGAACCTGTTTCTCTCTCTCCCTCTGCCTGCTGCTTATCCCCACCCCTGCCTCCTGCTTGTGCTCCCCCTCTCTGTCAGATAAATAAATAAAACTTTTTTAAAAACAAGCAAAATGAAGTACACATTCACACTTGTTTTTTGCCTGAAGGCACTCCCCAAATTGTGGTACCAGGAAGTAAATCCCAGAGAGTAGTAGTCTTGCTGGGCAGAGAAAAAGAGATCGGAGTTTGAGGCTGCCTGAAGTGGTTGGGAGCTGTCCTATAAAAAACTGGAAGAGAAAAGAGTGCCTGGGTGGCTCAGTCACTTAGGTGTCTGCCTTCAGCTCAGGTTGTGATCCCAGGGTCCTGGGATCGAGTTCCTCATTGTGGGGGGGAGGTCCCTGCTCAGCAGGGAGTCTGCTTCTCCCTCTCTCTCAGCCTCTCCTCCTGCTCATGCTTTCTCTCTCAAATAAATAAAATCTTTAAAAAAAAATTGGAAGGGCAAGAGAGCTATGTGCAGAGATAGAGGTCCAAATGTTTGCAGAGGCATCTCCTTGTGCATTTTGCCAGGGCAAGGGTCTGCAATACCTGGCTGTCAACAGCTACTGAATGCTGTACACCACACAGAAATTCCAGACCTTTTCCAACAGAGGAGGATTTTGGAGTTCCAACCACCTAGAGTAGAAAGACCTCACTAAATACCATGGTTATTTAGCTGAGACCCAAGAAAGGTCATGCCCTAGAAGGGCTATTCTAACCCTCCAGTCATGACTATTTCAGACCTTGAAATACAAAGATAAAGTCTTAAAAGCAATAATAAAGAAAAGATGCACAACATACAGGAAACAATAAGAATTACTGATGGCATCTCACCAAAACAATGTAAGCCAGAAGGCCACAAAAGGATATTTTTTAAGTACCAAAAGTAAACAAATAGCAATAACAACCTATTAACCAAGGATTCTCTATATAGAAAAACATCTTTTAGAAATAAGGTGAAGGGAGGCTGGGTAGTGTAGTTGGTTAAACATTCAACTCTTGATTTTGGCTCAAGTCATGACCTCAGGGTCATGGGATCAATCCCCATGTTGGGCTCCACACTCAGCATGGAATCAGCTTGAGATTCTCTCTCCTTCTCCCTCTACCCCTCTCACTGCACATACAATCTCTCTTTCTCTAAAATAAATAAATCTTCAAAAAATAAAAATGAGGTGAAATAAAGAAAAAACAGAGAATTCATTACTATAAGGCCTATATTACAGGAAATAGTTTTTAAAGTTCTTAAGGATAAAGAGAAATAGTATTAGATGACAATAAGAATCTATGTGAGGAAATAAAGAATCACAAAAATGGTAAATATATAGTAAATACAAAGGCCTTTCCTCATTTTAAATTTATTTAGAAGAGAATTGACTCCCTAATATACACACACACACAACTTATTGTGGGAGTTATCATGTATGTAGAAGTAAAATGTATGACAGAAAGAAATAGCAGAAATAATAAGAGAGGGAATAATCCCGTTTTAAGTTTCTTACAACACATGTGATGTGATATAATATGAATCCAATGTAGATTATCATAGGTTAAGGATATATATGATAATTCTTAAGCAACCACTAAAATATAAACAAAAATAGAGCCAAAAAGGTAATACAGGAGATGAAATGAAATCCCCAAAAGTACATGGTAATTCCAAAAATGTCAGGCAAGGAGAAAAAAAGATTAAGCAGGGCAATTAGAAAAGGCAAAAGATGGCAGGTATTAACCCAACCATTAGCAATAATTGCATTAAGTGTAAACTAAATAATTAAAAGGCAAAGATTGTCGGACTGGGTAATAAAGCAAGACCCAACTATATGCTGCTTACAAAAGACACGTTTTATTTTTTTTAAAGATTTTATTTATTTATTCATGAGAGACACAGAGAGAGAGAGAGAGGCAGAGACACAGGCAGAGGGAGAAGTAGGCTCCCTGTAGGGAGCCTGATGTGGGACTTGATCCCAAGATTTCGGGATCATGCCCTGAGCCAAAGGGCAGACCTCAACCACTGAGTCGCCCAGGTGTCCCAAGACACACTTTAAATATAAATTAAAAAATAGGCTAAAAGGAAAAGCATGGAAAAGGAGATACCAAGCAGACACTTATAAGTGATAAAGCTAATGTAACTGTATTACTATCAAAGTAGACTTCAAGCTTAACAAAATATTAGCAAATGAATCTATTAATAAGGATGATATATCATGACTTAGTGTGGGGTTTAGCCCAGTATAAGGTTAGTTCATCACATTAACAAATATAGTTTCAATCTGTTGGCATTGTTTTGATACCTTCAGCCACACAAAAACATTTTCTATAATCCTGACTGAACAGCTCTTCTAACACCTAGGTTGTCCAAATCATCTTCTAAATTCTACAACTTGTTTTTATGGCTTTTTTCTTTACGTTTAATTTTTTAATCCACTTGGAATTTACATTTTTATGTGGTATGTGATAGAGTTTCATCTTTTTTTCCCTCTGGATAGATTAACCAGGTGTGCCAGCCATTTAGTAAATATGTGATCCTTTTCCCACTGAGTTGAAATTTCAACTTTGTCAAACATTGAGTTCCTAAATATGTTAAAATCCATTTCTGGGACCTTCATTGTTTTCCCTTGTTTTGTCGTTTGTTCTTCTACCAATATAGTGTTTTATGATGTATTTTATTGCCGGGTAATGCAAATCCTTCTCAATATTCCTCTTTTTTAATTACTTTCTTGGCTATTCTTAAATATTTCTCTGTATGGGCTTTAAGAGTATTTTATTCAATAAAAAAAATCTCCTTAGGATTCTAATTGGAATTACCTTTCATTTATTGATCAATTTGGGAAAATTTTAATTTGGGGGCTATTAAGGATTCTATCTAAAAACATGGTCTGTTTCTCCATTTGTTTCATTTTTTAAATATCCTACAATAAGATTTTATAGCTTCCTTCTTAAGAATCTGTATCTTTCTTCTTTATTTCTAGATATCTTTACTTTTGTTACTATTATGAATGGATTTATAATCTTGTCTTCTTTTTTTTTTTTTTTTAAATTCTGCCTCCCTCCCTCCTCCTCTCTTGTCTTCTTTTTAATTGATTATTGTTTTTATAGAGAAAGGATTTGTAAATCTTTTTAAAATTAAGGCTCCTTTCTGGCCTCTTGGAAATGTGGGATGAGATCAGCCAGCCCTAGAAAGGCAAGCCTAGCTCACAGGATCATCAGGATGAATCAGGACCAGTCCCAAATTTTGTTGTAAATCTCTGCCTCCTGGTGGCTCCCTTACCTAGCTACTCTCTGATTTGAGTGCTTCTGCAGTTTTTTTCTGTTCTTCCTTGGCTGAATTCTATTTGCCCTCTATCCAGTGCCACCCCTGCCCCTAAAGCAAGTCTCAGGTGTTGGGGGCCAGCACATGACTGGATTTGTCCTCTCTTACAGGAAGGCTAACAGACACCACCCAAGCAGTCTCAAGCTATATGGGATAAGACTTTTATACCAGCAATATAAAAGAACTAACCATCTTCACAATGGCCTTAAAAGTAACATATGCAGTAAAGATTATTCTTAATGAATAATCATTATGAATTTTAAGAGTGGCCATTTCAATGTGGTTATATTGGGCTAATAAACTTTATAAATTAACAGACTAAATCTCAATGCAGGGTTAGCCTCAGCAATGACGTGAAGTAATTTTCTTTATCTTCCCTTGACCCTGGTACCTAATGTGCTAATAATACAATTTAGCCATCTTGTTTTCCCCTACTGCTGCACCCTAAAAAGACCCAATCCTTGCCTACGCTTAATACCCTTAGCTGGAGACAAGGAAATCAGATTTTTCTGTCTGCACAATAGGCCAACACGGCCAAGAAAACCTGTCTCCACTTCCTGCTTCTGTCCAGCCAATCCTTATTTAGAGAACCAACCATTTCGTACCTGGGTTTAACCTTGGCTTTTTGACCCGGCCCCTATCAGGCCCTCCTCACTTCTGAATCTGCCTCTGTTCCTCCCCACAGTGGTCTCCATCCTAACCATCCACTTCTTTTCTTTTTTTTTTCCTCAAAGATTTTTATTTATTTATTCATGAGAAATACAGAAAGGCAGAGACATGGGCAGAGAGAGAAGCAGGCTCCCTGCAGGGACCCTGATGAGGGACTTGATCTCAAGACTCCTGGATCACGACCTGAACCAAAGGCAGATGCTCAACCACCGAGCCACCTAAGTGCGGCCATCTACTTATTTTCTATGACTCCTTCCCAATTCAGAACATGTGCTGAACATTCTTGCCGGAGTTCTAGCTCCTGAATTTTATTTCATTCATTTCAAAATTCCTTTGTCTACCAGAGCTGATCCTTCTCCAACCATCACAACCACTGCCACCCCTGCACTCCAACACATACACCTGTTCCATCTTCCATAAGTTTCTACCAAATTTGACAGGCTGTATCCAGGGCTCTACCTTTAAACTGCTGGAAGAAGTCATCTGCTGGGCTTGCAGAACCCTGGCCTCATTCTTATCTGAAGCTTGACGGTGATCTCATTTGATCCTCACATGAGAAGCAGGCTAGGGTCTGCAATATGACTTTCGCTCTAGAAACAAAGGAGATGAGTTTCAGAGACATTACTACTTGTCCAGTATCACAGAGAAGTAATCTAGACTTAAACACTGGTCTTCAGACTGAAAACTTCTTGTTTCCTGAAACTGTTTCTTCCTGTTTCTAAGCATACTTTAAAAAAAAAAAAAAAAAGCAGCCATTTGAAAATACCTTGAGGTTGGAGACCATAGCTTTTTGTCTCTAAATTCATTCTCTCTCTCAAATATCTTAATAAGGGCCCACTTAGCACAAGGTCATGCAAAAATATTTTTGATAAGCACACAATAAATCTGTGGAAAGTATATACAAACAGCAGAATGAAAATATAAACCAATGCATGAATAAGGAAGTAAGAACATTAACATCGCTTACAGCCGATGGCTTTTCTAGAAACAGTTTTTACAGAGAACACATATTTGAGATATGGAATAAATCATGGGTTTATAGAATATTAGAACCAGATCATAAAGATCTTTATGGTCTTTTTATCTAATTCCCTTCAAATGACAGAATTTCAACATTGAGAAGGCAATAGGGAGTAAAGCAATCTGAGGTGTAAGCCCTTTTTCTTTGTTCATCAGAAACCGATTATGCAAGGAAAGAATCTTTTCGTCATTTTTCTTTTGGGACTAGCATTTCCTACCATTATTCAGCTATGTAAATGCACAATATGAGCTATCTTCGTCTATTTAAACAGCCACTGTAATTCAATAACTTTTAGGTAAGTTGATATTTAAGTGCTTAGATTGTTTCTTTTAACTTTATTCCTTTTGTTTTGGACTTTCCTTATTCAAAAAGTGATTACAAAAGACATTGCTGGTTTTTCTTCTTCACTTTCTGTATATCATACAGTCTTAAATTCTTAAAGCCTAATCCATTTTTAAAATCTTTTACCTTAGAACACCAAAAAGCAATCGTGCCTTCAAAAGTGATTTAAATGCTAATGATTATAATGTTATTTAATGAGATCAATATAGAAGTGATCTTTTTGAAACTATTTATATCTGCAGCCCAAATAATATTTTCATCATTGCAAAATTAAATCTTATCTCAAAAATTATCATACTAAGTTGGTTTTCTGTGGGTGACTCCTCTAGTTTATAAAGTGAATTGATCTAAGAAAAGCAATTCTCAGTAATCACAGACAATGGCACGGAGCAAGAATGTATAGAAATGAAAACTGTATGTGAATTTAAATAAAACCTGAACTGTAAATAACAGTTTTGAAATATACTAATGTGATTTTCTCTTTTGCATTTCTTTGTATGTGACCTTCTTCCTAGCCTGCCAGAGGCATTCTTTTGCCTCAGGAGATTTGGGCTGGTTGTAGTAAGACTGACAAGGTATAGAATGAGTCTCAGCCTTTATCTATCAAAGTGGCCTTTCCAGTTCCTAGTGAGGCCATGGTTTTGAGAGCCACACTTTGTCAGGAGGAAAAAGAATTCCTAAATTCCCCAAGGCTCCTCTCATGATAGCAAAACTTGGAGAGCTATGGATTGAGTTTTACAATAAGCCACAGGGAAAGAAAATTTAGTATATATGTCGGTTAGTGAAGACATACCTGTCTCGGGAATTAGCAGGGAGATTCCTAGGATAGGGGGAAAGAGAGATTCTTTTAAAAGGAAGCTATAGTACGAAAATATCTAGAGCCAAAGCCCATTTCTTTCTCTGCCTCCCACCCCCAACTTCTTGTCCCAGGTATAAACCAAATCACAAAGCAGGGCAGGGACTTGGGGAGGACAGGAGGTTGCAAAATAAGGAGCTGCTTCCTTTCAGGCAGGCAATGCTGACAGGGTGTATCTGCTTAAAGTCTGCACCCTAAGGGCTGACTAGCCTCATCAAGTCTCCACTCTACTACAAAGATGGTCGTAGAAATATCCTGAGTGACATAGAAGAATCAGAGCCATTGGCGTAGTACCCTAGTTTCTCAGACAGATGCTGGAAAGCCTGTAGGCTCTGAGAGCAGCATCACATTCAGCCCAGTGCTGTGTCCAGCATGATGTGGGAAAGATAGGGAGATGCCTACATCATGAGCCTGAAATAATGTGACTGATTCCTCACAGCTTACTCCAAAAGTTTCCACATGACCCCTGTGAAAGTTAATAGAAGGAAAATCCCAGAAGGAAATCTCAATGAGGATGGAGTTGGGAGGCTGGCAGGGGTACACTCATGCTTTACCATTTGCAAACATAAAGGACAAGACATATCTTGCAGATGGGTATGAACTTACCATCCCAGCAGGGGGAAGAAAGGCTGCCCTCTTCCCTGGCACCTGCCCAGCCAATGAGAGACATTCACAACTTAGCCAATGAAACTCCCAGTTTACTCCAATGGACTTTATGTTTCTAACAGCTTTCCCAACATCCCCCTGTCCTCTATAAAAGAGCCTTCCTTTCCTTGGTTGGAGGCAGTCCCCTATATAGTTTTGCTGTAGCTTGCTCTGCTTGGGCTGCAATTCTCTGCCATTCTCCAAAAAACCTCACTTTGCAGGTAAGATAACCGGCAATTTTATCTTTTTATTTTTTATTTTTTGGCAATTTCATTTTTTAAGGTTAACATCACTCAGTGATTGGAAGTGGGATCTAGAGAAGACCCCCAACAACTCTGAGGCTGGTGAGCAAACAGGTGTGAGTACCAGCAGAGCCCTTGGACTCACTGCTTTCTGTTCTACCCTGCCATCTGAGGGTCATATTTCTCCTGGATTTTGGGCAGCTCTCTCTCCAGGCCTTATCTGGGATGTGTTTTAAGGCCTTGGGGTTTTCTTTCTCTGAGGATATTGGTTTGGCCTTCAGCCTGACTCCTTTTCAGAACCAGACTATTTCTGTCAGAACTGCTGGTCTTTGGTCTGATTTCTTTGGAACTGGATTGTTCCTCTAGGAACTGGGCTGGCCTTTGGCCTGAGTCCTTCTGGAACCAGGCTGCTCCTGGTGCAACTCTCCTGTTTAGGAAGTTTTCTCTTTGCTGTAGAGAAAATCCTCTAAGAGGAGCACCTGGGTGGCTCAGTGGTTGAGTGTCTGCCTTTGGCTTAGGTCATGATCCTGAGGTTCTGGGATTGAGTCCTGCATTAGGCTCCTCGCATGGAGCCTGCTTCTCCCTCTGCCTATGTCTCTGGCCACCCCCTCTCTCTGTCTCTCATGAATAAATAAATAAAATCTTAAAAAAAAAACAAAACCTCTAAGAAATGGGATTCCAGTCATCAAAATGCTTTGAGGGTACCCTCGCCCCAAATCGCCCAACTAGACTCTGGCCAGTTTTATGTTGAAAAGCTATGGCTCCTTAGTGTGCATATTTATAATCAAGTGGACTGATTTAACCAAAAGTAATCTAGAGCTTCAGTGGCCTTTAAGGGGAATTTTGATCTTCCCAAACTTGTTTTACTCAAGATTAAATTAGAAAGCCATGGCTCCCAAACAAACAACCCCAAACCTGAATGGGATGCCTATCTGAAAAGGTACCTTGAGGCTTCCAGATGTTTTGAGGATCCTAAGTTTGCCTCTGCAAAATACCTGCAGCAAACAATTGAAGGGAGTCAAAATGGTTCCTGAGGACTTTTTCCCCATCTCCCATCTTCTTTGTCCTCAGGCATGTGGCAGCCGACTTGTGCTCAGCGCCCCACCCCAGCACCATGCTATTTTCTTCTCTTTGCCAAACTTCCCATCTCCTCCATTTCTCACCCTACTTGTTCTTGAAAGTATGAAAACCTGCCTCCTTAAAATTAAGTCTGCTGAGGATCTAAACAAAACTCAAGTTTCTTATGTTACCCAGGCTAAGGCTGAATTGTGAGCCATAGTTAATGAGTTTCCTAAAATGACTGACGACTCCCGTAAGTTTGCTGAAGAGTTTAATCTAGTTATTCCAATTTACCAACCTGATTTCTCAGATTTATATCAGTTAGCCCACAAGCTTATTGATGAGGACCAGACTAAACATTGGATGAAACTAGCCAGAAGGGAACATTCTGAAGGAAATTTAGAGAAACTCCTGACTTTTTTTTTTTTTTTTTCTTTTTTTGGTAAGTAATCTCTACCTTCAACATGGAGCTTGAACTGAGGACCCTGAGATCAAGAGTTGCACTATTTACCAGCTGAGCCAGCCAGGTGCCCCCAAGCCCCTAACTTTTTTAAAAAATTGGATGGATGGATGGATGGATGGATGGATGGATGGATGGATGGATGGAGGAAGGTGAGGGAGAAAGAGACAGAATCTTAAGCAGCCTTCACACCCAGCATAGAGCCCAAGTCGGGGCTTGATCTCCCAACCCTAAGATCATGACCTAAGCTGATATCAAGAGCTGGATGTTTAACTGGGATGAGCTACCCTGGCACCCAACCAAACCCTTAACTTTTGACAAGATGGTGGAGCACTGGCTGGAAAGCTCCACCAAGAAATTACAATAGCTTTTCCCATGCCTGCTGATTGGAACAAAATTCAGGCTTGCACACAAAAGCCTGATGAATTTGTTCATGACTGTTACAGTCAACTCCAAATAGTCTTTGAAGAATATTCTGGTCTTTAGATGTTGAGTCCATCCAGGTAGCATTTAACTCTAAGATTATTAACTGGTTGAACTGGGATATTTCTCTTTTAGCTAGGACCAGAATGGAATGGGAAATTACCATTCCAGATTTAGTTAATTTGGCAAACCAGCTCACTTACAACCTAGATAAGTCACCTAAAAGAAAGACTGCTAGGGGTTCCTGGGTGGCTCGGCCAGTTAAGCATCCTGCTCTTGATTTTGGCTCAGGTCATGATCTCAGAGTATGAGATCAAGCCCCTGGTCTGGCTCCAAGCCCAAAGATCTCTCTCCCTCTGCCACTACACTCTCCCCCCTCCTCTCTAAAAGAAACAAAACCCCACTAAAATTGTCAATTTTCAACTCCACCAAATGTAGGCCCCTAAATAAAACGAAAATCTCTTCATTTCTGCTGTTATTGCAAAGATTCAGGGCATTGAAAAAACAAACTGTCACAAATTTAAGTGCTCCATGCTCAGAGAAACCAGTCTCCAGATTGGGAATGAATCTCCCTCTGTCCATGTTGACACCAGAGCTCCACTCTCGATGCTGAACCCCAATGATGTAAATCAGCCCCTGCTCAAAGTACCAAAACAGTTCAGATGTTGGAGGTCCTCTAATCAACTTCTATGGGTTCCTGTCTCTGAACCTACTCCCTTTTGTCTAAGCCCTTTGAGAAATACACATTCTTCTCCTTAGTTCCTCTGGCCCTATTCATTCAATGACCCGACATTTCTTAGAAAAGTATCTTGCCTGAATTTCTCCCAAAAGGGGGAAATAATTCTAGATTTTGATGGAAATAATCAAAATAGCCAACCAGGGGAATTCAACGACACTTTGACATCTTTTATTCATTTTTATTGGATCAGCTACCATCCTGTTTATGAACAAAATCCTCACCTGATATTGGCAGATTCCACAGTGCACTTCCCATCAAGATTCAAATAGATCCCTCAAAACCTCTTCTATAATTAACATGCTATTAATAAAAAGGTGCTTGAAGGCATCAAGCCGGTAATAGAAGATTAAAAGTGTTAGGGCCTCATTTTCTCCTGCACTAGTCCCCCCTACTACTAGTGTACCCATGAGAAAACTCAGTGGCTGACAGTGGAGGTCTGTCCAGCACCTCTAAGCAATAAATAACATTGTTATCTCTTGGCACTGTGTTGTTCTCATCCCCCATACACTAGGGACATCCGTTTGTACTGAAAGTAAATATTTCACTGTAAGTAACCTATGCAGTGCCTGTTTTAGTATTCCAGTTGATCAGGATAGTCCATTTGCTTTCAGGTGGGAGGAAGGGAAATACACTTAGAGAGTAATGCCCCAGGGTCTCACTGAGAGTCCTTCTTATTTTTCACAAACCTTAAAGGCTGATTTGGATGATAGATGATTGTCTGCAGATTCTTCTAGTTACAATACACAGATGAGTTGCTTCCTTGCCCTCCTTCTCAAACCTGTTCACAGGAAGATAGCATCTACTCGTTAAA
Organism: Canis aureus; assembly: GCF_053574225.1. Classification (NCBI taxonomy): domain Eukaryota; kingdom Metazoa; phylum Chordata; class Mammalia; order Carnivora; family Canidae; genus Canis; species Canis aureus. Next base: position 42,191,094 of record NC_135620.1, on the reverse strand, counting down.
ACTTTTGGCTTTAAAGGGACATAAAGTTTCCAAAGAAAATTTATTTGCTCAAACCCAGGTTTAATACTTGGGGTATCTAATCTCAAATCAAGGTCTATATTTGGATCCAGATGAAACCCCTCATGACCGCTTAATGCTGACAAGTTACCTTTTGAATACCCATGACAATGTACAGGAAACTCCTTAAACATATGCAGATTTTCCATGGTTTACTGGTGGTTCTTATTTAAAGGATAAAATTGGAAAATATCATGCTGGATATGCTCTTGAAACTCCTTTTGAAGTCACCGAAACAGTGCCTTTACATTTGGTCACTTTAGCCATAGAGACTGAATTCTATACCATTACTTGACTTTAGCCAAGGCTAAAACCACAGACATCCATACTGATAGCTGGTAGACCTTTGGGGTAACTCATGACATTGGAATATTATGGAAACAATGAAATGTCCTTCCCTCTGATGGGAATGAAATTTAAAATGGCTTCTATGTCCAAAATTTATTAGATGCTTTGCTTTTTGTCTAATGCTTTGGCTATTACAGTCCCTGGGCATTCCAGATTCAACTCCCAGAGTAATCTACTTCACTAATATTTCTGCAAAAAGTGCTGCTCTCAAGGAAACCAGTAGCCAGATCCCTATTTGGATTCTTTGGATCCCTGGTCCAAAGGGATTGCTCTCCCAGCATCATTTGGAAAAATGGACAAAAGACATCCAGCAATTGGCCCCAGAGAGAGAAAAGCAATACGGAAATCTAATCATTGTTGGCTCAATAAAAAGAAAATACTGGTTTGGGCCAAAGAACAATCTGCCCTTGACAATAAAAATCTAAAATTCCCAATTCTTACCACTGTATCTGCGTTAAACTATCAGACTATTGACAAAATCATGGCAATAATGAGCCAATATTGGTGGTGAGAAATTAATGAGACTCCAAAAATTGCCTACCTCACTTGTCCCACCTGTCCAAAGTATATTCCAAGGAAACGTATTTATACACATGGATCATACACCTTCTCCCTCTCATGGATAAATGTTTTAGTCTTGGTTTATATGTTTTCTCACTAGATCCAAACTTTCTCCTGTAGACAAGCCAATGCTGCTTCTGTCAGAAAAGATTAGCTCTATCTGGGAACCCATTTTACTAGTCAGGTGGTTTGATAAGCCTTTGCTATTTGACCAGTTTTAGAATACTTCCCTTGTACATACCATCCTCAATCCTCAGGGTTAGTCACATGTACTAAAGGGCACTATTGAGACTCAGTTGGCAAAATCTGTAGAGACCCTACAAATACCTTGGCCAAAAGCATTGCCATTGGTCTTCTAAATCACAGATATATCCCTTGGGAACTCATAGACTCTTGGCCTTTGAGAGAGTCACAGGTTGTCTAATACACTTGGCCCCTGCCTTCTTTGGCTCATGGTTGATAAAAGGAAATATAATTCAATAGCATAAAGGCCTAATATTGCTTCTATTAAAAATAACCACGCTTTGACAGAGCAATCTTCTGGGAGATGATGACCTTAAGGATCACATCTTGCAACCTAGAGACTTCTGTTGAGAAAGACACCTCCAGAGAAACTCTTCTACCTCACTGGAAAGACTTGTATCAGAAACTGCTAACTAACCCTTGTGCCATCAAACTCCAGGGTATAGACTCTTAGATTCATCTGACATATTTAAATGAAGCACCAAACCCTGGCTGGACTCACATACCATCTGGTGGCCTGAAAGGAAATATTTCCTGGAATTGAAGCAGATGCCATCTGATGAGACTCTTTCCCAAGATGTCTGGGCCAGGCCTGTACACCTTTTTCTTACTGTTGCTTTCTCTCTTTTCTGGAAAGACAATGCCCCTGCCTGCATTTCTCAAGCCCTTGTAAGAGGAAGGAACCTCTTATTTTGTTTATGGCCTTTTGGAAACAGCCTCATCATGATCCCAGGACAGTTTAATTTTTCATTTGCTTTTTTTGAAGGGTTAGAAGGTTCAGAACTCACAAAGGTCTTCTTTAATCTAAACTATTAACTGGCTTTGGATTCTTATCCAGATTGATGTCCTCTGAATGTATAAACTTACAGGCTGTATTATCCATAACACATTTAGTTACAAACATCTTTTGAGATGTCATCTCTCGAGAAGACAATACTGCATTCAAATGTCTTTGAAATTTTGCTTTTTTTGCAAAAAGTTCATCAGCTATTGTTTCATGTTTATACTTGCACCATATCTTCCCAAACATACTTGCTTAATTCTTTCAGTGGCCTCTTGGAGTATTCACTGTTTTGCTTTCATAGTTACTTTAAGTGGATACTTCCAGAAGGCACACATGTCTTCGGAGTTGCCTTGAATAGGGAAAAGCTCTCTCCCCTAAGTCAGGATAAGTGTCAATAAATATTTCAGTTGGCTACTTGCAGACCTGGTGGCCTGGTCTAGAACCATGTGATAATTTGGAATTGCTGTTACTTCTATTTTGTATGATTAAGTTTTGTATTTTGTTGCCTACAAAACTTGTTAAAAATTATGTACCCAATAAGGTGATGCTGGCTCAATGCTTTGGGATGATGTTGAGAAGGTATGAACTTTAGGTGGGAGTACCTAAGAGTTTCTTCCTCCTAACCATCCTTGTTAACTCAGATGTGGCCTTACATCTTCTAATTGCTATGCACTTTCCCCTGAAAATAGGACGTGACACCCAGGAAAGGTCCCTCCTGGCACTGAGGGACAAAACCACTAAATATGGAAAACCTTACTGTCAATCCACAATGCTTTCGAAGATCTTGATCAAAAGGGGGAATGTGAAAATTAATCATGGAAATCTCATTTAGAATGGAGTTGGGAAGTTAGCAGGGGAAATTCTCTCTCGTGCTCTACCACTCATTGCCAGTAGCAACCCCAGCAGGAAGACACAGACTTTGCATATGAATATTACTCTACTATCCCAGCAGAAGGAAGAAAGTCTTTATTCCTGCCCTGGCAATAGTCCAGCCAATGAGATCGGTCACAACTCAGCCAATGAGAAGCCACTATATTTCAAACTCCCAGTTTCCTCCAATGGACTTTTTGTTTATAACAGCCTTTCCAGCTCCCCACTTTCCTCTATAAAAGAGCATTTACCCTTGTTTGGCAAACTTGCCTATTGTTTCACCTTCGCTTGCTTTTTGCAGATTATAGTTCTATGCTATTCCAAATAAGCCCACTTTTTTGCTGGTAAACTAACTGGCACTGTTCTTTTTTAATGTTAACACCCTTCAGGAGGGTAGGAAATCAAGAGGGAAGGGAAGGACCAGCAGAGGCCTTGGAGGTAGAAAAGTAGGCTGACAAGACAAGGACAAAAAATGAGGCAACGTGGTGAGGGAATGGTCATAATCAACAACAGGTGGGTTCATTTTGACGTCAAGCGATCCAGTGAGGACACTGCGCTTGCACAGGGCCCTCGAGGTTCTAAATGACAACCCAAGGACCTGTGTGTATAAGTGAGACCAGTCTTCACCGCCTAGGGATTGTGTGAACTTGCCCACTCACCAAGGTGCCCTGGGGAGAGGAATAGTAACTCAGAGACTGAAAGGAGGATTTTGAGTTGTTTTTAGACAAGTTTTATTTTGTATTATTTTTCCTTATACTCAATGGAGTGGAGGTTCACAAACAAGAATAAATCAGTTATTCAAAGCAAACAACCGAGGGTAGCTAGGTGGCTCAGTTGGTGGGGCGTCTGCCTTCAGCTCAGGTCATGATCCCAGGGCCCTTGGATCCAGGCCAGCATTGGGCTCCCTGCTCAGTGGAGAGCCTACTTCTCTCTCTCCCTCTGCTACTCCCCCTACTTGTGCTCTCTCTCTCTCTGTCAAATAAATAAAAAATCTTAAAAACAACAACAAAAAACAAAGCAAACAATCCAAAGACTACATTTCTCATTATAAACTAGCATGTTGAATCTTGGGTTTATTGAAGTGTAACTGACATAAAATAAATGGCACAAATTTAAATGTGTAAGTTTTAAGGTAAGTTTACACCTGTGAAACAATCACCACCATCAAGTCACTGAACAGAGCCATCGTGCATACCCCTTGGGAGACCCTCTCTTCTGCCACACCCTCCCTCATCTGTCCTCAGGCAACCACTGATCTTTCTGTCACCAAAGATTAGTTTCTATTTTCTAGAATTCTATATAAATAGAATCATACAGCATGTACTCTTTTTATCTTATCTGGCTTCTTATGCTCAATATAGTTATTTTGCTTCATCCGTGTTGTTGATTGTATCAGTAATCAATTCCTTTTTTATTGCTGAATAGTTGTACGGACTTGCCACAACTTGTTTATCCATTCATCTGTTGATGGCCATTGGGTTGTTTCCAGTTTTTGTTTATTATAAACAAAGCTGTGTGAGAGTTCCAGGTCTACTGCATCATGACCAACACTTCATATAGTGAGTATTTTTTCATGTTATCCATCCTCATAGGTGTGCAGTGATACTGTGTTTTTAATTTGCATTTTCCTAATGACTAATGATGTTGAGTGTCTTTTCATGTTCTTGCCATCTGGGTAGCTCTTTGGTGAAGTGTGTGCTCAAATCTTTTGACTGTTTTTTTATTCGGTTGTTTGCTTTAGGTTTTACATAGACTTACATTTTGACTGTATTATTTATGATAGAGTATTTGTGAACAAATACTGAAGAATCATATGAAGCAGGTTAATATAGCATGGTGGTTAAGAATTCAAGATCTAGAGACAGACTAAAGTTCTAATCTCAGTTCCAACATTTACTAGTTGTGTTGGTCTTGGACAAGATAATTTAACTGCTCTGATCTTTTTTCCTCATCTATAAAGTTGGGTAAGAATAATTACCTTTCATAGGATTGCTCTGAGGATTAAGTGAGATATGTGGAAGAAGAGAAGGTCCATGGCATAGAAAACAAAGCTAAAAATGACTCCTGTGTAATTGAATGAGCCAATTACACATTTGAACCTATTTGCCTTGGAAGAGGACAGGAGATAGACCAATGAATGATGATGCAACAAGGCGAGTATCCCAGTCCAGAGTTTGATTATTTTTTTTCTGTTATTTATTTTTTAAGAGAGGGAGTATGAGCCAGGGCCTGGGGTGTAGGAGGAAAAGAGAAAGATGGAGAGAGAGGATCTTAAGTAGCCTCCATGGGCATGGACCTATTGCAGGGCTTGATCTCTGGACCCTGAGATCATGACCTGAGCCAAAAATCAAGTCAGATACTTAACCGACTAAGCCACCCGGTGCCCCAGGGTTTGATCTTTTGAATGGGGTAGTAAGGATCAACAGTATTTAAAGAAGAATGGTTAAAGGTTTAGCCTAGAAGTGCAAACAATGCTTTGGAACAGCTGAAAAAGAGTCATAATAGAGGCTGAGAGTATGTACAAGCAAAGATTACAAGAGAGGACTATGACTAATGGGTAAGATTAAGTAATGGGGCAAATATGGCTGAAATTTTGCACAGCAGGATGGAAAGAGCTCTCAACCCAGTTTTCACTAGCTTTTTGGTGTCTGTGAAATAAGGAGATTGGACCATATAATCACTAGGGTTTTATTTGGGTACAGCAGCCTGTGAAATTTCCAGCTATGAAACTGCAAGTGGGAAGAAGGGATAGGTTGTGATTCCTGAAAATTCTAGGTGGATGAAGTAAAAAATGAAATGTAGAATTGAAAGTTATCAGAGTATAACTGGTTCCTTATAGAGCTATTTGTGACTAATGGAAGCAAAATTGGGCTATGGGACACTTTCCCAGAATCTCTATACTCAATGAATATTGCATGAAGTAGTGACATTTAAAAATGAGCTTACGATGGAATGGGAGGGAATAAACCACAAATACAATGGATGGATGGTTAAGTGTCCAAAGTCAGGATATTCAACCTGGACTTAACTTCTCTGAAGATCATTGTGAAATAGTATACTTTATCACTTTTTGTGTATGGTTTTTAAAAAAATCTCAAGTCAGTCTGTTATTGCTGTGAAATATATTTCGAGGCTTTAATCTTCCAGTTAGTGTTCATAGTGATGAAAAGACATTTAAGCATTTGCCCAAGAAAAGCAAAACTGACATGCTCAAATAATGTTAAAATTGCTTCAAAAGACAATATATTAATTTTGAGTTACTTGAACTCTCATGGCCTCGGACATCTGTACAAGTAGATAACTGAAAGTCCATTATCCATATTTCAAAAATGCAATTCTTGCTGAAAGTTTGTTTTATTTTGGTTAGAATTTTGGGAGAAGAAAACTCATATCAGGTTTTATCCATTCATTCAAGACATTTCTGGACACCTTCAATGGCAAGCACTCTACTAGGCACTTTTATACATTTTATATGTTTTATGCATTTTCTTATTTAATCCCAATGGTTGTGTAGTTGGGAAAAAATATTTAGAGAAGTTAAAACTTGTCAAATTCTTACAGTTAGTAATAAGAATGGCCCTCTGGGAATCTGTAATCTAGTGGAATAGGCAGGTACCAAACCTAAAACAAAGTACCATCATAGACCTCTATTAGACCAGTGTGGCTCCTTGAGGAAGCCCTGGGAAGGAATATATATATATATATTAGATTTTTATTTATTTATTCATGAGGCACACACACACACACACATATATATATATATATATATATATAGAGAGAGAGAGAGAGAGAGAGAGAGAGAGAGGCAGAGCATAGGCAGAGGAAGAAGCAGGCTCCCTGTAGAGAACCTGATGAGGGACTCAGTCCCAGGACCCCAGAATCATGACCTGAGCCAAAGGCAGACACACAACCACTGAGCCACCAGGTGCTGAGGGAAGGATTTTAAAGGATGCATGGAACATTGAGAGGTAAACACTGGGCTGTGAGAAGGGGAGGAGGCAGAAGAGAAATTCAGAATAGAGGAGAAAAGTTTCACAGAGGCCTGATGACCAAGAATACCATGGTGTGGCCATGGAACAGTAAGTGTTGCTGTGATTGGTGAGGGGATAGGATGGAACAAGCACATGACAGGCTGAGAGGAGAGACTGTTGCCAGAGGAACCCAGGGAGACCTCTGAGCCCTGAGGCTCTCGCCCCGCCTATCCCAGAGACATCACCAGAGGTTCTCAGTTTCATCACAAGAATTCAAGGACAGAGGAGACAGTGGTTGAGGGGTGCAAGAGAAGAGTATTAGAGAGAATACACTCTTGAGAAGTCAGAGTGGGCCAGCTCAACAGAGAGCTGTGCCCTGGGTTTGGGTTTCTACCTTATATTAATAGTTGTTCACTAAAGGATGGAGTATTTTTTTGGGTGCAGGGTTTTTTTTTGCCTTTTCTCCCTCACTTGGTCAGGGTCTCAGGCCTTCTTTGTGTGGGCCTGTCTGGTTTGATTTGGCTTCTTGTGGCTTTGTGGAATGCTGCTAGGACAGGTTGCTAACTTTCCTGATAACAGGCCTTGCCTCCCCCTTCTCTGGCCTCCAGGCAACATATCAAAACCTAACTAGCTCTGTTCACTCCAACAATATAACTGTAGCAGGCAACAAGGAACCAGCAAGGGATTCTGACCAGGGGACTAGCTGGAACAGGACTGTGTTTTAAGAATTCTTCCAGCATCTTCAACTAATGTATGGCAGTCTGGATAGAAAGAGGAGGCAGGAAGGCTGGTGGAGGCTATTTTGGTATTGCTGGGCAGAACCTGAAGAAGATCTGCCCTGGGCCCTGCCAGAGGAAAAGGAGAATTTTGCTTTCCACCCCAAATGTTCTCTTGGAAGTTCTCCTCTGCATTTATTCCTTGGAAAATGAGTAGAATTCCCTGACTGCTTGATTTGAAAAAGCTTTTTGTTCGTTCGTAGTTTGTTCTTTATCTGGCAAGTAAAAGGAAGCCTTTTTGTGTCCTTTTTCTGAGGTTCTGGGTCATAACAAATGGAAGTAGAATGCTAGAGATTAGTAAGGGATCTGGAAGGGATGGAATCAATAGAATTTGATTGGATGGGGAGACTTAATGATGACTCCAAAATTTTAAACCTGAATGACTAGAAAAATGGTGGGATCCCTATGGGAAATAAGATGGTGATTTGAGAAGAAAGACAGTATGCCAAATGGACTTAGTTGGAAGTTACAATAGCCTTTTCATGCGGAAATATCCAGAAGCTGTTGACAGGCCAGAGCTGGCATTCATTAAAAAAAAAAAAAAAAAAAAAAAAAGCAGGGGCTGGAAATAATACAGTTGGCTGTTGTGTGCATGGAGATAAAGCCATGTGTGGTGGGTGCCTGTGTGGAGGGATAATGTGGTGGCAAATGGACAAGATGGCCCAGGGCAGAAGTTTGAGGAAATAAAGCAGGAGGGAGAGAGATTTAGAGAGAGAGAGAGAGAGAGAGAGGACAGAAGGCTAGATAAGTAGAACATGCAGACATGCAGAGCTGCAGAGGTAAAAGGAGGAGATGTAAAGTTGGTAAATACAGCAGACTGGGGAGGAGGGGAAAGAGGATGTAGTCCTATGGGCTGTGTTTGGTGATAAAGGGTCACTTCCTCTGGGCAGTCTTTCTGCCCCGCTCCAGGCCATCCAGGACTGTCTTCCTCTATAGCTTGGCATGAGCACTGGTGACAAGGGTAGCCACCAGTGTTTGCTTGTGTATCCGTTTCCCCTTTAGATCAAATGCTGGCAGAGGAAGGACCCTGTAGAGCTGTCTACACCTAAGAGGTGGGCTATGACATGGGCAGTCATAATGATCTGCCAGGGAGGAACATATGGCCTAATGAAAATATACTGCAGCCGTGGAGTTCTAATACTGCCATTTATCAGTCCCATGAACTGTGGCTAGTAACTTAGCATCTTTTCAGATGCCTCAACTTCCTTTTAGGTAAAATGGGCATAACTACCTTCCAGCATCAAAAATCAGGTGTTGTTGACCCACTTACTTACAAGTGCTTTTTTGTTTTTAATATATTGGGGGACTGTTTATGTTAGAGTGTGGAGAAGCTGGAATATAATCTGGATATAATCATCAAAGTAGCTCCTCTGCCCATGAAGGAGAGGATGCCATAGGCCTGAGTGATCAGGAGGTTTCCTGAGGGGTGGGCCTAAGATAGGAAGAAAAGCACAAGGTGAATAAGAGGATTTGCAAGCATCTGGGAAGACCCAGGGGAAGGTGGGGGGGGGGGGGGTAGGCAACGATGCCTAATCCTGGAGGAATCGGGCTCCTTAGCGGAAAAGAAGGGGTTAGGGAAGGTGTGCCCACAGGCTTCCTCGCTGACGGGCTCTCACAGGTGAGGGTCCTGAGAGAGACAGGCGCCCACCTGGAGCCCAAGCATCCCCGGGGATGGCGTGACTGCAAGCAGAAGCATTTATTTTTTATTTTTTTAAATTTTTTTTTTTTTTTTTTTTTTTTTTTTTTATTTATGATAGGCACACAGTGAGAGAGAGAGGGGCAGAGACACAGGCAGAGGGAGAAGCAGGCTCCATGCACCGGGAGCCCGACGCGGAATTCAATCCCGGGTCTCCAGGATCGCGCCCTGGGCCAAAGGCAGGCGCCAAACCGCTGCGCCACCCAGGGATCCCCAAGCAGAAGCATTTAGAGCCTAAGGCGGAGGGCCCATTAATCGCCTCGCAGCTGCAACGTGGAATCACCTTCCAAAGATTCGGCCTCCGGGCAGGAGCTCCGCGAAGCCGCGGACGTGGCGCAGCCGCTCCGGGCCTCCCCCGCGCAGCCTCGCGCACCCGCCGCGGGCCCGCCTCCGCCGACGAGCGCGCTCTCGCCGCTGCAGGAACCTCAGGAACTTGGCTTTCGTCTCGGACCCAAAGCATGACCTTGGGGTTTGGTGTGGGTTTTTTTTTTTTTTTTTTTTTGTACATTGCTGAGTGTGGGGAGCCCCGCCTTTCCGGCCGGGGCTTGGCCGCGGGGCCGCCCCTCCCGCGCTCCGGGCCCGCGCTCCTTCCCTGACGGCGCTGGAGGGCCCGGCGGTGCGGCCCGGAGACCCATGGCGCTGCCCGCCTGGCTGCAGCCCAGGTAGGGCGCGCGGCCGGGGCCGGGGCCGGGGCCGGGGCCGGGGTTCCCTCCGCCGACGCCCGCAGGCAGCTGGGCAGGCACCGGGCGGCGCCGCGCCCCCCTGCGCTCCCCTAGCCCTGGGGCTCCTGCCCGGCGGGAGCTGGTCTTCAGGTCCCTGGGCAAGCCCAGGAGGAAGGCTCTGTTATTTCCCCCGTGTCCAGACGAGAAAGCGGGAAGGACAGGCGGCGCCGCCAGCCGTGCCTTTGGTGCACCCCCTACCAGCCCCCCTCCCCGCCCCCCACACACACCGGGAGCCCTTTCCTTGCCCTCAGACCCGGCGTCCCGCGGGCTGGCTTTACACCGACTTCTGCAGAAACACCTATTGCGTGTGTAGAGTCCAGGGCCCAGTTCCAGAAAAGCTTGCTCAGCCGTGTTAGGGTAGGCCCTGGGGATGTGTATGTTTAACCTGCGGGCCAGGTGATTCCCCTGCTGGATTAAGGGGGCAATCCTTTCGCCCGCCCCTGAGTCTGTCGCATCATCTGTAGGGGCCCTGTCCTCAAGCCATACTGCATTCCCGCTTCAGAAATGCCTTCTTTCTCAGAGGTTTCACAGCTCCGACTCGGAGAAATCCTTGTCTATACTGGCAGGGCCCCTCCTGCCACCCTTCGGAGCCCCCAGGGCACACTTCAAACAATGCTTTCCCTAACTACCTCAAACTGTATCTCTCCGTCATCCCTTAGTCATCTCCCCAGCAACCCAGTTTTAAACCCAGCTTGACTTCCCTTTTCTGACTTAAGTCACTAAACTGCTTTCTATGTGTGTCTGGTGAAGGAAAGGAACTGCCCCTGCAAATATAAGGCAGCGGCGACGTGCTGACCCCCATCACATAATGCGTAGGAAAGTCTGGTATGGCCAACGCCTAAATTACCCACCATTTGGAAATGCCACCATCACTGCTCCCCTCTTGTAGCTGTAGACCAGGGATCTCGGCTTTGCACTAGCAGGCAAGCACTGAGCTGGTCAAGCCCTTACCATCCTCCCGCCCCCTCCCGCCCCCACCCCCTCAAATCAAAGCCATCTTTGCAATGCTTATTTTAGCCCTTGGTGAGAACAAGGTTAGAACTTCCTCAAAGCCGAAAGTGAATTTTGAAATAGAGCCATATTTGGCTTTAAGCAAACTCAGGATACTCCTTTTAAGCAGATCATGTGTGCTCTGGGTCCTTTCAAAATCTGATATGCGTTACAGAGATAACAACAACAACAAAAGACTGATAAAGAATAATTTTCTCTTGCTCAGGTGGGCTAGTAGGTTAAAAGATGTGTGTACAATGCTGAAAAGATTATTGAAAGGAAGCATTTAATGGTATTTTCCTATATTTATAGGTATAGGAAGAACACCTATCTTTTCATCTACTACTTAATCCAGTTCTGTGGCCACTCATGGATATTTACCAATATGACAGTCCGATTCTTTTCATTTGGAGAAGGTAAAACTCCAAAAAACAGTTTTGGATTTTTAACTTTCAATATTTGCTTTCACCCAGTTCTGCTTATATTAATTTTTTCACTTCTATGAACTTTACCTAATATCCTTCGCTGCTCTAAAATTTAGTAGCCATATTTTTTCAGGAGCCTTACTTCTTGCAAAAACAAAAATTCTTTTGGAGAAGGGGGCAGGTGAGATGAGGGAGAGAGACTTGGCTTCCCTCTGACTAGGCAGTTTGTCCTGAAAGCACAGACATGGCATTGGGGTGGTGCTGTGTGACTCTCCCTTTTTGGTTCTGCGGCAAACCTTAGCCGATTTGATGGGCTTTGAGGAAATCTGTAAATTGCAGTATAACATTTTGTGCAGAGAGCTGAGGAATTAACCAAATTCTTCCCTTGTTTTTTTATTCCCCAGGAGTAAGATAACTGGACACCACTAATAAGTGAAAGACAAACTGTTATAGTCTCCAAGGTTATATTTGTATATTTGGTCCCTGTAAGGAGTTGTGGGTTCCTAAGTAAATGACACACATTATAGATGATTTACTGTTTATATGGTAGTTGGTATTAATGGTTAAAGTCAAAAGTTTCCTCCAGATTTCTAAAAAGTAAAAAAATTAAAAAAAAAATAAAAATAAAAATAAAAAGTAAAAAAATTTAACTAGCATTTCAATTTTTAAAAGATGAAGCACTAAGTGACTGTCAAAATAACATTCTTTTCACATTCCATCCCTACATGGGTGTCATCACAGTTTACAAACACTGGGTGACTTGACAGTTTGAGCCACTGCTGGTTTCAGCTAGAAACAAACGCTTAAAATATATCCAGGAAAGGTCATGCTGTGTCATCAATTCAGCCTTCTGTATCATAAGGACATTAATCTAATTCTGAGGTACCATGACTATTTTATGTTGCTCTTTCTTACTGCAAATCTGCAGTTAAACTCTTGCCTTCAGCATCCTCCAAAGATACAACCCAAGGCTTGAATTTCAGCTATGAATGTTGGGAAGCTTCAAGCAGAGGAAAACATGAGCATGGGGGATACTTCCTGTATGTTTATAGGGGAAAAAAAAAATCAATACTTTGAGGCCTTGGAAGTTCAATGGGGCTTTGTGGGCACAAGACAAGTCATTCACTACAAGAGTCACAAGCAACGAACGCTTTCTTATCCTGCCTGGCCTTTCTAGTGGGAAAAATTGCTTTAAGTCAGCTGTGTGTTTATATCATAGTTATTATCCTACTGTTACAGTTATAGAAACCTTATTAAAGAAACACAACCATTCATATGGGAAGCAGATTGAAAAAGCGACTGAAAACAAGTAAATGGGAGCTGAGTACAATTCCTGAGTCAATGTATAAATTAAGGAGCTTAGTAGTGATCTAATCACCTGAATAGCAGTAACACCTGCTACCTTCCCGGTCACAGAGCTGTGTCACTGATAATGCTCCATTGTAGCAAGCACGGGGCAGCAGGTGGGAGCACCGACTGCAGGGCCTCGGGAACTGTCTGTGAAACGGGGATGATGATCATTTTAGTATTCACCTCATAGAGCTGTTGAGAAGGGTAATCACTGGGTAGTAAAGACAACAGTGTTTCCTAGATGTCTTAACATGGCAGGGTTTCATTTGAAAATCTAAAGTGAAATATTTATCCTATTTAGAGGAATAGTTTCCCTCCTAGCTCAGTTCTCTCCACATGCAGTATGGGCTTTCTGCAATGCAGTCTCCAAAAGTCTCCACCAGAGGCCCAGGTTCTAGCAAAGGTCCAGAAAGCACTAACCAAGTGTGTATAGGACACAAATGCTACACACACATAAGATGTATTAAACATGACCTCGTTATGAATGTCCTTTCTGTAAAGCTTCTCTGGAATCCTATTTTTCTCATCTTTGTCATTTTCTTGTCCATGATAAAGATGTGAGCATGCCAGCTTCTATAACCTGTTTACATTTGATATCATCTAGATTATACTGGGTTACTTTAAGTGGGACTGTTTTATAAAATATATGGGGAATTATAATATATATATAATATATATATAATATATATAAAATATGTATATATATGGAGAATTAAAAACTAGCTTTCGCCATGGGCCGCCTTTTTCAGATTTTTACTTTTTTGGAAAAAGAGCAATTAAGATGTACTATAATATGCAGTGCTTCCTTTGGTTGCATAGTATTCTTGATAATTTTGTAGCTGTTAGGAAATTTCTCAAATATACAATGAAAAAAGAAGCAAATCATGATTTTTATTTCAAAGTCCTGCATATTTTTGGGTTGTGACCCAGCTTTTACTTACTGTACCTGTTTTTAATTCCCTGGACACAGATTCCATGGTCGACACTTTTTATGCTATTGGTCTTGTGATGCGCCTTTGCCAATCCATTTCCCTCCTGGAGTTGCTGCACATATGTCTTGGCATTGAACCAAACCATCTGCTGCCTAGGTTTCTGCAGGTAGGTTTTTGTGGGGTTCTTTAAAAAGAAACAATATTATTGGGGGCACCTGGGTGGCACAATCAGTTAAGTGGCCAACTCTTGGTTTTGGCTCAGGTTGTGATCTTGGGGTCCTGAGATTGAGCCCTGCACTGGGCTGAATGCTCAACACGGAGTCTGCTTCAGATTCTCTCTCCCTCTCCTCCTGCCCCTCCCACTCTTGATATCTCTCTCTCTAAAATAAATATAATCTTTAAAAACACACACACAATATTATTAACTATATTCCCTATGCTCTAGTTTTCATTCCTGTGACTTTATAACAGGGGTTTGTACTTCTTCATCTCCTTTATTTTGCCCATCCCCACAACCATCTCTCCTCTAGCAACCAGCAGTTCCCTGTATTAAGGAGTCTGTTGGGGATTTTTTGTTTGTTCATTTGTTTTTTAGATACTACAAATAAGTTGATTATACGGTATTTGTCTTTCTCTAACTTATTTCACTTTGCATAATACCCTCTAGCTCCATCCATGTTCTTGTAAATGGCAAGATCTCATTCTTTTTCATGGCTGAGTTACATTCTTGTGTGTCTATACACACACCACATCTTCTTTATCCATTCTTCTATGGATGGACACTTGGGGTTGCCTCCATACCTTGGCTATTATAAATAATGTGACAATAAACAGAGGGGTACATATGCTTTCAAGTTAGTGTTTTTGTTTTCTATGGGTATATACCTAGTAGTGAAGTTACTGGATTATATGATATTTCTATTTTTATTTTTTAAAGGAACCTCCATACTGTTTTCCCCAGTGGCTACATTAATTTACATTCCCATCAGCAGTTTCCTTTTCTCCACATCCTTGTCAACACTTGTTATTTCTTGTCTCTATGATTCCAGCCTCTCTGTCAGTTGTGAGGTGTTCTCATTGTTTTGATTTGCATTTCCTTGATGATGAGTGATGTTGAGCATCTTTCCATGTGTCTGTGGGCCACGTGTATGGTTTCTTTGGAGAAATGCCTGTTCAGTTCCTCTGCCCATTTTTTTATTGGATTGTTTTTTTTTGGTGTTGTGTAAGTGCTTCATATATATTTGGCTATTAAACCCTTATCAGATATTTCACATGCAAATATCTTCTCCTACTCACTAGGTTGCCCTTTTGTTTTGTTGATAGTTTCATTTGCTCTGCAAAAGCTTTTTATTTGGTGTAGTCCCAATGGTTTAATTTTGTTTTTGTTTCTCTTGCCTGAAGAGATATAAGCATAAATATGTTGCTAAGGCTGGTGTCCAAGAGATTACTGCCAATGTTTTCTTTTAGGAGTTTAATGGTTTCGGGTCTCACATTTAGGTCTTAAATCCACTCTGAGTTTGTTTTTGTGTAAGAAAGTGGTCCAATTTCATTCTTTTGCATGTAGCTGTCCCATTTTTCTCAACATCATTTGTTGAAGAGACTTTTTCTCCATTGGATATTCCTGCCTCCTTTGTTGAAGATTAATTGACCACATAATCATGGGTTTTATTCTGGGCTCTCTATTCTGTTCCATTGATGTGTCTATTTTGTGCCAGTACCATACTGTTTTGATTATTCCAGCTTTGTCATAGATATTGAAATCTGGAGTTGTAATATCTTTACTGTATGGTTCTCTCTCAAGATTACTTAGTCTATTTGAGGTCTTTTGTGGTTCTATACAAATTTTAGGTTTATTTGTTCTAGTTCTGTGAAAATGCTTGTGGTATTTTTTATAGGGTTTGCATTAAGTCTGTAGTTTCCTTTGGGTAGTATGGATATTTTAATGATAGTAATTCTTCTAGGAGCATGGTTCTGCAGGTTTTAATCACATTATCAGTATTATAGAATCTGTTTTATACTTTGTTCTGTTTTATCCTCTCTTGACATAAAGTTAGCAGTTAAAAAGTCAACCCCTGAAAACTTGCAACTCAAGTCACTAATAAGAATTCCATGAAAAGGGACACCTGGGTGGCTCAGTGGTTGAGCATCTGCTTTTGGTTCCAGTCATGATCCCAGGGTCCTGGGATCGAGTGAGTCCCACATTGGGCTCCCTGCGGGGAGCCTGCTTGTCCCTCTGTCTATGTCTCTGCCTCTCTCTCTGTGTCTCTCATGAATAAATAAATAAAATCTTTTTAAAAAAAGAATTCTATGAAAAAAACAACTTCATTCTGAGGCACTGGACAGTTAGACTAGCCAGTTGGACTAGCCATTGCCATCAGGCCAATGATGCTGTTGCTCTGTACAGCACTGTGGTGATCCTCTCTTAGGGGCAGATTTCATAGCCAGTTCTCACTCTCAGTGTGCCACTGTGCTGGGCACTGTAGGATGATGGAGGAGAGTCATGGAATTGGTCATTCAGACTTGGGTTTGATGCCTGGCTCCTCTAACTATCACTGTGTGATCATATCATCCATAGTTATCGAGCTGTTTTTGGGGAAGGACACCACACAAAATATCTGGCCAAGAGTAAATGGTCCAGGGGTACGTAGGTGGCTTAGTTAGTTAAGCGTCTGCCTTCAGCTCAGGTCATGATCATATGGGGTCCTGGGATGAAGCCCACTCCCTGCTCAGCAGGAAATCTGCTTCTCCCTCTCCTTCTGTCCTTCTTCTCCCCTCCCCTGCGTGTGCTTTCTCTCTCTCAAATAAAATTTTTTTAAAAATCAAATTATCAAAAAAATTTAAAAGTTTCCTTCATCCATAGCCAAAGAATAGAATACTCAGCCATTTCTTGTTCTTTCTACCACTTTTACAAATGGAAAGAAGGGATCATTCATGTTTAATACAGCATCTAATCATAGACTTGAATCTATAGACCTGGATTCAGATCCCAGTTCTAACTACTAGTTGTATGAACCTTCTTTTTATTTTTTTTATTTTATTTTTTTTAATTTTTCTTTATTTATGATAGTCACACAGAGAGAGAGAGAGAGAGAGGCAGAGACACAGGCAGAGGGAGCCCGACGTGGGACTCGATCCCGGGTCTCTAGGGTTGCGCCCTGGGCCAAAGGCAGGCGCCAAACTGCTGCGCCACTCAGGGATCCCTGAACCTTTTTTTTTAATTTCAAGTTTTTAATTTAAGTTCTAGTTAACAGATAGTGTAAAATTAGTTTCAGGAGTAGAAGCTAGTTATATGAATTTAAACATAGAAATTGTTCTGGACCTCAATTTCTCATGTGATGTGAAAATAACACATATCTCGTGGAGTAACTGAAAAAAAATGGGCGAGATAAGTTCCTAGCGTTTAGTTAGAATACAATATCTATTACTATTATCTTAGCTATGATTTATTTCCTGTACCATGTCTGTAGCCCTAGATGACCATGTTCCTTTGTTTTTTTTAAAGATTTATTTAAGAAAAAAAAAATAAAGATTTATTTAAGAGAGAGAGTGAGAGTGTGTGCTTGCATGAGTGGTGAGGGGGAAGGGCAGAGAGAGAGGGAGAGGAAGAAGTAGACTCTCCACAGAGTAGGAAGCCGGACATCGGACTGGATCCCAGGGCCTGGAGATAATGACCTGAGCCAAAGGCAATCAGTTAACCAACTGAGCCACCAGGTACCCTGAATATGTTCCTATATTTTAAATTGATTTAAATTCAGTTAACATGTAGTGTATTATTAGTTTCAGAGTTAGAGTTAAGTGATTTATCTGTCTTCTATAAAACCCAGTGCTCGTTGTATCACATGCCCACCCAGTTATGCATCCCCCAACCTCCCTCCCCTCCAGCAACCCTCAGTTTGTTTTTTATGATTAAGAGTCTCTTATGTTTTATCTCCCTTTTTGACTTCATATTGTTTCATTTTCTCCTTACTTCCTCTATGATCCTGTTTTGTTTCTTAAATTTCATGTGAGTGAGATCATATGATCATCTTTCTTTGCTTGACTTATTTTGCTTAGCATAATATCCTCATTCCATCCACTTTGTTGCAAATGGTCAGATTTCATTTTTTGATGGCTAAGTAATATTCCATTGTACATATGTACTATATCTTCTTTATCCATTCATCTTCGATGGACATCTGGGCTCTTTCCATAGTTTGGCAATTATGGACATTGCTGTTATAAACATTGGAGTGCGGGTGCCTCTTTGGATCACTACATTTGTGTCTTTGGGGTAAATACCTAGTAGTGCAGTTGCTGAGTTGATTTCTGCTATAATCCTAATTAATTCTCTTTATCTGCTGAGTTTAGGCTTTATTTGCTGTTCTTTCTCTAGCTCCTTTAGGTGTAAGGTTAGACTGTGTATTTGAGATCTTTCTTACTTCTTGAGAAAGGCTTGTATTGCTATATGCTTCCCTCTTAGGACCACCTCTGCTGTATCCCAAGGTTTTGAAGAGTTGTGTTTTCATTTTCAATTAGCAATAATCGTGTCTCGAATAAACCTCATTGGCTATGATACTGCCACTGTGCAAAGCTTGTGTTTTCATTTTCATTTGCTTCTGTGAATTTTTAAAATTCTTCATTAATTTCCTGGTTGACCCATTCATTCTTTAGTAGGATGTTTTTTAGCCTCCATGTATTTGAGCTCTTTCCAAATTTCCTCTTGTGATTGAGTTCTACCTTCAAAGCATTGTGGTCAGAAATTCTACAGAGAACAATCCCAATCTTTTGATACCAGTTGAGACCTGATTTGTGACTCAGTATGTGATCTATTCTGGAGAATGTTCCATGTGCACTCGAGAAGAATGTGTAATTTGTTGGTTTAGGATGGAATGTTCTGAATTTATCTGTGAAGTCCATCTGGTCCAGTATGTTATTCAAAGCCCTTGTTTCCTTGTTGATCTTCTGCTTAGATGATCTGTCCATTGCTATGAGTAGGGTGTTAAAGTCCCCTACTGTTATTTCATTATTATCAATGTATTTCTTTAATTTTGTTGTTTATTTCTATAATTGGCTCCTCCCATGTTAGGGCATAAATATTTACAACTGTTAGATCTTTTTGGATAGACCCTTTAATTATGATATAGTGTCCTTCCTCATCTCTTATTACAGTCTTTGGTTTAAAATCTAATTTGTCTAATATAAGGATTGCCACTCCAGCTTTCTTTTGATGTCCATTAGTGTGCCAAATGGTTTTCCAGCCCCTCACTTTCAATATGGAGGTATTTTGGGTCTAAAATGAATCTCTTATAGACAGTGTATCAGTGGATCTTGCTATTTTATTTTTTTTTATCAATCTGAGACCCTGTATCTTTTGATTGGGGCATTTAGCCCATTTACATTCAGAGTAACTATTGAAAGATATGAATTTAGTGCCAGTGTATTACCTGTAAAGTTACTGTTTTTGTATATTGTCTCTGTCCTTATGTTCTATGTTACTTTTGAGCTGTCTCTTCACTTAATGGATCCCCATTAATATTTCTTGGAGGGCTGGTTTAGTGATGACAAATTCTTTTAGTTTCTGTTTGTCCTGGAAGCTCTTTATCTCTCCTTCTATTCTGAATGACAGCCTTGCTGGATAAAGTATCCTTGTCTGCATATTTTTCTCACTTAGCACCCTGAATATATCATGCTAGTCCTTTCTGGCCTGCCAGGTCTCTGTGGATAGGTGTGCTGCCAATCTTATGTTTCTACCCTTGTAGGTTACAGTCCTTTTGTCCCAAGCTGCTTTCAGGATTTTTTCTTTGTCTCCATAATTTGCAAGCTTCATTACTAAATATTAGGGTATTGATCTATTTTATTGATTTTTGAGGGGGGTTCTTTGTGCCTCTTGGACTTGGATGTTTATTTCCTTCCCCAGAATAGGGAAATTTGCAGTTGTAATTTGCTCCAATATACCTTCTGCTATTCATTCTCTCTCTCTCTCTCCCTCACCCTCTCCCCCCCCCCATCTTCTTCTTCTGGTACTTCACTTATTCTAATATTATTTCATTTTATGGTATCATTTACCTCTCAAATTCTCCCCCCTTGTGATTCAGTAGTTGTTTATCTTTCCTTTTCTCAGCTTCTTTATTCTCCATCATTTTGTCTTCTAGATCACTAATTCTCTCTTCTGCCTCATTTATCCTAGCAGAGCCTCCATTTTTTATTGCTTCTCATTAATAGCCCTTTTAATTTCCACCTGATTAGATTTTAGTTCTTTTATTTCTCCAGAAAGAGATTCTCTTGTGTCTTCTACACTTTTTTCAAGCCCAGCTAGTATCTTTATAATCATTATTCTGAACTCTAGTTCCAACATCTTATATCCGTATTGATTAGGTACCTGGCAGGCAGTACTGCCTTTTGTTCTCTTTTTTGAGGTAAGTTTTCCCATCTTGTCATTCTGTCCAGAGAATAATAGATGAACAAAGAGAATAAAATACTAAAATAGCAACAGCAACCGCAGAGAAATATACACTGAACAAATCAGAAGAAACCAGAAACCAAAAAAAAAAAAAAAAAAAAAAAAAGGAGAGAATGACAGAACATAATCAGACAGATGAACAGAACAGAGCAATACACTAGATCCTGGGTGGATTTTGGTCTGCTTGTGAGAAGAAACTAGATCTCAAAATTGTGAAAAAAGAAAAAATCATATATATACAAAAATAAGTACAATGAAAGGACATAACTGTAGAAATGAAAATTTAAAAAGACTTAAAGAATTGATTTAAGAAATTAGTTGAAAAGGAAGAATAAAAATAAAATTGGAAGACCAAAGAATCATGAGAAACAACCCCACAAATTCTCGATACTACTTTCCCCTAACACTGGAATTTTGCAGTTCTTTGTGATCAGTAAACATGGTCTTAGCCAGATGTTCTTGCTGATTTTCTGGGGAAAAGGCCTGTTGTGCTTATTCTCAGGAGTCTTTGCCCTGGATGAAATTGCGCTGCCCTTTCCAGGGGACCAGGCTAACTACTCGGCTCCGGGTTGCTCTTGGTGGCTTTTGTTCCCTGAAGGCTTTCCGGGCAGCTTTAGAGGTTGACAGTGAAAATGGTGGCCTCCCACTCTCTAGTCCCAGACCGAGAGCTGAGGGCCCCACTCCTCAGTGCGCCCTCAGGGAAAAGCAGTCAATCATTCCTGGCCACCTGATCCCCATCTGCACTCTGTACTTAGTCTGTGACTGAGCATTTCTATCTCTGGCCTGTGACCCTGTTTGGAGTTCCCAAAACCCTCAGCATCTTGCCACACACATGTGCGCCACTGCTTCCAGGGGAGGTGGTGGGGTGGGGGAGGTCTCACAGTATCTCTCACTTGCTGGGCCCCTGCTTGGAGAGCAGTCATGTGATCAAGCCCTGGCTAGTGGTTTATGGCCACCTTGAGCTGAGAGCCCACTCCTGGCCTCACTTATTGCTTCCCTGCTCTGATGCCTGGGAACTCAACCACACTCAGGCACCTGATCTTCCTGTGATCCCAAAGATTCTGAGACTACACTGCCCTACCTAAGATCTGGAACTACTTCACCACCTGGGCACCTTTTAGGCAGGTATATCCCTCATCACAGCAGACTTTAAAAGATTCAATTTTTGTGCTCCACTGCTCTATCACTTTCTGATAACAGGCTGCCAGAGGCTCCCCACCTTCCACTGCCCTGCTGGTCTATTGTCCCATTTATCAGATTCACTTCTCTACAACTCCTACCTTGCAGAAAGTGGTTGCTTTTCTATTTGTAGAGTTGCGGCTATTCTTTTTTTAGGTCTCCTGTTGAGATCATAGGTGTTCAGAATGATGTAATAGTGAATTCCTGGGACCAGACAAAACTGAGGTCCTCTACTCCTGTGCCATCTTCCCTCTCCTAGCAGACATTTTAAGTGTTGAAATATCAAATGTAAAAAAAAAAAAGGTAATATTTTAGAGTCTGAACTCCCAATAACAGAATAACCAGCAATCCAAGATCTAGAGGGACTTCCTTTAAGTGTATTTCCTTACAAAATGAAAAGGGGTACATATCTGTTCCTGAAGAAGCATATTATTTGGAAACAAGATTTATTGATGTCTATTACATGTTAACAACCAAAATGCTTATAGTTCCAGTATCCCATCATGATGATTTTAGAGAATAGAATTATCCACCCAGGTTGAATGATAGTTGTAATCTAGCATATGAAATTATTTTTCCTGGAGTATGACCAAATTCATTGAAATTCTAAGTCATGTTTGCTTTAGGTATACTTTTTGGGTTTTTTCCTTTTTTAGGCTAAATGGCTAATATTAATTTCACAGTAGAACTTTCAAAATTAAGAGTACTGTTATTTTAATTATTGACAATGTAAGGAATTCAAGTGAGAAATGGGACAGAGTTGGAAGAAAGAAAATAGAACACCTTAGCCATGCCTAGAAAATGGTTTTATATGATTCCCAAGATTACATAGACTTATCTAGTAATAGATATTATTATACAACTTAGAAATCTGATTTCTTGGAGTTCCAGAAATTCCAGAGTATTCAAATGTGATTTTAATCACTATTAATGTAATGGTTTATAGAACTATGATCACTGGGATCCCTGGGTGGTGCAGCGGTTTGGCGCCTGCCTTTGGCCCAGGGCGCGATCCTGGAGACCCGGGATCGAATCCCACATCAGGCTCCCGGTGCATGGAGCCTGCTTCTCCCTCTGCCTGTGTCTCTGCCTCTCTCTCTCTCTCTCTGTGACTATCATAAATAAATAAAAATTAAAAAAAAAAAGAACTATGATCACTGTAATCAAACTATATCATGGTTTGGTAATTTATAATAATAATGGCAAGAATACATTGAATCTTTAAAGTGAGTTTGCAGGGGCACCTGGGTGGCTCAGTCAGGTTAAGTGTCTGCCTTCAGTCCAGTCATGATTCCAGGGTCCTGGGATTGAGTCCTGCATTGGGCTCCCTGCTCAGCAGGGGGTCTGCTTCTCCCACCCCCACCCCCATCCTTGTGCTCATTCTCCCTCTCTTGCAAAAATAAATAAAATCTTCAAAACAAAACAAAGTAAGTTTTCAGTGACTACTGATAAGGGGGCCCAAGTGATTTTTAAGTCTTTTTTGTTGGCAGGGATAACAAGTCAGGGATTCACCACATTAGGGAAGACAGCTCCCTTTTCATGCTGGGCTACTATTAATCTTTGTTGTGATTGTTTGGCTTCCCTTTTTTTTTTTAAGATCTCTTTGTGATTTTATTTGTTCTCTATTTGTGTTATTAATTTGCTATCTTTTCTATAGTTTTCCAAAAGGACCCAGTGTTAGAAAGGGCTTTGGAAACCTCTATCATCTCATTCAGAGTTTCATTCTCTACCCCATTCTTTTGAGTTGTGTATACAATTAGAAGAATTCCTCATTATGATCTGACTCTGAGGCCTCTGTTTTAAAATAACAAAACAAACTCTAAGGTTGTGTAACCATTCTTGGTTTTCCTATTTCCCCATTTCTAAGTGAAGAAACTGAAGTTAAGAATGTGGCTAAGCTACTCACACAGTAATCATGCTGATTATACACAATATCTTGAAAAAAACATGCATGGTGTCCAGCTGCTTTCAGTGGGCAAAAAAAAAAAAAAAAAAAAAACCAGTATGTAATTTGTGATGTTATTTTGCCACTACCTTTGTGAGACTAAGTCAATGACTGAATTCTCTTTCTGGAAACTGGTCTTCCAGAATATCAAGAGGGTTCCTGGGTGATAGGCATTAAAGAGGGTATTTGATATAATGAGCGCTGAGTATTATATGCAACTGATCAATCACTCTATCCTACCCTTGAAACTATTAATATGCTATATGCTAACTAAATTGAGTTTAAATAAAAATATTTTTTAAAAAATCCCAGTATGTATAATATATGTCTTCTTTATCTGTTCATCAATTGATGGATATTTGGGTTGCTTCCTTATCTTGGCAATAAACATAGGGGTATGTATATCTTTTCAAATTAGTGTTTTTGTTTTCTGGGCAGCCCAGGTGGCTCAGTGGTTTAGCGCTGCCTTCGGCCCAGGGTGTGATCCTGGGGTCCCAGGATCGAGTCCCACGTCGAGCTCCCTGCATGGAGCCTGCTTCTCCCTCTGCCTGTGTCTGCCTGCGCCCCCCCCCCCCCGCCGTGTTTCTCATGAACAAATAAATAAAATCTTTAAAAAAAAATAGTGTTTTTGTTTTCTTTGGATAAATACCCAGTAGTGGAATTGCTGGATCATATATGGTGGTTCTATTTTTAATTCTTAAGGGACCTCCATGCTGTTTTCCACAATGGCTGCACCACAGGTATTTTCATCAGCAGACGAGGGCACCTGCAGGTCTCTTTTTCTCCATGTCCTCACTAATATTTATTTCCTGTGTTGTTGATTTTAGCCATTCTGACAGGTGTAAGGTGGTATCTCTTTGTGGTTTTAATATGTATTTCCCTGATGATGAATGATGTTGAGCATCTTCTCATGTGTCTGCTAGCCATCTGTATGTCTCTGGAGAAATTTCTATTTGGGTCCCCTGACTATTCTTAATCATATTATTTGGTTTATTTTTTGGTATTATAGAAGTTCAACCATCATCTTCCATTCAGTAGGTTGCCTTTTTGTTGATGACGTCCTTCACTGTGCAAAAGTTTTTTTTTTTTTTATTTTTGTGTAGTCTCAATGGTTTAATTTTTCTTCTGTTTCTCTTGCCTGAAACCTATCTAGAAAAATGTTTCTATAGCTTATGTTAAAGAAACTACTGCCTATGTTTTCTTCTAAACTCTTAAGGCTTCAGGTCTCATGTTTAGGTATCTGACCAATTTTGAGTTTATTTTTGTGTATGGTGTAAGAGTATTCCAGTTTCATTCTTTTGAATGTAGCTGTCCCATTTTCCCAGCACAATTTGTTGAAGAAACTCTTTCCCTTTTGTGTATTCTTGCCTTCTTTGTTGTAAATTACTTGACCATGTAAGCATGGATTTATTTCTGGGCTCTCTATCCTGTTCTGTTCCACTGATCCCTGTATCTGTTTCCAAGCCAATACCATACTGTTTTGATTAATACAGCTTTGTCATATATCTTAAAATCTGGGATTATAGTAACACCAGCTTTGTTCTTCTTTTTCAAGGTTGCTTTGTCTGTTTGAGGTCTTTTGTGATTCCACACAAATTTTAGGATTATTAATTCTAGTTCTGTGAAAAATGTTGGCATTTTTTTGGGGATTGCATTATATCTGTAGATTGCTTCAGATGGTGTGGATATTTTAATGTTATTGGTTATTCCATAAGCATGGAGTATCTTTCCATTTATGTGTCATCTTCAATTTCTTTCATCAGTGTTTTATAGTTTTTGGAGTACAGGTCTTTCATCTCCTTGGATAAATTTACTCCTGGGTATTTTGTTATTTTTTTGCATAGTTGTAAATGTGATTGTTCTCTTAATTTCCTTTTCTGCTACTTAACTCTAGAAATTCTCTCCATAGAGGGAATAGTTTATAACTGCATCATTTATAACTAAAGTGCCAGCTGCCATTTATAAAATAACAACTTAGTTTTAGGTGCCACTTAGCTTGGAATTTAAGATTCCCAGATAGAACATAAAAATGCAAAGTATTTTTATTTTATAGTTACCATGTGGTCTACTCAGTTACTTCTGAGTAGACCACATTAAGATAATGTTTAATTTGGCCTAAGTTATAGGGTTTTTATTGTATTTTTATTTTACCTAGCTTGAGCTACACAAAACATTAAAAAACTGTTAGTAATTAGTCATGTTCTCTTAGGATTTGTTTAAAATGACAAAGTGCTAAGTTCTCACAAGTGTAAAGCTCAAATAACTAGTCAAATTATTATAAAAAAGAATAGATTTAAAAAGTCTTTTCTTCAAAAGTGCTTTTGGTGTTGAGAATATCAAGGAGGTTCTTGTTTTAAGATTTAACTTTTGGAGACAGACTTTTTGAAAGAATAGAATATAACCTGGGTATTAGGCATGAAGATAGCCCATAAAATAACAAAGGGGAAAATGTATTTAGTGCTTCAGAACAAGGGATTTACATCGTCTAGATTTCTATTCCAGATCTCCAGGCAAGTCACTTTCACTTTGCAAAATGCAGTGCCCTTTATAAAAGGCAGCAAAAAATAATAACACTTATTTCTTAGGGTTATTATGGAAATTAAATGAGATATGGTATATGTATGGAACCTCATACAAAGTAACCAATAAATATTGGCTGTTTCAATTTGAGAATAGCTCCACCTAAATTCTCCCATTGTATTGACATTGAATGGTCAAGTTAAAGAACCATCAGACAATTTGTTAATTAAATTGATATTGGGGGCACCTGGGTAGCTCAGTTGGTTAAGTGTCTGCCTTCAGCTCATGTCATGATCCCAGGGTTCTGGGATCAGGCCTTGCTTTGGGCTCCCTGCTCAGTGAGGAGTCTGCTTCTTCCTCTACTCCTCCCCCATTTTGTGCCCTCTCATTCTCTCTCTCAAATAAATGAATAAATAAAATCTTTAAAAAATTGACATTGTAGGAGGGGTCCTCCCATACCCACACGTATGTATGTTTATGGGGTTTGGGAGCATGTTGATTGCTAATTTCTCTGCAGTTTGGATTACATGAGTAACACACCACAGACCAAGTGATGATTTTCAATAGGATGAAGTCTGTTGTGCAGCACCATCCTGTTTTAGGAGATTTCCCTCTCAGTACTCGTCAGTTAAGGGACCACTTGACATCATGGATACCTTATAACTCTGGAAACCAGGAAACTTGGGATGGATGTTTCTAAGTCTGCCACTAGGAAAAGTCACTTCTCTGGTTCCCCAATTTTTTATTTGTAAAAAGGTGGGTTTGGGTTTATCTAGAGTGGACCCTAGAGATCCATCTTATCAAGATGAATCTAGGTTTTTTTCTGTCTTTAGTCAGCCAAGTAGTTAGAAATATGTGTTGTATATACACATTCATGTGGATGTATCTTGAGATTTTCATTAAAAATTAGATGATTTTCCTAATTAGCAGGCACTGACCAAACATAAGATTAGGTGGTTCTTGTGTACTTGTTTGCTTGCTAAGATCTTTTTTTCAAAGGCTGCCAGGTGTCCTTGACAGCAAGCTTGGATCATTTGGTAATTATAACTGCAGTTAAGTATACTTCATTATGTAAATATAATTAAAGAAAGAAATTAGGGCATTGTAAAGAAAGACTGACAAACTAAATACAGCTATGTAAATAGCTCTATGGATCAACTAAGGTTTGAATCCTATCTAATTACCCTAGCCAAGCAAAGACCCTCTTGACTCACTCCTGTGGTCATAAACCTGCTGACATAGCTTATACATGTGCATATTTGATCATGTGGCCCAGTGTTAGCAAATCTGGGGCTTTTCTGCACTAGGTGGTTTTCCAGGATTAGCAGCCTATGATTCTAAGTCACAGATTATTCCATTCTTCTTGATTTGCCTCAAAAGCATAGACAACTGTTGAAAGGTATAAAGCAGTCCTCCCCTTTCCTTTATCAATAATATGCTCCGTCAATCTCAAGCACATTTTCCTCTGACCATTGAGAGCAAAGTAGAATGTTTTATTAAAAAAAAAAAAAAAGGAATGAAAAAATGCAGACTGTACAGGGGGCATTATTAATACAATCTAAGAAGGCACATTATATTTAGATGGGAAAAGAAGAATTGATTTTTTTGAGGTCAGTAATTGGCACTAAGCCATAAGTGTGTGAATTCTCAATGATTTGCAAATGCTTACTGACTTGGAAAAAAAATGTGTATGTTGAATTCTTTTCATTTTCCACTGGCTTATAAAGGTTAGGATTATATTACATCTCTTCCCCCTCCATCCACAACCAAAAAAAAAAAAGCTACAATAGCTTCCCTGTTAGATGAAATCAAAATTTCTTGGCCCATCATTCAAAACCCTTTACAACCCAGCCATTACCACGTTTTCAATTTTATTTCCTATTATTCCTTCCCCTGCACCTTCTGCCAGCCCTCGCCTCCAGGGGTTTTATTTACTCCCCAGTACAGCCACATTTTCACACTTCTGCCTCTTTACTTAGCCTGCTTCCCTAACCTAGGATGTCCTTTCTCCTATTCAGTTTACCTGACAAACTCCTGCCCCTTCTCCCAGCCTGTCTTCCTAAATCTCTGCATCCTTTTCCCAGGCAGGTGTCTCCTTCACCTGTGTTCTCATTCAGAGCACTTTAAATGACAGCATTATCATCATTGACAGTGTGTTGGGATTCTGTGCCCTCATTCTCCTACCACTGCTATCCTCTGGAGCAAGGACCACACTTTCACTGTATATACGACCTTGGCATCGAATACATAGTGGGCATTCAATAAAAGCTTGCCAAAGTGAATAAAAACATGTGTACATATATAGCAGGAGAAATAGCCTGATTCAGATAAAATATATGTTTTCTTCTGTTTTCATTCATTCCATATAATTTGGGGGATACAAAAACACCAGGGAGGAAGTGAAATTAAACCATAGCCCTGCTCTCTCAGAGATCAGGTTAACAGTTTAGCATACCTCTTTCCAGCTAAAGCATACTCTTCCTTTGAAGAGGAACTGTGGTTTGTAAAATTAGAAAATTATCTACATGCTTAACAGATGATCCTAATTCTTGATTTTGCTGTGTCTTTGTTAGCTCACCGAGAGAATAATCATCCTCTTTGTGGTGATCACCAGTCAAGAGGAAGTTCAAGAGAAATATGTGGTGTGTGTTTTATTCATCTTTTGGAATCTGTTGGATATGGTTAGGTAAGGAGGAAAAATAATCTCTTAAAGCCAAGTTGCTTTTCTACAATGAAACTGATAATAGCTGCCTACATTTGGTTACTCTGTGAGAAAAACCTAACCCCTTTCTAAATTATTTTATCTTGATATGGAAATGCATTTTTAGTACTTTCCATAATGGACACATCAGAGACAATGCAAACCTACCATGGTATTACAAGAGCAAATCAATGCATTCAGGTTTCTAGCAGAAGACTTGGCACAGCACCTTTTTTGGGATAAACCTCACAGCTGTTTGCTAATGAAAGGCATTCCTTGCGATTGCTCTGGTACATGTTACTCTAACAAGCAGAACAAGACTTTTATTATGTCATAGTCAGGATTTACAAAGTTGGTTTCTGTGAATTCCAGAATATTTTTAAACCTAGGGCCTCATCTCTCTGGGGAAGAATGCACCTCCACATTCATTTATTTTGTATTTATTTTTTATTGAAGTATAATTAACTTACAATGTTATATTGGTTTCAGGTGTCCAACATATTATTTGGTCAGTTCTATATGTTACTTAATCAATGCTGACCATGATAAGTACGGTCAGCATCTCTCACCATACAGCATTATTACAGGATTTTTTACTCTATTCCCTATGCTGTACTTTTCATCTCCATGATACATTTTTTTAAAAGATTTATTTATTCATGAGAGACAGAGAAAGGCAGAGACATAAGCAGAGGGAGAAGCAGGCTCCCCACAGGGATCCCAATACGGGACTCGATCCCAGGACCCCGGGATCATGCCCTAAGCCAAAGGCAAATGCTCAACGACTGAGCCACCCAGGCGTTCCCTCGATGATACATTTTGTATACAATTCCAGTGGGTTCAAATTACTTAGTGAAGTTATTTTGTAGATTTCCTGGAAATCCCTGAACCTCAGGTTAGGAATCTTTGCTCTAGGTCATCTTTAGTTTCCTTCTATATCTAAAACCTTGCCAAGAGATGGGTCTAGTCTTACCTCTACCAGCAGTGGCATAAATGGTCCCCTTGGCTCAGAGATGTGCTAACTGCTACCTTGGCTTTCACAAATGAGAACTGCCCCATTCACTTGAAAGATCTGGATGTGGGTAGGTAACAAAAGAGCCCTAGCATTTTAGCTGAGGTTATGTAAATTCTTTATTCATTGTATTGTCTTTAACTTAGCTAAATTATTCCTAAATAATGGGTTCAGCCCTAGAGTGAGTTACAATGAAATATTTTATTGAATGAAAATGACTCTAATTCTTTGTATATATAATTTATTAAGTCATTTCTCATTTTTTAACTGAAAAATTTGTAGACTTGGGATGAATTTTGTGGACTTATATAGTCCATGACTTTCTATTCCTGAGATAAGAAGTCCCATCTGAGGCTATGCTATGACTTTGTGACATGATGTTCTCTGGTATGCCTGACTTTTTCAGTGTCCTTCCAGTTTCTGATAAGCTCAGTTAAACCCATTAGAGAACAAAATGATTTTAACATAAAAGATGCCATCAAAGGGCTTCTTAACATAGAAAACCTTAGGATAAATCCTACCTCCATTTACTTGGTATACAATCGTGGACGTATCGCTGAACCTTCAAAAACAACAGAATTGAGATAATTCATGTACTTTCACATTCACCCTTTTATTTTTTAATAATTAATTAATTAGACCAAGAAGGGGGTAAGAAGGGGAGAGAGGGAGTGAATCTTAAGTAAGCTCCATGCCCAATTTGGAGCCAGATTCAGGGCTCAGTCTCAGGACCCTGAGATCATGAGCTGAAATCAAGAGTCAGACTCTTACCTGACTGAGCTACCCAGGCACCCCAATATTCACCCTTTAAAATAGAAAATTTGAGGGGTTTAGTATATTTAAAGATGTATAACTATCATCACTAATTTGAGGACATTTTCATTGCACTCCAAAGAAACCCTAAACCCTGTAGCAGTAAAATCCCCATTTCCTCTTCTCTTAGCTCTTGCCAACCACTAACATACTGTCTCTATGAATTTGCCTTTTCTAGACATATAAATGGAACCATACAATATGTGGCCTTTTGTGACTGCCTTCACTTAGCATAATGTTTTCAAGGTTAATCCATGTTATAATATGTATCAGTATTTCATTCCTTTTTACATCTGAATGATATTCCATTTCGATATACCACTTTTATGTATCCATTCTTCAGTTGATGGACAGACTTTTAGGTTATGAGGAATATTGCTATGAACATCCATGTACAAGCTTTTGTATGCACATAGGCTTTCATTTCTCTTAGAAGTGAAATTCCTGAGCACCTAGCCTTTTTGAAACATTTTTTTTTCCTCTGTAAAGTTGAGGTGGAATTATCTTTCCAACTTACCCTAAAATGACTTTAAAAAAAAAAAAAAAAAAAAAAAGCAAGGACCAGAGGGGCACCTGGGTGGCTCAGTCTTTAAAAATCTAGCTGCAGGAACGCCTGGGTGGCTTAGTGGTTGAGTGTCTGCCTTCAGCTCAGGGCATGATCCCGGGGTCCTGGGAGTGAGTCACACATCGGATTCCCCTCAGGGAGCCTGCTTCACCCTCTGCCTGTGTCTCTGCCTCTGTCTCTCTCATGAATAAGTAAATAAAATCTTTAAAAATAAAGATAACATAAAAATCTAGCTGCATCAAATGGGTTTAGCTTCTAAGTGAAATTGAAGTCACTAATCAGGAAAACTTGTAATTTGTTGAGGGATAAGAGTGACATTTTTCTTTGTCCACCATAATTATCCATGATCTACCCCCTGAGATGAGCCAGACTGACACAGGTCCCTTCCTCTTATTTACTTCCTTATCTCTTCTGATTAAATGATAGGAAACAAAGTCTGGAATTTAAACTTTCCAGTTGTATCTGTATTTAATTACAATGTAAGGTATTTTCTTCTCTTGTTATTTCCCAAACATCAGCAAGAAATGATGTTTATGAGCTCCCTGTCTTCTTTTAGGTACACTTACAGCATGCTATCAGTCATAGGAATATCCTATGCGGTCTTGACCTGGCTCAGTCAAACACTGTGGATGCCGATTTATCCTTTGTGTGTTCTTGCTGAAGGTAAGAAAAGAGTGACTTTGCATTATTGCTTACTGACCAAAGCAATCTAGTTATAATGGCTCACTAAACTTTTCAATGATTAAATTCCTATTTTTGCTACTGTTAGCTGACAGCTGACTCAGTGGGTCATTCCTGGCTCACTTCCCTTGATGCAAAAAAGCAAAGCATTTTTAACAAAAATTCAAGCAGGAAGCATCTTTGCACAGTAGACAAAATATTGGATGAGGAATAAAAACATCTGAGTACAGGCCTTTAACTTCATTAACTTGACTGTATGAGTTTTGGGTAAATCATTTAACCTCTCCTACTTTACTCATCCAAAAGGGATTTAACATTTAGTGACTCAGTGTTTCTTTTTAAAGTAGACTCCACACCCAGCGTGGAGCCCAGTGTGAGACTTGATCTCATGACCCTGAGAATCAAGACCTGAGCTGAGATCAAGAGTTGGGCGCTTAACCGACTGAGCCACCCAGGTGCCCTAGTGATTATTTTTAATTTAATTTTTAATATTTAGAAATTTACTTCCCCCTGGCTGGACCATTTTTCCTACCTAACCATCTACTATGCATCACATTCTCTGCCAGGAACAGTTAATGCTACCTTTAGTTCAGTCATCAACTTCTCAGAGAAGCATTCCTCAACTTTCTCAACCACTTCCATTCTCTGCCCTCCTACCCCAACACTATAGCACCATGAATCTTTCATAAGACCTGTCTGAGGTGTAATTAGACATTTGTGTTATTCTTTGAATAATGTCTGTTTCCTGTCTAGCCTCTAAGTAACTTGGGGATACAGGGTTGTCTTTATTTCCTTGCTCACCTTCCCTTATTCACCCAGTATACATGCTCAGTAAACACTGAATCAATTATTGAATACAATATGAAGTGAGCTAGTTACTTGGCCTAAATGTAAACCTAAAACTTAAATAATTCATCAGTTTGCAAAAAGCTTGAGGATATTAGGGGAATATATGCTTCCTCCTCTAATGGATTTGGCAGACTGGTAGGGAACCTTCTGAAACAGGCATTAAAATTTTGAAAACGGAAGGCATAAAGAAATTAAGAAGCATGTTAAGGTAATTAAAGGAAAACATACAGAAAGAAATTTCACGTAAATTGATGGTGACATTGGTGATAATCATAAAGTGTATACATTATACCCATATGTTTTCTATCTACCAATGACCAGAGAAAAGTTTATATTGTAGTAAATCATATTAGGTAGAACTTAATTTTTTTTTTTTTTTTTTTTGCTTTCAAAAGAATTGCTAATTTTTAGAATAGACCAAGCCAAGAGAATCTAGAGAATACTCCTGAGGACTAAAAAAAAGCTGGCTTGTTCAAGAATGAAATTCTTCACTCATTGAAACATTAAGTACATTCCTTTGTTACATCATATGAAAAATACCATAAGGAATATATTATATAGGAATCAGGTAGAGATAGGAGTGATCTTTTCCTAAAAATAAATGATGAATAACTGTATAGAAAACTTTTTCATTCTTGTTATTTGATAATATTAAGCCTTCACCTTTCTGGGAAAGCCATGTTCCAGTATGTTTGCCATAAAACTCATTTCTTTTTTTTGAAATTAGATTCATAAACTTATTCCTGCAATTTAAAAGCAAAGTATATGCAGAAAAAGAGTCTGGAAGCATATGTGACAAAATGTCAGTAATGTTTCTGAGTGACAGATTCTAGGTAACTGTAGTTTTATCTTTATAGGTTTCTATATATTTCAAAAGACCCAAAATATAAAAATACGTAGTTAAGAAAACCTACTTGACTTTTGATGACTCTAATATTATTTAATAACTAATGTTTCCCATCCAATAATATAAAAGACAAAAGCAAGTTCTATAGATAACCAAAGCAACTGTTTATACTGCTGCATATGGTGCATCATATGGAAATCTTAGATGGCATGTTTTGGTGTCAAATTCAGATCCTGTGCCTATGTCACTCATCCTGCTCAGACTGGCTCTCACAGCTTTGGTTGCCCAACATTTTTTGTCTTTAAATTTTTTCCTATTTAAGATCATTCTAAGACTTACAAAAAGTACAAAAATAGTGCATTGTTCATATGTCCCTTTCACCTAGCTTGTCCCAACAACATCTTATATAACCATAGTACATTATCATTTCCTGTAATGTCATAAAAATCTATATGTGGGATATGATTTCATAGAACCTCCTTCTCTTTATTTTTATTGAAATATAATTAACATAAAATGTTATATTAGTTTCAGATATATAACATATTGATTTGGCAATTCCATCCATTACTCATTGCTTGCCAAAATAAGAGTAGCCACCATCTATCACCACACAACATTATTACAATTATTGACTATATTCCCTATGCTTTTCATCTCCATGACTTACCTATTTTATAACTGCAAGTTTGTATTTTTTCATCCTTTTTATCTATTTAACTCACACTACCCAGACACCTCCCCACTGGCAACCACACGTTTGTTTTCTGTATTGAAAAGTCTGTTTATTTTTTATATTCCATATATAAATGTAATCATGTGGCATTTATCATTCTCTGATTTCACTTAGCATAATACCCTCTAGGTCCATCCATGTTCTTGCAAATGCCAAGATCTCATTTTTTATGGCTGAGTAATATCCCTCTGTGTGTGTGTGTGTGTGTGTGTGTACACATACATACACAGTACATCCTCTTTATCCGTTTATCTATTCATGATGCTTGAGTTGCTTCCGTATCTTGGTTATTGTAAATCATGCTGCAGTAAACATAGGAGTGCATATATCTTTTCAACTTAGTGTTTTTGTTTTCTTTGGGTAAATACCCAGTAGTGAAATTACTGGATTGTATGGTATTTTTTTAAGCTAACAGTGTAATTATCCATTTTATTAAGGCATAATTTCTCAGAAAAAATACATAAGACAAAATCTTAAATCAAGTATATTTTAAATATTCACTCATGCAGTGCATTCATGTGTGTATTCAACATGAGGTTCAACTTATTCCCATTTAATATTTGTGAAATTTCCTAATGAGTTCACTTATATAGTATTTCTATTTTTATTTTTTTTCACAAACTTCTGTTTTCCACAGTGCCTCTACCTAATTACATTCCCACCAATAGTACATCAGGTTTCTTTTGCTTTCTATCCTTACCAACATTTGTTATTTCTTCCTTTTTTTTTTTTTTTTTTTTTTTTGATACTAGCTATTCTGACAGGTGTGAGGTGATATCTCTTTGTGGTTCTGATTTGCATTTCCTGGATGATGAGTGATGTTGAGCATCTTTTCATGTGTCTGTTTGCCATCTGTGTGTCCAAAAAATGTTTATTTGGGTCTTTTGCCCATTTTTAAATCAGATAATTAACCTACTATCTGGTATTGAGTTGTCTAAGTTCTTTATATATTTTGGGTATTAACCCTGTGTCCGGTATTTTGCTTTCAAATATCTCCTCCCATTCTGTAGGTTGCCATTTTGTTTTGTTGATGGTCTCCTTTGCTGTGCAAAAACTTTTATTTTGATGTAGTCCTTACAGTTTGTTTGCTTTTATTTCCCTTGCCTAAGGAGATATCTCTATAAATAGGTTTCCAAGGGTGATGTCCAAATGATTGCCTATGTTTTCTTGCAGGAGTTTAATAGTTTGAGGATTTACATGTAGGTCTCTAATCCATTTTGAGTTTATTTTTGTGTATGGTGTAAGAAAGGGGTCCAGTTTCATTATTTTGCATGTAGCTGTCTATTTTTCCAGCGCCATTTATTGAAAAGGCTCTTTTTTCCACATTGTAAATTCTTGCCTTTGTCATAGATTACTTGACTATATAGACATGGGTTTATTTCTGGGTTCTCTATCCTGTTCCATCAGTCTATGTATCTGTTTTTGTGTCAATACCATACTGTTTAGATTACTACATCTTTGTAGCATATTTTGAAATCTGGAATTGTGACCTCTGGCTGTGCTCTTTCTCAAGATTTGCCTATTCGAGGTCTTTAGTGGTTCCCTACAACTTTTAGATTATTTGTTCTCATTCTATTCTGTAATTTTTATTTGCATTTCTGTGGTGATTAGTGATGTTGAGCATCTGTATGTCTTCTTTGGTGTAATATATATTCATGTCTTCACATTTTTAAACTTGATTGTGTTTTTGGTGTTGTATAAATTCTTCCTATATTTTGGATATTAATGCCTTATAATACATATAATTTTCAAGTATCTTCTCCCATTTAGTAGGTTGCTTTTTTGTTTTGTTGGTTTCCTTCACTGTGCAAAAATCTGCTTTTAGTCCCAATAGTTTAATATTGCCTTTGTTTCCCTTGTCTGAGGAAACATATCCACAAATCTGTTGCTAAGGGAACTATCCAAGAGTATACTGCCTGTTTTCTTCTAGGAGTTTTATGGTTTCAGGCTTCACATTTATATCTTTAATACATTTTGAGTTTATTTTTATGTATGATATAAAAAAGGGGTGCAGTTTCATTCTTTTGAATGTGGCTCTTCAGTCTTTATTGAAAAGACTGTCTATTCTCCATTGTAATTCTTACCTTCTTTGTCATGGATTGACCAAATAGGCATGGGTGTACCTCTTGGTGCTCTATTCTGTTCCGGTGATCTTTAGGTCTTTTCTTTTTTCTTTTTAAGTAGGTTCCATGCCCATGTGGAGCCTAATGAAGGGCTTGAACTCATGATCCTGAGATTAAGACCTTAGCTGAGATCAAGAGTTGGAGGCTTAACTAACTGAATTGGTTTTTTGATAGGGATTGCACTGAATCTGTAGTTTGCTTTGCATAGTACGGACTTTTAATACTCATGAGCATAGTATATCTTTCCATTTGTGTTATCTTCAGTTTCTTTTATCAGTGTCTTATAGTTTTCAGAGTATAGGTCATTCACCTCCTTGGTTAAATTTATTCCTAGGTATTTTATTCTTTTTGGTGCAATTGCTAATGCGATTGCTTTCTTAATTTCTCTACCTTGTTATTAGTCTATAGAAATGCAACTGATTTTCAAGCATTAATTTTGTATCCTACAACTTTACTGAATTTGTTACTTCTAATGTTTTTTGGTGTCATCTGTAGGATCTTTATGTATAATATCAGGTCTTGTGCAGTGAGTTTAACTTATTCTTTGCCAATTTGGATGCCTCTTATTTCCTTTTCTTGTCTGATTAATGTAGCTAGGCCTTCTAGTACTATGCTGAATTAAGTGGCAAGAGTAGACATCTTGTTCCTGATCTTACAGGAAAAGCTCTCAGGTTTTAATCATTGAGTTATACTCAATGTTATTGAGCTAACAATGTTAGCTTTTTTTTTTTTTTTTTAATATAGCTTTAATATGTTGAGGAATGTTCCCTCTAAACCCACTTTGTTTTTATCATGAACAGATGCTGAACTTTGTCAATGTTTTTTCTTAATCTATTGATCATGATTTTTATCCTTTATTTTGTTGAAAGGTGTATCACATTGGTTGATTTGCAAATATTAAACCATCCTTGCATCCATAGTTAATCCCAATTAATCATGGTAAATGATCCTTTTCATGTATTTACTGAATGTAGTTTGCTAATTTGTTGAGGATTTTTGCATCTATGTTCATTATGGATGATAACCTGTATTTTTGGGAGGCAGGAGGTAGCATCTTTGGTTTTGATATCAGGATAATGTTAACCTCATAGAATGTATTTGGAAGCTTCCCTTCCTCTTGTATTTTTTGCAATAGATTGACACAAATAGATATAAACTCGAATCCATCTGGTCCTAGATTTTTGTTTGTTGGGATTTTTTTAAATTATCAATTATATCAGTATCAATAATTATTATTAATTGGTCTATTCAGATTTTCTATTTTGTCCTGATTCAATTTTGGAAAGATGTATGTATCTATGAATTTATCTATTTGAAGTTGTCTGACTTATTGGCATATAAATTTCTTACAATGCTTTGTATTTCTGTGGGTCAGTTATTATTTCTGTTCTTGATTTTATTTTGGTCCTCTCCTTGTTTATCTTTTCTAAGAACCAGTTCTTGGTTTCATTGATCTTTTCTATTATTTTTGGCTTTGGGTTTTTATTTTTTTGTAGTCTCTATTTATTTCTGCTCTGATCCTTATAATTGCCTTCCTTCTACCAACCTTGTATCCTACTGATTTTTAAGTTTCCCATAGAAAAGCACCACTGGTTTTCAAAGCCAGATGTGATAGACACCCATGTTCCCAGTGCCAGGAATCTCTGGCATGGAGTGTGATCCCATTCTTTCTCCATGCTTCTGGTGTCCGTTCTATTTGTGGTAGTCTCATCAAGGTTTTGGTTGCCCACCACATCTCCACCCCTCCTGCCCTTTTCTATGTGGCTTCTCAGTCGTTAGGTTGTTTTCAGAGTTGTCTAGATGTAGTTATCATCTTGGTGTGTCCATGGAATGAAGTAGGATACTCCTACTTCACTATCTTCCCCTGACTCCCTGAATATCCATATCTTATCCAACACCAGCCTCCTTCCTCAAAATATTTTGGGCACCGTTTGTCTCAGAGTTTCTCAGAATTCTTTAAGTTCTACTAGTGGGTGAGGAGGAAGAATGGAGCTCCTCCAAAGCCAGTTAAGCTGAGGAAATGTTGGGTAAAACCAATTTCTTTATTGCAGAAATTTTAGGAATCTCTACTAATATGTGTTTTGAAATTCCAAGAAGAAACTATGGGCAGCATTTCTGAAGTTGATTTGTCTAGCCATCCCTTTTTATGGCTAAGGGGACAAGTACTGGGGGGATATCATTTTAAAAAACATTATAAATGATTTCTCTGTAGGCATAACCAAGTATAAAATGGACCAAAGTTCAACAAGTCACACTGCTGTAATGGCCTTGTGAGTTGAATCAGTCCGATTCCTATACCATAATGTATCTTTAGCTAAAGGATTCAGCAACTGTCACAACTATCATTATAAAATTCAAAATATCTTTCAACTACATAGATATTCATGTGTACACACACCTGTAGCATTACTAGGGGAAATGTTCACAATTCCTTCCTTGTTTTTTAAACAGCATTTGCCATCTATCAGTCACTGCCTTATTTTGAATCATTTGGCACTTATTCTACAAAGCTGCCCTTTGACTTATCCATCTATTTCCCGTACGTGTTGAAAATCTATCTCATGATGCTCTTCATAGGTAAGTGGCTCTTTTGTTTTATTTTTTGGTTTTGCATTCTTCCTGTGCTTTCTGGCTTGTGCCAATCTGTTCTTTAACAGAAAGGGCCATGAACACGGGAGAAACCGAAGAGGGAGTCCAGCATGATGAACTAGAACTTGTGTTCTAGTAACCTACAAGTGTGTGGTTACCTACAAGTTATGATACCCTTTTCAGGGTATCACAAGATCAAATATACCACTGTTTCACTGTATAAACAAGAACAATTTCACTAGCAGGTAATATACCTGCATTGTTTAGGAAATGTGGACATTTGACCATGGATACAGAGATCTATGGTGAAAACACAGATGTCAAACTAAGCAGGCTTGGCCATTTCTAGTTTTCCCATTTATATCAATTTTGTTTCCTGCTTGTTTGGTTTCATGTGCTAGCATTTCCCAGCAGGCAAGTGGGAGTAGGTGCTAAAAACATAAGAAAACTGTGTGGAACAAAAACTTAGAGTTAAGAAAATTTAATTGGCAAAGGACTTCCATGATTACATTTCACTTTCTGCAGCTCTAACCTTCACAAATCCCCAAGATAGTTGTTCTAGAGGTAGTCATTATCAGACACATAAAAACAATGCATGAAAGAGCCGACAGATGTGAAACTTCAGGGTTAGTAGAGAGAGCTGCCCTAAAGAAAGGGAAAAATTAACTTCTTGCTTCAACAAAATAGGATGGTACAGGAGTTTGTGTTATTTCCCTTTCTGGGCCCTTGTTTTAAGTGTTCCTTCTTTGAGTCTCCCTTGCAAGTGTCTTGTCCGTAGGCTCCAAACAGCACTCTGACTATATTTTAAAACCATGGTTCCTTCCAGAGAAATGGTTAATCAGCCTCACTTCTGACTCTTCCTTCTCTATGTCAGGAATGTATTATACCTACAGCCATCTTTACTCAGAAAGAAGAGACGTTCTCAGAGTCTGTCCCATGAAAAAGAAGAAAATGTGAAGCACAGCATTCCGATGTGACATAAGAAAAAAAGGCTTGTGGATTCAGCTGCAACAGACAACACAGGAAACATTCTGTGGGAAAAATACCTGGTACTTGACACAAATCCATGACATAATTGTTCTCCTTGAGACAAAGCCCAGCAGTCTGTTATCCTCACATTATTTTCCAAACACGTATTCTGCACAACCTGCTTCACCAAAGCTGTGGATTTGATACAGGTTAAATTTATTTTCCTGTAAGGTTAATGATAAATCATTAACTGGAATGGATTCCATTAAATTGAGAAACCAAAGTTGTTAGCTTGAATTATATTTATTTATATCTATTTCTTTTCATTTTGGAGTTCCCAACCATCTTACATTAGACACACTTAGAAAATGATATATTTTCCAAACCCTGAAAGAGTATTCTTGATACTACACAAGTTATTTGTACTCCGATGCCTTAAAAGAGGAGCCCGATGAAGACAGACTAGATCTTTGGTAAATAAATAACATCCCATATTCCTTTTCTGGGGAGAAAACAATCGGGCCATATACTTACCTTACACAGTGACAAAAGGTAAAAAACTATAATAAATTATTTTAAAGGAGGCAAGACAATTAAATTTGTGATGTTTCAGATTATTACTGAATTATCACTAATCTATGTCTTAAGTCATCACTTAGTTTTGAAAACTTTTCTTTGAACAACTAAAATGTATGTGAATAATTGACTAATACCATCATTTCTGTACCATTGGTATATAATTCACTTTTCTTGAAAGAACTCTAGAATATTATCTAGTAACTATGTAAAAAGGGTACTAAATATTTTATGATGTAAATACCAGGTAGCAAAAATGTAGTTATAAAAAAATTGGTAAGAGAAATGATTATTAATAAAGATAATTGGCATCTTTATAAATTTAATATCCTTTCTAGAATTTTAAATATTAAAATTACCCTTTTAAAAAGCTACATTTTGGGGCACCTAGGTGGTTCAGTCAGTTAAGTATCTGATTCTTGGTTTTGGCTCAGGTTGTGGTCTAGGGTTGTGAGTTCAAGCTGCGAGTCAGGCTCTCTGCTCAGTGGGGGGAGGGGAGGGTGTCTTCTTGTCTCTCTCTGCCCCTCCCCCTCAAACACAAGTTTTAAAAATAAATCAGTCTTCCTAAAAAGCTATATTTTGTTTTTATTTTTTTTAAGATTTTATTTATTTATTCATGAGAGAGAGAGAGGCAGAGACACAGGCAAAGGAGAAGCAGGCTCCATGCAGGGAGCCCAATGTGGTCTCTAGGATCAGGCCCTAGGCCGAAGGTGGTGCTAAACCACTGAACCACCCGGGCTGCCATACATTTTGTTTTTAAACTTGCTTATTTTACTTCTAAATTTAAAAAAAAATACTGAAAACTTTAGAACAGAATCCCTTTGCAAACTTTAGGTGTGACTCAGCCAAGCTTCCTCTCAATAAATACAGCTATTTAGATTGCTAAAGTACTCTACGCATCTAGAATCACTAATGTGGCAGAGTAAGAATTAAATGATATCGTATCGGGTCATTATAAGAAATTAAAATTTTATTATTAAATACTTTATTTTTTAAGCCAAATTACCTTAACCAGCCTACTTGAAGACTAAAAAGAACCAGTTTATAATGATGGATTGACAGTAATTTCAGGTCTCTGCAACAATTGTAACAAAGATCTCTGATTCCTTTGGTGACAGTCACAACGGTTAACATTATTGTGGTTGGCTGCTGTATTCATAATTTCATTAGAGGTTGGTGGAAATAAGGATGGACTTTCTCTTCCACTCAAGTTCATGCTCCCCGATTAAAAAAACTAGACGATAAACATCTA
This sequence comes from Canis aureus, assembly GCF_053574225.1. NCBI lineage: Eukaryota > Metazoa > Chordata > Mammalia > Carnivora > Canidae > Canis > Canis aureus. The sequence continues at coordinate 42,149,573 of NC_135620.1, read as the reverse complement.
CCTAGTTAATTGGATATTACCCATATTGCAAAGTTGATTTCTTTGGCTATTTTAACTGTCCATCAAATCTCAATTTTATTTTGTTCAGTATTGTCACAGCTTTAGTTTCTCAAATCTAAAAATATAGGTGAAATTGGCAAACTATTAGATATTTTAAAAACAGAAAGCATAACTTTTAAAATGATCTTTCCTGGGGCATCTGGGTGGCACAGTTGGTTAAGCATCCAGCTCTTGATTTCAGTTCAGGTCATGATCTTGCAGTTGTGAGATCAGGCTCCATTCTGGGTATGGAGCCTGCTTAAGTTTCTCTCTCCCTCTTCCACTGCCCCTGCCTCTTAAAAAAAAAGAGGGTGGAGTGATGGGGGGTAAAAACTGCCCTGAATGAAAATTTCTTTGAAGAACTTATTACTCAGCGAAAGTCTACCTAAAAAAAATACAACAGATACTGCAGTATTATCAAAATGCTTGGGCTTTTTATCAAAGTAGTTGAAAAGCAGTAACACTTCTTCCAAAAGTATCCATTCTATATTAATGCATTTTATTTTCCTCCAGTATGCTTTTCAAAAATTGCGCTTATCCTGGTCTTACATTTTTGGTCAATAAATAGGTTAATGTTAGGATGAGAGGATTCTTCATTGCTGCATACCTGTTTGCGTTCATTCAGGAAACACTTATGTTGTAGGGTGCCGGGCACAGTGTAGGAACAAAATTATAAAACTGTAACAGGCTTCCTTTTTTTTTTTTTTTTAAGATTTTATTCATCCATTCGTGAGATACACACACACACACACACAGAGAGAGAGAGAGAGGCAGAGACACAGGCAGAGGGAGAAGCAGGTTCCCTGCAGGGAGCCCGACGTGGTACTGGATCCCAGATCTCCAGGATCAGGCCCTGGACTGAAGGCGGCGCTAAACCGCTGAGCCACTGGGGGTGCCCACAGGCTTCCTTTAAACACATTTGTTACTAAAGAATGTACATCTCACTGAAGTCCCTAAAAGAAGCTATTTTTAGTATACCTTATTCTGCCTACCTTAAGCAAGTTGTCACCTATAAGAATTTGTATTTCTTTCAAAAGATGATGTAGAGGGGCAACTGGGTGGCTCAGTCAGTTAAGCGCCTGCCTTCAGCTCAGGTCATGATCCCAGGGTTCTGGGATCGAGCCCTGCATTGGGCTGCTCAGTGGAGTCTGCTTCTCCCTCTCTCTCTGCCTCTCCCCCGGTTTATGCTCTCACTCGCTCACTTTCTCAAAAAATGAAAAAAAAAAAAAAAAAGCGTAGCTATAACATGAATATCCAAAATGTTTCTGCAAAGAATCTTATATTTATTTATGAACAAAGAAAACAGTTACATTTTATGATGCTGAAGTAGTAAAGTGATTTAAAATGAATATATGCTAAAAATCATCTCCTTTTCCCTCAACATCATCTTCTCATTTATTTTTCCTTTGTAAACATAATGTTTTCCCTTGTTCAGGTAATTTTTACTTTCTACTTCCATGTCTACTTGCTATGTTAACTTTGATATGGTGCTGTGTTCCAGGGTCCTTTTTCAAAGTATATTCCATGGAGCAACAATCATAGAACTATCAGGGTGCCACCTAGGACACAGATTCATGGGTTCCACTGGAACCCAAGAACCTGCATTTTCCCAGGCTCCTCACATGCACCTCTTGCACACTATATAGTGTGAGTCTAAAGTATTTCAGTCTTGGACAGAAAACTGTTAATAAGAACTTACATAAAAGCCATCATACAATATAGTTCTGTTTTTAGAACTGAGATTATGGCATTTATTTTACGTTTAGTCTTCATAGATGTTCAACAGGAATTAGTTTATCTTTGCTAAGGGTAGCTAGAGTTTAAAATCTCCTCTTAAATAAAGGTAACTGTTGATTCCATATGAAAAACAACTAGTAAGAACATGCCTTAATTCATCAAATAAATGTAGATATCCACTGTGTCCTTACTTTGTGGTTATTCAGCTGAGCCACATGGTCCTGTGAGAGAGAAACATGACCTGGGAGTAAGAACAGTGGGTTTGATCTGAAATCCAGTTCCAATGTTTATTAAGCGAATGGCTCCCTGAGTTCTTCTCCTTAACTGCCCAACATTGTTGTAAAGAACAAATGCAGGATGGTAAATTAAACCTTTTTAAGTGACAAAGAGCTATACAGAAGTAGGAAATTTGTGACATGTTGCCTCGATGCATAAAAATTATATGATGGAAAAAATATATATGATGAGTTTACAGATTTCTATCTGAATATAAGTTCCATGAAGGCAGGAATGTCATGCCTTGTTCACTTTGTACCCCAGAGCCTCAGAGGGTGGCACACTGTCCACACAGAATTGTTTGTGCGGCTCTGACTTTATTGATTACTGACAGTAGATCGAGAAAAAGACATGTTTTTAAAAAGAAATCTATCAGGTTAATCAGGTGATGTTTCAATTCTATTTGATTACTCTCAGGGCACTTCATGGTTAGAAGACACAAAAAGTTTTTTTTTTTTTTAAACTTCTATTAAGTACCCTTTCTTACTGCGCTACTTGCTTTTAGAATGTTTTAAGGAGAACAATTTAACTTTCCATTATCTTCCCAAGTCCCAACACTTCACATTGTCAACCATTAGAGCTATTTTCAGTGAAACATAAAAGTGGTAACATTTCTATTACGTTTTAGAATTTATGAAGCATATTTTTGTATTCTTTTATCCTCAAAACTACTTTGTGAGGGAAGTTATTCCTTTTATCCAGGAAATAAAACCAAAGTCAGGGAGTCCTCTCTGTCGTTCTTAGTTTCATATCCAATAGTTTAGCTAGAAATTATTTCACAGGTTCCTTATGTTTGACAAGAATCAGACAATCTAAGTGACAGTTTTACAGAATACCATACTGTTTATGAAGATTTACCACATTACATGCACACACACAACTTCATAATTACTACAGACATCACACACTTAAAAAGAGGAGACTTTAGAGTTTAAGATCAGAATAAAGTGTTTCCTTCCAGAAAATATGAAAGTATATTACCTCATCCAGGACCAGAGCAATGATGATACACGTTTATACATGAAGATGACACCTTGACGTCTTTTTCTGCGGTGGTGAGATGAAGCATGTGCATTGTTCCAGCAACATTCTGTCCCCTGGTTCCATCCGAAATGCCTGCAGCTAGCAATAGGCTTGGTGGGGGCAGAGATACAGACTCACCGAAGGCCTAGCCTACAGCCTGGCTTCAGTGAAGACCCCATCCTCCTAACCAAAGGATCTGATTGCCCTTCTCAAACAGTAATTTATGAAAATGTTTACCAAAAGTTTAAAACTGCTTATTTTCAAAGTTACTAAGTTCTTTCAAGATGGTAGTTGAGTCCCTAAGTCTTATTCCTTTTATAAATATAGTATCACTATCTTTGATTAAAATCATTTTGGAGAACTTCTGACGATTAGCCTCATAAAAGGTTATAGTTAGTTACTATAGTGGAGTAACTACATATAGTGGAGTCACTACATGATAAAATACAAAGAATTTGAGGCACCTGCATGGATCCCAACCTGAATTTAGAATCTACCTGTTCTAAATGCACTTTTCAAATCAAGAGTCAGTGTTCTGAGATGCCTTATTGGCTTTAACCCCACACAATTCATTTGTGACTATATCCCAGCACGCTCTTTGTCTTGGCAACTTGTGATTTCAAAATCCAACCGAAGATGACTTGTGAAGGAAGCATTTCTATACATAGTCTGGAATATTTGTTCTAAAAAGGCAGAGACTTCTGGTTTCTAGAGAATCAGGTGAGCCCTCCTGAGGGAATAAGTTCATTCTGACCTGAGGTCATACAGGTAACCAAGAGAATATTATTCCAGTGACCTATATCTTAGAATGTTTAGATTTAAGAAACTTTAGGTTTTCAAATTAAGAATTTTTGAGAGAGCAAGCAAGCGAGCAAACAGGGAGGGGTAGAGGGAAAGGGGGAGAGAGAAAATCTCAGGGCTGAAAGCCCAGCGCAGAGCCTGGCATGGGGCTGGATCTCATTACCCAGAGATCATGACCTGAGCCAAAATCAAGAGTTGGTCGCTTAACCAACTGAGCCACCTGGGTGCTCCTAGAATCTTACATTTTTGATTCTTTAGATGTTACCATGAACAGGAAAATCCTACATATCTTAAGCTCAAGACTGCCAAAATCAAAAACAGGCATGGGGCCAGGGCTAGGAAGAAAGGATACAGATATATTTTATTTCCTCGTTTTTGTACTCTTCTGTTTTCTTGTCAGAGGCAGGAGCAGGGACAAAGTTTGCATGAAAAGAAACTAGATTGAGGAGAAAAGGGCAGGCTGGGTTTAGAACACTGAGCTAATGCTTCATTCCTTCCTCCAGCACTAGCAAGCTCTGCCTGCCAAACTCGGCGGAAGTGCAGACACACTCTTCAGTGCCCACTTCCCCCTTCTTGATTGATTGCTAGCCACTTTTGCAAGCTGGCCCAGGAATTTAAAGTCCTTCAACCCAAGACCTGTTCCTTTATACTACAACTCCTAAACTTTCCAGTTCCAGCAGCTTTTTAACATGAGGTACTGTCCTTTTCTAATTTTTGTTTTTGTCGATGTACAACATTATTATATTCGTTTCAGATGTACAATAGAGATGTTTGTCAATTCTATACATTATGCAATGTGCACCACAGTAAGTGTAGTCACTGCCACCACAGTTATTTCAATATTATTGACTATGTTCCCTATGCTTCAGGGTTATTTCTTTTCTCTGATGACAGCAATCTGTATTCAGTATGAATGAGGCTTCATCCTTAATAGGAGTTTTCATCTTAGAGTGAGCCCTAATGCCCAGATGCAGTAAAAAGAGCACTGAATCTGGGGTTTTAGGGTCTTGGTAGCCCTGCCTCTTATTTGATGTATTTTCTCCATATTAAAATAGAAAATGCTTCTTCCCAGTCTTGTAGAAATGAAATAATAGAAGTGAAAATTTTAGTGAACTTACAGTCTGGCACCTAACAATAAATGTTAGATGAATTTCAATCCCTAATTGGTAGGAAGTAAAAGGAAGTGTATGCAGTGGGAAGGAAAGAGAAGGTGGCTTCTAACGTAACAGTTTCAGCTTCTTTCAAATTCATTCCCCTCTGGCCTGGCCTCTAAGGAAGTAATAATAAGACGTGTTGGCGGGATCCCTGGGTGGCTCAGCGATTTATTGCCTGCCTTCAGCCTAGGGCATGATCCTGGAGTCCCAGAATCGAGTCGCACGTTGGGCTCCCTGCATGGAGCCTGCTTCTCCCTCTGCCTGTGTGTGTCTCTGCCTCTCTCTGTGTGTGTCTCTCATGAATAAATAAATCTTTTAAAAAAAATGTTGGCATTGCAGGTGAATACTACCTGAAAGCTTGCCTTTCCTTCCCCTTTTCTGTAAAGCATCTAGTGCCATAATGAAGTTCAGCAAAAGAAAGAACAGAATATGAATTACACAGTGAATCACAAGTATTTAAACCCTGGCATTATATATTTGTCAATTCATATATTTGGAAAACAGAATTAGTAGAGCTATTTTTAACCTAAGTGGGAAGTAGGTTCACTTGGTGACAATATGAATGTACATGTCACACAGGAATAATAGTAAGGTTCTATAGTGCTTTTAAGTACTAGGCATTACCATGGCATTGTAGACACAGGGCATATTACTCCAGTGGCACAACTTTTTCCCCCAGGTATATATATATCTATATATAGATATATATATCCATGTATATATATATGGATACCCATATACGTACCCATCAGTACATTCATATTGGTTAAAGCCAACCCTGATTAATGCCTGCATGAAGGAAAAATAAGTAGGAAACAGATCAAATGCTGGCTGATTCTCAAGCCCTTGAGTAAAATCTATCCTTGAGGACACTGTCACATTACTTCATTTATTTGTTATTAGGCCACTGATCACCCTGCTTAAGATAGAGATGTGTACTTACAAAACACATTGTTCTTTCAAGGAGATATTTGCCCAGCATTCCATCCATCTTTCTCCTCAAGGAAACCCAGTTCACATATGACCCAGGCCTGGTGAGTTAGAGTACCCCAACTCCCAAGGCCCAGATTTAGTTGTTCAGTGTGACCCAAGCAGAACCAGAGTCCTCTCCATATTGCTTCTGACATACCCATGAGCAAAGACACCTTTCCTCCCCTTTGAGTTTTCTGGTAGCCATCTTACCAACTTATGTGGGGTGATCCCATCTATAGAAATGAAATAAGAAATGCCAATAGAAATGGCATTGTTTGACTCAGCTGACTAATCAGATCTACTCTTGAACTTCTTGGTTTGTAAGCTAATATCCTCTTCCTTGGTTGAAGCTTTTTTGAATTGGGTAACTTTCAATTATATTCAAGAGTCCCAAGCATAGGAAAATTCTAGCCACCACTAATGAATCTGATACAGCTAATGTTCAATACACACACCATGCTTATTATTCAATGCAGGCAGCCATTCCAAGACTGTGTTTTATCTATAAGAATAAGAAAACACTGAGTCAATGAATATCCTCTAGAGAATTCATGGGAAATCGATCATGATGCCACTGTTACCACAACCATTTGGTTTTGCTAGCAAACCCCCGTGCCTTAAAACAAATAAGTATCGTGCACAAAATTCACAAGATTATTTTACTAGAATTTATGGGGAAGAGATAATGGAGTCAAATTGTCACAAAGAAAATCTTCAGATTAAACTCCAGCCAAATAAAAAATAATTCAAGTTCTTTCAGTCTCCACTGCCTGGGCACCGAAGCAACACCCCTTCTCTCTGCAGGCACGTGTCAAGCTGCCAGTTATTGTATCCACCTGTTTTCCTGCCACTTAACTCTCTGCATCCTGTCTCGGCAATCCCAGACGTGAGCTCTGAAAAACTTCTTCCATTTCTATGGTTGTCCTCATCCAGCTGAGGCTGCTGCTATCACAAACCTTCACCAACCATATGCTCTGGTCCATACAGCTTTCTTCTTAAACTCTGGGAGGACTCTTAAGGACAACAGGGTGGCTAAGGGAACAAAACAAGTAAAATACACTGTTCCATCTAATGAAACTGCATTTGAAGAGGTCATTTAGATCGAAAATGTGTCAGAACAGAGCTTGGCTTTTTCTTCCCTGGCCCATCATCAAGACTAAGAATTCCCATCAAGCCTTAGGCAGAATTTTAATAGTAGAAAACTATTAATAAAATCTAGGAGAAAGGGTGTTTTCATGTTGTTAGATTATTCTTCAAACAGTTAACAGGAGATTCTACAGAGTATAACAACAATTGACTTCTGGGATGCTGTTTTTTTTTTTTCCTTCAACTGAGTGATGGTTAAATAGGTTATATTCCTTCCCTTTATAAGAAAGCTACGTATGATTTTTGGACTTTTCTACATGAATAGGACTTTTTCCATTAGATGTTTAGTTAAAAGATAAACAAAATAAAAACCTGATCCTGTGATGAAGTTAGGTTCACATGCTCAATGGAGCAGGCATGGCTGTGCTAATCTGCATTTGACTATGTGCCCACAAGTCCATACCTTTTCTTATTCTTCACAGGTCCCGCAGGGATCAATTTAAAGTAGGGCAGTTCTGTGTAATTCCTCTGGGTCACTTATTATAGATCTTATTTTAGGATATTAATATAAATATATTGAGATGTTATTTAAAATGTAATAGTGAGGAAATGTAGGTAAGCCAGTTAGACTCTAATAAGCCCTTAAGTGAACATGTACCTCCTTGACCCAAATTTTCTTCATCAGTATCAAGTTGTTTCCTACTTTCATGACCTAAAACAGTGTATGTTTGGAGCAACCACTGGTATTATAGACCCATGGCCATAAAAAATGAGTTCAAACTCCCTGAGGCTAACAAATGAAGGAAATCCTAGCAAGTCTCTAGGGACAGATCAAGTAAACATGTCAGACTACTGTCCCTATGCTCAGTGAAGTTCTGTGTTTGATCTCAATCCACTTACCTACCTATACATGCCCTTCGAGTATGCTGGGGGTAAGAAAAAGGATCAGATCAATTCTTACTTGTTTGGCAACCAACAAAGTATACCATACTTAGATTAAAATATGGTCATACTAAGACTCTAGGCTGGCCAGCTAAATTATCATAAGTGCAGGGCAGCAGGTGATTTTCCCAAGTGTAGTATCTTTCCAGGGCAATATCTTATAGCATGTTAGGGGCCACTGCAACAGCAGCCATTGGTTGGACCAGATCCCCACATCCTGAGAGACAGATGACAGTACAAGCTGTCTCAGGCCACAGAACCAATGCCCAAAAGGCTTCTCAGATTTGAGTAAAATAATGTACCTAATTTTCACAGAAAGACTTCCAGATTTGAGTAAAATAATGTACCTAATTTTCATATATTTATGCTTGTGGTTCTTACAGTTCAACAAATCAACAAAGAAGTGTAAAAAAATACAAAAAGTACTTAAATGCCTAAAAGCATGGGTAATGTCCAATTCCCTTGGCAAAATACTATGCAGTATTTTTACTATAGTAATAACTTTTAGTATAGTAATACTATTACAAATACTATTAATGAAGGCAATATAGGAATAGGTTAAAATGCTTTAAAAATAAATTTTAAATAAAGGCAGTGCTCAAAGTGTCTCTGTGTATTTTTTCAGTTGCTTAATAATTATAAATACATTAAAACAATGCTTATATGCAGAGGAGGCCAAAATTTCTTAGGGAAAAAATATAAAAATTGCCATTGGGCAAGGGCAAGGGGACTCTGGATTCCTCTCTGCTCCTTCCTGAATTTTCTAAACCTTAATTAAAGTAATAGGTTGCCATCATAATTAAACATTTAAAAGCTATTTAAATAAAAGTTAAATTTAAAGGCATAGAACTCTTCTTAAATCCACATTCTACTTCAAAATGCCACATGATGACAGCTCTAGATTACTTCTCTAGACTGAATTCAGATGAGCCCTTTCAGGAGCCAATATACACTAGAATGCTGTTTCTGTAGCAAAGACAATCATGGATGGCTTTCACCTATATTGGGCATGTAGTATGGAAGTAATACCTTTTAAAAGATCCCTGGATTTTGCTGAGAGGACTTCTTTAGGGCTTTCCATGATGCTGAAGAGCCAGTCAATGAACTAGGAAGATGAAAAGGAAGAGCAGTGTCAGTGAACACGGTCCCACTATTAATAAGAAAGCAGTCAGGAGCTTGGGCCTGCATTTATGCATATCTGTGCAAGGCTGGCAGACTAGAGATGAGAAGAGGACCAGGCCTAAGAGACAAGGAAGTTGGACAGAGCTTCCATTTAGTCCAATGACCCAGCAAAGTTAAAACTCATTTCCTGGCTAAATGCCCTGAGATCTGCTATAGATTTTAACAGTGAGGTAGATATGGGCCCAGGGAATCTCCTGTGTGCCACAAACTTTCTCTCTCATCACTGAGAGCATCAGAGAGGTTAACTGAGCACCTTGCCCAAGTCCACTCCCAATGAATGGCAGAGTCCAGATTTCAACCTCAGTACATCTGACTGCAGAGCCTCGCACTTCTTCTTTGCATCCCGCTGCCTGATTCTGCATACAACTAGGCCCAGGCTCGTGGGGTGGGTAGTAAATAGGGGATTTACTTATGTCTGACATCATAAGCCCTTGTTTCTAAAATAAGATATTCCGTAGATGAGGACAATTTCTGCCCAAATGGAATTGAAACAGGAAGTTGAAATGCAAGGGAAAGGCATAAAATAATTTACTAGGTAAAGCCAAGTGTGTTAACTGCAAATAAATCCTATAAATGAGGTAGAAACTCAGACTACTCATGAGTTTGACTGTTTGATCTCCAAGGGTACAGCCAAAATTGTTTCTGAATTAGATAGAGGGTAATTTCATTCATGTCTAAATGTTGCCAATCTCTACTCACTAAAAAAACACATACATTAGTCATAGATACTAGGTATTTTAACTTTGGACACAGAAACTGGCTTGAAGAAAGAGTAAGATAGAAAATACTCCTAATTCTCTATTTTGAGTAAATTTAAAAAAATTTTTCTTTTCCCAGTTTTGTTTTATAATATCCTACTGTTATATAAATAAATCAAGAACTACAAATACATAATAGGTGTAGGATGTCTACACTGCAGTCCAAAGTGATCACGGTGTCCCAGATCAGAAAAAACATAAGGGGATACCACATTGGAACTTACTTTGATTTAAAATGAAACAGAAAACACAAAATTTGGATGATATGAATATTTAAGAAAACAAAGGCATTTGAATGGAGATGCTTAGTGGAGTTGTGCGTGGCTAACCTGTGAGTCCATGGTTCAGAAATATTTTTAAGGACTAATGTTCAGATTTTAACAGTAAGCCACAAAAAGTTAGCTTTAAGCTTTCAACCTCATAAAAAAAAATCCAGTTTTCATTGAATGGGATTCAAAAAAATCTTTCACTCAACTGTATTAAAGGCAATTCAGAGCCATGGAATGAGAAGTACAGAAAGCACAGTGTTTTCATAGGCTCCTCACAACAGCCAGGAGCCCGGGGACACTCGACATTAAAAACCAAAAGGTGCTTCCTATGGTCTGGATTTTGCTAAGGGCTAGGATAATGACCTTTACAAATTTCCCAGTGTCATCTAGCACATGCCAGGAGCAGGACGGGCCCCAGGATCAGCAACGTGGCTATAGGATGGAATGAGCTATGCAGAACCTTCATTGTGCTATGAGAATGTGGATGCTCCAGATGCCCACCTCCCCAACCTAACTCCCAGGCATGATGGATCATTCCCAGCCTTGCTCACCACCACTGTATCCTTCTTGTCATGCAATCCTGCAGCCTTGAACTTGCCTGTCTGTCCTTACTATGACGTTCTGAGCACCCAGAGCCTCACTTACTCTTTCCTCCTCATGATCAAGAACACATGTGTCTTCAAGTATAAGCTAAGGCAAGTATAAGCTCTTCTCTGCCTCACCTCCTACCATAAGCAATTTCCCACTGTTGCCACCATTGTTTTTTGGCCAGCAGTGAGCCTCACTCTCTGAGGTTTTGTATCTGGCTAAGATTCGGGGCTGAGGATGAAAACCTGTGGGGTAATTCCAGTTGCACTTAACTCCCAACCTCAATTCTAAAGCAGAAATTGCTCAAGAGAAGATGGCCACCTTCCCTGGCAGGCAGGTGGCTGCTCACCTCACCTTCTGGGTCTGTTCCTTCCATGGCTCTTTTTGCAGCAGAAGAGGCATGCTACTGGGAAGGAGAGTGAGAGCCTCCTGAAGAGCGACCCTGTGCATTGGGCTCCTGCCAAGGAAGCTTGAAGCTGACCCAGCTGGGCCATTTTCCTGATGCCATGGCAACCAACTAGCACTGAGGCCAAGGAGGAGAGGGGCACCGTGGTCCGCCCACGTAACCACTGCAGTTGCAAATACCAGCAACAAGAAGTCCAAAGCCTACAAAGGAAATAGAGTTAGGTCATGTGTTTTAACAATTCAGAGCAAACCAAGTTCATACACATAGCTTCTATCATGATGATGCAATGTCATCTTCCCCTTTGTCCCAGAAGAGGAGCCACACTGAACAACAAACTCTATTTCCATGCTTTTAATGAATTAATGTTTTACGGCTTCAGAAGGTTTCAGGGATCCTCTTTTATAAGACAGAAGGCCCAACAGTTTCATTATTATTGCTCTAATAATACAGGAGAAACATTATTTAATTCCTAATAATACTGAGATCCAAATATGCCTCTGCTTTGGTGTTTCCAAAAAGATAAAAGAATTCATTAGGAGTGATATAGAAAGGGATATTAAGATTTGTTGTTAGGTGGCCAAAACGGATTTTTAAAAAGAGGTCTGATAGTCTGTTTCTATTTTGAACATTAACAAATGACTCCCTACATGCATTTTATTTTTCTATTCTCATTATTTAATCTAAATATTTGAGTGGCAAACACTTGGTTTTGTTCCATTGATGCTGAAATGTAAACATTAAGACAAACTAAAAACAAGCTTTCTTGGAATAAGTGAGTCAGTCACAACAAATCATTAGGCATTTTTTAAAACCATTTTTTCAGTATGTTCAGTCATAGACTCACCGAAGTCTGGATCCTGACCTATATCTATAATTCCAAGAATTAAAAAAAAATTTTAATTCCACTGTAATATTAGTTTAGGGTATATAATATAGTGATTCAACAATTCCATATATTACCCATTTGCTCATCAATATAATTCCCTTCACCTATCTCGCCCATTCCCCCACCCACCACCCCTATGGTAGCCATCTGGTTTGTTGTCTACAATTACGAGTCTGGTTTTGTTTTTTGGTTTGTTTTGGTTTTGGTCTGTCTCCTTTATTCCCTTTTGTTTGTTTTGTTTCTTAAATTCCACATATGAGTGGAATCATATGGTATTTGTCTTTCTCTGACTGACTTATTTTGCTTAGCATTATCTTTTCTAGCTACATCCATGTTCCTGCAAAGATTTCATTCTTTTTATGGCTGAATAATATTCTCGTGTGTGTGTGTGTGTGTATCTCACTTCTTTTTCCATTCATCTATCAATGGATACCCAGGTTGCTTCCATACTTTGACTATTGTTGATAATGCTGCTATATACATAGGAGTGCATATATCCCTTCAAATTAGTGTTTTTGTAAATCTTTGGGGAAATACCCAGTGATACAATTAGGGTGGTTCTATTTTTAATTTTTTGAGGACACTCCATACCATTCTCCACAGCAGCTGCACCAGCTTGCATTCCTGCCAACAGTTCATGAGGGTTCCTTTTTCTTCACATCCTCACCAACATTTGTTGTTTCTTGAGTTTTTATTTTAGCCATTCTGGCAGGTATGAGGTGATATCACACTGTGGGTTTGATCTGTATTTTCATGATGATGAGTGATATTGAGAATCTTTTTATGTGTCTGTTGATCATCTGGGTCTTCTTTGGAGAAATGTCATTTCATGTTTTCTGCTCATTTTTTATTGGATTTTTTTTTTTTGGTGTTGAATTGTAGAAGTTCTTTATATATTTTGGACACTAACCTTTTTATCAGATATGACATTTACAAATATGTTCTCCCATTCAGTAGGTTGTCCATCAATTTTGCTTGTTTCCTTTGTTGTGCAGAAGCTTTTTATTTTGATGTCGTCCCAATCAATAGTTTATTTCTGCTTTTGTTTCCCCTGACTCAGGAGACATATCTAGAAAGATGATGCTAGGCTGACATGAGAGAAATTACTGCTTGTGCTTTCTTGTAGGATTTTAATGGTTTCAGGTCTCACATTTAGGTCCTTAATTCATTTTTGAGATTTTGTGTTTGGTGTAAGAAAGCAGACCATTTTCATTCTTTTTTTTTTTTTAATTTTTTTTTAAACTTTTATTTATTTATGATAGGCACACAGTGAGAGAGAGAGAGAGAGGCAGAGACACAGGCAGAGGGAGAAGCAGGCTCCATGCACCGGGAGCCCGACGTGGGATTCGATCCCGGGTCTCCAGGACCGTGCCCTGGGCCAAAGGCAGGCGCCAAACCGCTGCGCCACCCAGGGATCCCCATTTTCATTCTTTTGCATGTTGCTGTCCAGTTTTTCCAACACCATTTGTTGAAGAGTCTTTTTCCCATTGCATATTCTTGCCTCCTTTGTTGCAGATTAATTGACCTATGATTGTGGGTTTATGTTGGAGTTTCTATTCTGTTCCATTGATCTATGTGTCTATTTTCATGCCAGTACCATACTGTTTTGTAATTACAGCTTTGTAACATAACTTCAAGTCTGAAATTGTGATACTTCCAGTTTTGATTTTGCTTTGGCTATTCAGGGTCTTTTGTGGTTCCAAACAAATTTGAGGATTGTTTGTTCTAGTTTTGTAAAAACTGCTGTTGGTATTATTTTTTAAAGATTTTATTTATTCATGAGAGACATACAGAGGGAGGCAGAGACATAGGCAGAGGGAGAAGCAGGCTCCATGCGAGGAGCCCGATGTGGGATGGATCACGCCCTGAGCCAAAGGCAGACACTCAACCACTGAGCCACCCTGGTGCCCCTGCTGTTGGTATTATGAAAAGGATTGCATTGAATCAGTAGACTGCTTTGGTTAGCATAGACATTTTAACAATATTTGTTTATCCAATCCATAAGCATGGACTGCCTTTAATTTCTTTGTGTTGTTTTCGTTTTCTTTCATCAATGTTTTATAGTTTTCAGTGTATAAGTCTTTCATCTCCTAGGTTTAGTTTATTCCTAGGTATTTTATTATCTTTGGTGCAATTGCAATGGGACTTGTTTCTTAACTCCTCTTTCCGCTACTTCATTATTAGTGTATAGAAATGCAACAGATTTCTGTACACTAATTTTGTATCCTGCAGCTTTACTGAATTCATTTATCAGTTCTAACAGCTTTTTGGTGGAGCATTTCAGGTTTTCTATATACAGTATCATGTCATCTGCAAAGAGTTTAAGCTTTATTTCTTCCTTAGCAATGTGGATGCCTTTTATTTCTTTTTGTTGTCTGACTGCTGTGGCTAGGACTTCCAGTACTATGTTGAATAAAAGTGGTGAGAGTGGTCATCCTTGTCTTGTTCCTCACCGTAGGTAAAAAGTTCTCAATTTTCCCCCACTGAGTATGATGTTAGCTGTGGGTTTTTTACATGTGGCTTTATTGTATCTAAGTATGTTCCCTCTAAATCCATTTTAATAAAAGTTTTTATTTTTAATCATGAATGGGTGTTGTATTTTGTGAAATATTTTTTCTGCATCTATTGAAAGGGTCATGTTTTTTATAGTTTTTCTTACTGATGTCATGTATCACGTTGCTTGATTTGCAAGTATTGACACCCTTGCACCCCAGGAATAAATCCTACTTAATTGTGATGAATTATTTCTTTAATGTATTATTTGATTTGGTTTGCTAATATTTCTGTTGAGGATGTTTATCAAAAAGATTGGCCTGTAGTCTCTTTTTGTGGTATCTCTTGTCTGGTTTTGGTATCAGGATAATGCTCATCTCACAGAATGAATTTGAAAGTTTTCTGTCCTCTTCTATTTTTGAAAAAGTTTGAGAAGAAAAGGTATTAAGTCTTCTTCAGATGTTTGGTAGAATTCACCTGTGAAGCCATCTGGTCCTGGACTTTTGTTTGTTGGGAATTTTTTGATTACTGATTCAATTTCATGGCGGTCATCAGTCTGTTAAAATTTTGTTTATTCCTCATTCAGTTTTGGGAAATTATATGTTTCTAGGACTTTATCCATTTCTTCTAGGTTGTCCAATATGCTGGCATATAATTTTTCATAACATTCTCTTATAATCCTTTGTATTTTTGTGGTGTTGGTTATTTCTCCTCTTTCATTTGTGATTTTGAGTTTCCTTTTTTTTTTTTTTTTTGGATGAGTCTGGCTAAAGGTTTATCAAATTTTGTTGATTTTTTTCAAAGAAACAGCTCCTGTTTTCACTGAACTGTTCTATTGTTAAAGTTTCTCTATCATGTATTTCTACTCTAATCTTTATTATTTCCTCCTCCCTTCTACTGGTTTGGGATTTTGTTGTTCTTTTTCTAACTCCTTTAGGTGTAAGGTTAGGTTGTTTATTTGAGATTCTTCTTGGGGTAGGCCTATAAACTTCCCTGGATGTTTCTAGTTTCATAGTGTTGTGGTTAGAAAAGATGCATGGCATGACTTCAATTTTTTTGTATTTATTGAGACTTTTTTTGTCACCTTGTTTTGTGACCTATTCTTGAGAATATTCCTTGTGCACTTGAAAAGAATGTGTATTCTGCTGTTTTACGATAGAATATTCTGAATATATCTGTTAAATACATCTGGTCCAGTGTATCATTCAAATCTTCTGTTTCCTTGTTGATTTTCTGTTTGGATGATCTGTCCATCGATGCTAAGTGGGGTGATGTTAAAGTCCCTTATTTTAATTGAATTACTATAGATTATTTCCTTTATGTTTATTATTAACTGTTTTATGTATTTGAGTATTCCCATGTTGGGTGTAGAAATATCTTCTTGTTGGATTGTCCCCTTTATAATTATATAGTGTCCTTCTTTGTCTCTTGTTACAGTCTTTCTTTTAAAGTCTATTTCATCCAGTATAAGTATCATCCAGTATAAGTATCATTTCCCCAGCTGTCTTTTCAACTGCATTTACATGATAAATGTTTCCCTATCCCCTCACTTTCAATCTATTAGTGTCTTTATGTCTGAAATGAGTCTGTTGTAGGCAGCATATAAATGGGTCTTCTTTTTTTATCCTTTCTGTCACTCTTTGTCTTTTGATGGGAGCATTTAATTCATTCACATTCAAAATAATTACTGATAGGGATGTATTTATTGCTATTTGTTGGTTGTTTCTGTAGTTCTCTGCTCCCTTCTTCCGTTGGTCTCTTGTCTTACCATAAGTTGGCTTTCTTTAGTGATATATTTAGAATCCTTTCTCTTTACTTTTTGCATATCTATTGGTGGGTTTTAATTTGTGGTTACCATTAGATTCGTATATAACATCTAGTGCATATAGCAGTCTCTATTAAGTGAACAGTCACTTAAGTTTGAACACATTCTTTACTCCTCTCCCTGCCATGTTTTGGGTATATGGTTTCATATCTTACATCCTATTATTTTGTGAGTCCTCTGACTAGTTTTTATGGATATACTTACTTTTACTGCTGTTATGCTTCCTGATTTTCTTAATCTTACTTATGGTCCTTCCTTTCCACTCAAAGAGTCCCCTTTAATGTTTTTCATAGGGTTGGTTTACTGGTCATGAGGTCCTTCAACTTTTGTTTGTCTGGGAAACTCTCTCTCCTTCTATCCTAAATGATAGCCTTACTGGTTTTTCCCTTTCAGCACTTTGAATATATCATGCCACTTACTCCCTTCTGATCTGCAAAGTTTCTGCTGAAAAATCTGCTGATAGCCATCTGGGGTTTCCCTTGTATTTAACGGTCTTCTTTTCACTTGCTGTTCCTAAAATTCTCTTTATCACTACTTTTTGCCATTTTGATTCTATATGTCTTGGTGTGTACCTCCTTGGACTGATTTTGTTGGGAGATCTTTGTGCCTCCTGTATCTGGATTTCTGTTTCCTTCTCCAGATTCCAGAAGTTTTCAGTTATTATTTCTTTAAATAAAGTTTCTGCCCATTTTTTCTTCTTTTTCTGGGATCTCTATAATGCAAATGTTATTCTGATGGAGTGGCTGGGTTTCCTAAGTATGTTCTTTCTTATTTTGCATAATTTTTTTCTCTCTCCTACTCAGTTTGATTTTTTTCCATTACTTCATCCTCCAGGTTGCTGATTCATTCTTCTGCTTCCTCTAGTCTTCTATTTATTCCATCTAGTGTATTTTTTATTTCATTTATTATTTTTCATCTGTGATTGATTCTTCATATTTCTTTGTTAAGGGTGTCACTGGTGTCCTCTACTCTTTTCTAAAGTCCAGTAAGTATCTTGGTATTCATTACTTTAAATTCTCTATCAGGCATATTATTTATCTCCATTTTGCTTAGGACTCTTGCTGTGGTTTTGTCTTGTTCTTTCATCTGGGACATATTCCTCTGTTTTCTCATTTTATTTAACTCTGTGTCTGTTTCCATGTGTTAGGAAAGTCAGCCATGTCTGCTGCTCTTGAAAGCAGTGGCCTTATGAAGAGGAGGTACTATAGTGCTCTGCAGAGTACTGTCCTGTTTACTGGAACCTGCAGCTTCAGAGGTGTCTCCTACACTCTGTTGTTGTCATTTGACTGCTTTTTCCTTCAGTCTAGTCATCTGCAACGAGTCTCTATTCACCTGTTGTGGGCAGTAATTAGTCCCTGTGGTGTTAGTGGGCCAGTCTGGTGCTGCCTTGAGTTGAGTCAGGCCAGAGATACAGTGGCATCAAACTGCAGAGCACTTGCCATGTGTTGTCCCCTGAGAAGCTCTTTCATTAGTGGGCAGGCCTGCAATCAGATGAATTGTCTGTCCCCAGCCCATTACTGGGGCCACAATCTGACCAGTGTGTGTGCTCATCTTTCTCTCTCCCCAGGACAGGAATCACTTTGGAGGGGTACTCGTCCCTGTCAGGGCTACTTGCACACTTCCAGGCTTGTGGATCAGTTTGAATGGACTTTGGCCAAGAGCATATTGGAGGAGGTGGATCTGTAACAAGCTTGGGCATGAGATGTGCAGAGCCCAAAAGGTCTGTACACCAGGGCTGCTGCCTCTGGGACCACAGTGGTTGGGTCTATCTGCAAAGCATGCAGGGGTAGGGCATTCAGTTTTACTAAGGTGCACTAAGATTTTCTGTGAAAGGAGACCCACCACTACCATAGGGCCAGTCCGTGTGGATCCACAAAGAGTGGGTGGGCAGGGGACACAGTTTTAGCCAGATGTGTGCCAGTTCTTCACAAAAGGCTACCTGCCACTACCACCTCTGCTGAAGCCCCACAAGGTATGTGGTTAGTGAAGTCTGAGCAGGTGTTCTGTGGGTAGGGATCCACAGCACAGGGACTGAGGCAAACCCAGCTGGAGTGGACAAATCCTCAGAGCTGAGGTGGGGAGGTGGGGTGTAGTGTAAACAAATTAGGTAGCAAATGTGGGTGCCAGACTGGTTCCTGCAGGTGGCTGCAGGTGGCCAGGTGTTTATGCTGGGGGGGAGAGAAGAGAAATAGCACCTACCAGCTCCTTTGTTCTTGGAAGAGTCTCCTTGTGAATATCTATCTGGGACAGGCTCTGATTAAGTAAATAACTTCCTCCCTATACCCCTATATATTTTTTCAAATTGCTGTTTTGGCTATTTCTTGTGCTGTCTCTTTAAGGACAGGGACTCAGTTTCCTCTCACTAGCCAGGCTCACCCACAATCCAACCTGCTGGTTGTTAAGAACTCACAAAACTTCATCCCCTCTAGTTTTCAAAGGCAAATGTTATGGGGATTCATCTTCCCCATGTGGGCTCCCGGGTGTGACAGCCTTCTCCCTTTCTCCACACCCATAGTCTGTTTAGCTAACCACTGCATCTCCACCCTTCTGACCCTCTTCAATGTGGCCTCTTCTGTACGTTTAGTTGAGAAGTTTGTTCCACCAGCCTTCGGGTCATTTTCTGGGTTATTTACCCTGATGTGAGTGTTATCTAGTTGTATCCATGAGGTGAGGTGAGCTTGGGGTTTTCCTATTCAGCCATCTTCTCAGCCTATATATCTCCTTAGACATTTTAAATAATCTGTCTAGGATCCATCCATTTAGAGTTTAGACTAATCTACACTCTTATGGAAATGGTAGTAACAATGAATTGTTGGATTACTGTGACTGAAATTATACTTCCTTCTGCTTATCTGTATTTTCTAAGTTTTAAAAGATTTTTTTTAAAAAACAAAGTCAACAAAAATATAGGAGATCAGAAGAAAATGACAACAGATTCTGCTAGTTAAAAAAAGTTTAAAAAGTACTTCTTCATTTCTTAAAATTCATAATTTCACGAATTAAAATTTCAAAACTATATACAACTCTTTAGGAAAACTGATCAGAATTCCAAACAACATACCAGGCTATCCAAATTCCATTTACAGTAAACAAGATACCTGTGAAACATGCCTGTAGAAAAAATTCTACTATTAAAAAAGGCATAGTGGGCAGGGAAGTCAAGAAAAGAAGAAGAGTGGGAATGTGCTATCCTTCTTTTATTTATCAACCTTTCTCTATTTTAATTTACCCAAATAAGTGGCTGTTAACCTTTTTTGGTCATATATCATTTTACTCCTCTCATGAACAGAAGTATTGGTACAAACACAGATTACTTGCATGAAGGAACCTCTTCAAATCAGATGTTTGAGGACATTCTCTGGGCCAATGCAAACACCAGAGTCCTGTACCCGACCCTCCTTTGTGGAGTCAACCCCAAGTATATAGAACCCTGGGTCCTTTGCATGCTGCCCACTGAGGAACCTACTCTGTTGAAAATATTTTTCTAAGGGCAGCCCTGGATATCTCTCCAAGAGCCAGGCAAGATCATTCCTTGTGACATCAGAGTTACAACCAGCATTTCCCAAAAGTAAAAGGGGGGAGGGAGGGGAAAAAGAAAAAAGGACACAGCAACTTTTTTGTCTTTTGGGAGAGCAAAAGTAAGTTTTACATTTTAAGGGAGCCACAAATGACTCCTCTAGATTGTACCTCATCAAGAGCCACGTTCGGAATAGATGTCGAGTGGTATGCAATATTTCTGATATAACCCATCAGTTCCAAGAGCCATTCCATTCTCTTTAACACACCTGAAACAAAAAGGGTATTTTCTTACTGGACCATGGTTTTCCTATGAAATGTAAAACCGGGGAAGCCCCGGTGGCCCAGCGGTTTAGCACTGCCTGCAGCCCAGGGTGTGATCCTGGGGACCCTGGATCGAGTCCCACGTCAGGCTCTCTGCATGGAGCCTGCTTCTCTCTTTGCCTGTGTCTCTGCCTCTCCCTCTCTCTCTGTGTCTCTATGAATAAATAAAAAGAAAATCTTTAAAAAAAAAAAAAAAAAAAGAAATGTAAAACCGTTCAGTATTAGCCACCATAAATAAAACAGAACACCTCGTGAGAATTTCACAAAAACAGTTTCAAATCCTCTTGCAATACCTGAGACTTGTGATTTTGCAGTGCAGAGTTGACATTATTCACATTAGATGACTGTATTTTTATCTTAATTTTCAAAAGGTAATTTATTCTTCAAAACTATGCACCTATTAGTGATAAAATGCACTTATTGGTGTTTCTCTCTCAACATTCAACTCACTAGGAGAAATCTGGCAGGCCAACTAGCCAGCAATGTTGAATCGTGGATAATCAGGTTTTTTAATGGTCTTCCTTTACTTAAATATTCCCATTCTATACCAAAATCACAGAGAAAACCTACCCCAAAGACATAAAAAGAAAAATATAAAAACCAGTCATTATACAATAACTGGAGAAAAAACATCAGCATCAATATTGATTTTTCCTTTTTTATTATTTTTTTAAAATGAGGATTCCCAGCATGGTAATGCTTACTGGGGAAGGTTGTCAAATTTTAGTGAGTAAGAGGAAAATGGGAACCAAACTGGAAGGCCAGCTAGTTAGAACCAAAGGCAGCATCAAATTTATTTGTTTGCTTCCTGTATCTTGCTTCCTTGGGAGCATCTACTAGATTTCTCCCCGATAAATGCACTTTTGATTTAGAGTAAAAAACCCAGTTTTTCATCACAGGTTCATTTTTCATGAAGCAGGCAATAATGCAGAGATGAGACAACTATCTCAGTTGCTAAAGAGGAGAATCAATCAAAATTTCCAATCTAGTCTCAAAAAAGAGTATTAAAATTATGTCTCCCAGTTTTCTCTCAAAACCTAAAGATACAAGAGATGAGGGAAATACAAAAAATACAGAAATATAAGTAACTTGCCTAGGGTCACTAGGGCTTCCCTGCCATACCTGCTCTATTGGAGCCAGGTGCCATGTGGAACTGAACGTAGACTATAAGCAACGTGACCAAAGGCATGGTAGGAGAAATGGGAGAGCTCATTATTCTTAGAGTGTAAAGGTCTATGGTTATTTTATTTTTTTAATATTTTATTTTTTATTTGACAGAGAGACAGAGAGGGCACATGCAGGGGAAGCAGCAGATGGAGAGGGAGAAGCAGGCTGTCCATTGAGTAGGGAGTCAGATGTGAGGCTTGATCGCAGGACCCTGAGATCATGACCTGAGCCGAAGGCTGATGCTTAACCAACTGAGCCACCAGGTGGCCCACAGTCTACAAAACTCTAAAAGTTCCATCGTCTGATTCATTAGCAGAGCTTCAGGCTTACAGCTTATGGCTTGAGGTTGTAGTTAGGGTGCCCAATTTTATTCCTGTCACCCCTGAGAAGTTCCCCTATAGAATAACAAGTTAATTTTATTGTCGCTGTTTTCTTCATTTTATCTGCTTGTTAAATAACCACCCAAAAGTCATTTCCCTGACATCGCAGAATCGATTGACATCCTGTTTGGGAAATGAAAGCAGGCAGAAATCAACCTGACATACTTATTTATATCCTTGGGGGCCTGGAGAGCCAAAGACAATACCAAATTTACCAACAGTATTCATCCTCATCTCCAGGGTGGAGGTCAGGAGCTGGAGTGGAACTGGTTATTTCATTTAAGGTTGCCCCTCCTTTAGGGTAACGAAAGTCCTCCTGGGTCAAGAGGCACCAACCTCGTTTTTTTTTTTTTTTTTTTTTAAGATTTTATTTATTTATTCATGAGACACACACACACACACACACACACACACACAGAGGCAGAGACACAGGCAGAGGGAGAAGCAGGCTCCATGCAGGGAGCCTGACGTGGGATTCGATCCTCAGTCTCGAGGATCACACCCCTGGCTGAAGGCGGCGCTAAACCACTAGGCTACTGGGGCTGCCCACCAACCTCATTTTTAAGTTGAGGAAACAACTATAGCTCAAAAGGGATGGTAGGCTGATCTGTTCCTGCTGTTGGCCCCAGGCTGGCCTTACCTGTGTTAGCATGGCTCACAATCCGTGCCTGGTAGAGGCTGTGCAGTACCATCCAAGCTAGTGTGTCTCTTTCCTTGTGCTCAACAGCAACACTGAGGATATCCATCAAGCTCATCAAGGGGAATCGTCCTTGAGAGACCAAGTACAGTCTGACAAAGGCAGCCTTTTCTATGCTGCTCTGCAAAAAAAGCCAATTGTTCAGTTACTATTAAATTAGCTGAAGTTATTATCAAACCTCGGGGCAAGGGCAAAACCGAAAGGGTGAGTTGAAACTTGATTATTATTCCAAATGCTAAAACTGTTCATTTCCTGCAGCACGTGACCTATCTGCCTGGGTGCTCTATTTTAAAATGTACATACAGATTGAGGGTTCTAATGTCACCTCCTGTTTTCTCCTAAAACCCATCAGTGACTTTAGGGGTTAATTGGTGATGATATTTTACACAAATACACAAATAATGATAATGATGATGATAACTAAAAAACACAGCACTTATGTGCCAAGCACCATTCTAAGCACTTAACATATATTAATTTGGCAGTTCACAAAGTGCGGTACACAGACCTCTGAGGGACCCCAAGACCCTTTTAGAGGGTCTGTGAGGTCAAACTATATGCACAATTGCACCAAAACTACAGTAATAGTCACTGTATTTTTCATGGCCACTTGCAATTTTTTTTAAGAAAGGACTTTTATTTAAAATGCCCTTGTAAACAATAAAAATTATTAGTTACATTAAACCTTCGCCCTTAGTACAAATCTTTTTAAATAGCATGGATGACAAAACAGCAAGTATGCATGAGGAATTTCTGTGGCATACCCAAGTATTTACAGTTGTTTTGAGGAAAAACACTCATATGTTCGGGCTGTGAACTGAAATAGCCACTTTTTATGGAACACCATTTACTTGATGATTGATGGATAAACTATGGTTATTCAAATGGAGTATTTGACAGACTTTTTTTTTTTTTTTTTTAAATGGAAGAAAGTGAGACTGTCACTTCAAGGAAATACTTGACAGTATTTGTTGCCAATGATAAAATCTAAGCTTTCAAGTGAAAATTCGACTTTTGGAAAATTTGTATTTGCTACCAAGAGTTGGCAGCTTCCCAATACATGAAAGACTCTTCTGATGATTTTAACAAATGTGATATTTTGATATTGTATACTGAAATGCATCAACATTTAGAAGATTTTCAAAACTCAGTGATTCAGTATTTTCCAAATGCTTTTGTAATATCATACCCAGAGTGCAAGCTGGACCAATGGATTTTAATATAACAGACTATGTGAAGTTTATTCATATGGATTCAGACTCCACATGCTGTCCCTACCCTGAGGAAAACACCATTTGTTGAGTTCTGTTGCAACATCAAAAAAAAAAAAAAAAAAAAAAAGATATCCATAATTATCTGAAACTATTAACACATTCTTCACATTTCCACCAACATGTATTTATAAGGCTAGATCTTCCCCACATACTTTACCAAAATAACATCACAACAGATTGAAGCTATGAGAATCCAGTATTAGAGATTTCCGTTAAGCCAGACATTAGAAAGTTGCAAAAATGTGAAACAATACCACTTTTCTTATGATTTTGTTTTCAAAATTTTTTCCTATTTATGTAAAGATGCAATGGGTTTTTATTACTATTACTATTAAGTAAATATTTTTTAACTTCCTAGTTTTAATTTCTAATATGGTAAATATTGAAAGATATGACTCATTTAAATTAAAGTCCTTTGAATCTTCAACATTTTTTAAAACACTAAAGTAGTCCTGAGACCAAAAAGTTTGGGAAGTACTGTATAGCCACTGAATTTTCACACCACCTTATGCAGCTGACTACCACCATCCTTCCTTTATAGATGATCATTGGAAGCACAGAGGTTAAGTAACTTGCTTATGGTCACATGGCTTGAGGTGGCAGAGGTAAGAACGGGAACCCAGGGAGTCTGAGCTCTTTATTCTTTCCAAAAATGAATAGAAAACACTGACCTCAGTAAAACACACTAATTCTTTTGAGGACAGGAGAACACTATTCAGTGAGTTCTAGTGAAAATGCTCTGACTGGTATTTTAAGAACCCTGGTGAGTAACACAGCAACCTTCAGCTCTACATGCCATGAAGTAAATTATATGCATTACTTCAAACTATATTACATAAATATAATAATGATAGGATATACTACATGAATGTGATAACTATGACAGTAAATAATTACTGAGTACTAGCCTTATATCAGGTACTTCTCCAAGAAGTTGATATGGATTAAGTCATTGTTAACTCTCAAAACAACTCTGGGAAGTAAGTGCTAATATCTCCCTTTTATAGACAAGGAAACTAAGGCAGAGATTATGAAATGTATTCAAGGTTACAATGCTAGTAAATTACAGAGCTGGATTTCAAACCCCAGCAGTGAGGGTGCCCAGTCTATTCTCTTAAGCATTTCCTCATACTGCTCGTCTTAGCTTAAATCAAACTCCTCTCCAAAATCCTGATATTCCAATACTACACCAAGGGTTCTCAAACCTCAGGATGCAACACAATCACCTGCGCTGACTGTTAAAAGACAGATTCCTGAGCCCCACCTCTGACTCAGCAGACCTTGTGGGACTCCAGAATTTTCATTTCTAACCAGTCACCAGGCTGGTTCAGGGACCATATTTTGAAAATCACTGCTACATGATGCAGAAATTCAAGGATTGAAGTGAAGAGGCAAACCTATCATCAGGTGAAATAAATGGTAAGAGGTCCACTGGCCCGGTGAGGGCTCATAGTTCTCTAGACCCCTGCTATTACATGGTATGTAGGGTTGACATGTGTATAAGTATGTCCATTGGGATATACTTATAGTAAAAAAAAAAAAAAAAATCATTCAGGGGATCCCTGGGTGGCGCAGCGGTTTGGCGCCTGCCTTTGGCCCAGGGCGCGATCCTGGAGACTCGAGTCCCACGTCGGGCTCCCGGTGCATGGAGCCTGCTTCTCCCTCTGCCTATGTCCTCTCTTTCTCTCTCTCTCTCTCTCTCTGCCTATGTCCCCTCTCTCTCTCTCTCTCTCTCTGTGACTATCATAAATAAATAAAAATTATTTAAAAAAATCATTCAGTGTTTATGTGCAATCTAATAAGACATCTATTATACTAGCTAAATGTGTAACTTAACTGGTATGTTATTCAGCCGTTGGGCATCAGTATAAGGAGTACTTGTTAATTATCTTGTGTCTGGGCTAACAGTGTTTTTCAAATTGCCAACTTTCTTCTTTACAAAAGGATAAGTACCAGGTGAAATAAAATAAATTTAAGAACAAAACTACTCATTTATGTCTTCCATGCACCAGAAAGTTCTTTAGCCAGAATATTCCCATTCTTATGGATTTTGTATTGAAGATGTTATCCTGTACTTACATTTGCCCATAGGTGACACTAAAATGTTCTTGACAAAGTTGAACTAGGTTAAAAAGTTGTTTACCCATCTACCCATCCATACCATTAGACTGAACATGAGATCCCACAGCAAAACAGAGTTTCCTCAAATTGTCCACTAACAAATATGAAGCAAAACTAGCTTCAGTCAAAAGGATACTGTAGTCATCTCTTCAATTGGAATTCCCACTTTAATAATGGAAATAAATACACAGGTATGTTATTACCTTAGTAATCCGGGCAATCCGATTGGCTTCATCATCTGTCATTTCTGAGAGGCATTTTGCTATACTGACATATACCTCTAGATCATTTCTCTAGTAAAGAAAAATCACAAGCATGTCAAAATACAATGTAAGATAACAGACAAGATTCTCAATGTTCTGATGAATTATTAGCTTTACTTACCTCCATGAACAGCAGCTTATGAGATTTTAATCAAACCAAACATATGGCCAGTTTTTATCATTAAAAAAACATCTTTCTGGGGCACCTGGCTGGCTCAGTAAGTAGAGCAGGTGGTCCCTGATCTTAGAGTCATGAGTTCAAGCCCCACATTGGACATGGAGTTTACTTAAAAACAAAACAAAAATCATCTTTCCTATTATTTTATTTGTTTGGCTGTACTTGTCTATTTGTGTGACTATACTTTTTTCCTCTTATCAGAATCCATCATTCCAAACAGATTTTTAACTTCTTTGTAAAAGTATAATTCAGGAATCAGGAGGGGAAAGGCTAGTATTACGTCACTTGATATAAGAGAAAAACACTGGACAATATGTCTAAAGATTCTCCAGGTGTAACATGTAAGTGTTTCTGAGCTTGTTCGTCTTCTGCAGGCATTTGGTAAAAGGCCTAACAACATATTTCCTGGGGTAGCACTGGTTAACCTGTTTCTAAGCTGGCTCAAAACTTTGGTTCTAAATACTCAACCTCAATTTAGATCTTGGAAGCAAACACATTCTTAGTGAAAAATGTGGTTATTTCTTCCTAGCCTTCCCACCACATTCTTAAAACATACACCTCCCTGCTTTGCCAAAAGGGCTTTAAAAAATCCCAAACATAAATTGTCAGGAATGTAAATATTTTTGTTCCTCACCCGAATCTTATTTGGCAGAAGGTCAAAAATTTTTCCAGCAGCTTCACAGAGCAGACTCCAAAGGTGATGGGTAGGGCTGGGCAGTTTCATGGCCTGACTCAGACCCTGTAAGGCACTCACACATAACTCAGGATGGGGAAGTGGGGAAGCTGCTTTAAAAACTGCCACCATCACATTTTCGACAAAACCCACGATCTGTTCGTCTGAGACATGTTTTATCCATAGAGGTGCAGACACCAGCAGGTATTTCTTGATATTCAACTGGAAGCAAAAGTAGAGAGGTCAGGAACAGGCAAGGCTGGGTTGGCAGTGCTCAAAACCTCGAGGTCATCACTGTGTTTGAGGGTGGGCTGAGAGAGGGAAAGGCTCAGGTTACTTCCTTGCCCCTCATTTCCGTCAGCCTCGTGATCCAATGGGCCATGAATGCACGCAGTCTTGGCTGCTATGGGGACTTGTGATCCAGGGTGACTCATGTGTATATATGGTATCTGCCAATCCATCTGTGAACTACTCCGCTTAAGCCTTGGAGCTTTTAAGGGAGGGGAATAAAATGCTACTTCTGAAAGTACATGACGATTGCTATTCAATCTTGAAAGGTCACATTCCCTGGCAGGAAAAAAATCCTCAAGGTGAAAGGCTCATCTGCAGGAAATCAACTCACCAGAATATTTGATCTTATTAATGTCTTCTTCTAGGAAGCATAAGGGAATAAAAAGAACTGACATGCCAGGACCATTTCTGACCAAAGAGCAACAGCTGACCATGTGGAATTGACCATGGCACCCTGGAGGTCATGGAGCTGAAAAAGGGGCATGGTTCAAAATAGCTCGGTGCCAGACACGTTAAGAGAGGAGGCTTCAAAAATTCTGAGAAACATAAGCATGCTTCTCAAGGAGCAGCAAGTTGAAAAGAAGTGGTATTAAAAAGAATAAAACCCAGTAAATTTCAGAAAATATCAGTGTGGTTGCATGAGTTGCTGAAAGAGTTCTCCGTAAAGAACATGCCATTTCTGATCTTTTTTTGTAAATGAGAAGGTGTATCATTAAGAAAATGAATTCACAAACTTAATGTGTTCATTAACAAAGACAGTAAGGAAAGTCCACAATCACGGACAAATGCCAAAAAGTAACAGAGATCTAAAAGAGAAGAAGAAGGATAACTGAATTCTGGAAATAGTTTCGAGGTAAACAAAACAGGCTGAGTTATACCGGACTCTAAAGGAAGGAAGGGTTAAGAGAACAGTGTCTTCGACACAGACGGAGTCAGGCAGGCTCACTCCCGTTTCTTAGCAATATAAATTGTTTAATTGAGATGTGCCTCGGTTTGTCAACCTGTAAAATGGAAACCAAAAATCTACTTCTCAGAAGCGAAATAAGCGGGGCATAAAAGACTTCATCTTGTATGATTCCATTCTAAAGACTTTCCAAAGTTTATATGAAATTTAAATTTATAGGGAAGTTCTCTTTAAAAAAGGGAAAATTACAGAGATGAAAAGCAGATCAGAGGTAGCCTAGGTCTGAGACGGGGAGTGGGGATCGTCCTCAAGTTGGCACAATCCAACTTTCTGGGGGTAATGGAAATATGATGGGTGACGGATGAAAATCTATAAATGTACTGAAACTCATCAAACTGTATACTTAAAATAGCCATATTTTATGGAATATAAATTATAACTCAAGATTGTAAAAAAATATGTCAGAATTAAAGAGAGATTCCATCTGATGTCTGAAAGTGCTCACTGAGTGCTTACAAGTAGCAGATACCTAGCAAGTGCTAGGTACTGGCAGCTAGATGGGAGGTGCTTAGAGCAGACAGTCTGTGATCATTGCCGACAGAGAGGATGCAGCTTTCAATCACATCTCCCTTCAATTAAAAAGCATTAGAATATGTAGCAGAATTTAAAAGAAAAAATATGGGCAGCCTGGGTGGCTCAGCAGTTTAGCGCTGCCTTCAGCCTAGGGCATGATCCTGGAGACCCAGGATTGAGTCGGGCCCGCATTGGGCTCCCTGCATGGAGCCTGCTTCTCCCTCTGCCTGTGTCTCTGCCTCTGTGTCTCTCGTGAATAAATAAATAAAATTAAAAATTAAAAAAAATAAAAGGAAAAATAAAAGAAAAAAGATACAGGAGAGGAACTAAAATTAAAAGACTGAGCAACTAATGTGAGAACTTTGAATTCTTCTCAAAGAATTAAAGCCTCCTGAATAGAAGAGTAAAAATAGGATCATTTGATTTGTAATTAATTGGTCAACTTCTAAGGAATTGTGGAATGCAGGAGGTTGTCCTAGCTTGGAATATATTCAAAATCATACAATTTGCTAATTTCACATTTCTTAATGATCTGACCCCATTATTCCTACTCACCCTTAGCCTATACCTGGAAAGTGCTGACTCCCTCCCTCTATCATAGATACAGGGCTAGGTCACTTCTTCCTCAGTGCTAGCACAGGTGTTCTACTCTCCTCACCTACACCCTCCCACCTACATCCCCCCGCCCCCGCCCCCCAACCCCGGGGCCTATAACAGGATGCCTAACAAAATCCTACCAAGCCTTCAAGGCTCATCTGAATTGCTGTCTTTTCTGTGAAAGGGAAGGATCATATATGGATTTGCTGTTCTCTTAATACCTACTGAACCCATATATTGTATATCATATAAATAAACCCAGGTTCCAATAACTCTACAATTTTCTAGCTGTGTGATCTTGAGAAAGGAACTTTAATATACCTGACCATAATTTTTTTTTTTTTTTTTTTTTGCAATCAATGGGAGCTGAAAGCATGAGCACCAATGGCTAGAGCAGAGTTCTGAATTACACAATCTCCCAGTCGGCTGGCCAGCTACTGCCAAGCTCCCAAGTTTTACAAATCATGTCTGTCTACTCTTCACTTTGAGAACATATACCCAAATGAATGTTCACCTCCCCCAAAAGAACCATATCTTCCTGTTGCCCAACACCTTGAATTGCTACATACACTCAGCCCATAGATCAGTGGTGGCATCACCCACAGTCCCAAAAGGGCAGCCGCATTCTGGGATGACTGGGCCTGTGTCACCATAATTTCAAGGCACAGTTGCTGTATCTCTTCTCCTGCAAGAGAAGAAAAGAATATGGGTTATATAGCTGCTTCGTGGACTCATTTTCAGGCTTCTAGGTCTCAAATCAAAGCATCTGCTTGTGTGACTTTTCCCAGTAACAGAACTCGAATGAACCAAAAGATAGTTCGTTCAAGTTGCCTTTCCACTGTGAGGCAAAGAAGGTACACACTGGCAACACAGGGTTAAACTTGAACTGGCAATGCCATGCTCTAGCTCAGGAAATTTCTCTTATGATGTCCTAAGAAATCTAAAGAATTGAATACTATCAAAAATTTGAGAAAGTTATAGCTAAAACTTTCTGTCTCTGTTTCTCCCTCCTCTCTACCTTGCATTCAGTGCACAGAGAAATTTGTTTAGGTTTGGGAGGATTTAAAAATGTAGCCACATTCTCTAGTGATCTAATCTTTTCAGCAGCCTGATTCCCATCGGTAGCCATATTTTCCCAATGAGATCCTTCCTTCTTCTTAGTATTTTTACTAAAACACCAACATTTTTCATACAGCACACAAAAAAGCAGGGAAGGCTCAGGAGAACATTTTTTTCAAATGAAATCTCCAGAACCACTGTATGGTGACATCGTATCTCATACGAGTATAATGTTCAAATGAAAGCATTTAAGTGAAAAACTGTGCATAGTCAAAATCATCTTTGATTATCCTTTCAACTGTACACAAATTATGGCTCACAAATCTTTCTGTATATCATATGTGAGCACCCAAATGTAAATAATAGAGGACTCGTTGCAAACACACACACACACACACACACACACACACAGAGTAATATACCACTACTAAAAAATTGTTCTCCCCACCCTATCTTTTTCTGGAGGTGTGTGTGGGGGGCATGTAAATGGGATTAAATTTGCATATGCTAACTCCATTAAAAAGGTTGATGTGGATGAACCAGAGGTGTGCATTCCCTCTGTCTCTCATCACAGAGTATCTGCGTTAAACAAAATAATGGTCCTCAGAGATGCCTACTTCCTAACTCCTGGAACCTGTGAATATGTTACCTTGCTTGGCCAAGGAACTTCTCAGATGTGATTAAGGTTAAGGACTGCTGAGATGGGGAGATTATCCTGGAGTATTCAAATGGACCCATTAAGTACATGAATCTTTAATGTGGAAAATATTTTCCAGGTTGTACAGAACCAGAAAGAGGACAGTGTGAGAAGGTTTTAGCTCTCTGTTACAGGCTTTAAGGATGAAGAAAGGGGGACACAAAGTCAAAGAATGTGGGCAGCCTCTAGAAGGGGAAAAAGGAAAAACACAGATTCTCCCTGCCTTAGTCTGTTCAGGCTGGTATAACAAAATATCACAGACTGGGTGGTTTATAAACCACAGAAGTTTCTCTCTCATAGTTCTGGTAGGTGGAAGTCCAAGATCAGGGTGTCAGCATGGTTCGGTTCTGGTGGAATCTTTCACCCAGCTCTAGACGGCCAACTCTTGCTATGTCCTCACACTGTGGAAGAGGTGAAGGAGCTCTCTGGGGCCTCTTGTATGAGGCATGAATACCATTTAAGAGGGCTCTACATTCATGAGCTAATCACCTCCCAAAAGCCCTGCCTCCTCAGACCAGCACGTTAGGAATTGGGATTTCAACCTATGAATTGGTGAGGGGACACCAACACTTAGACCATCGCACCCTTCGGGCATGGGGGAAAGAATGATGCTCTGCTGATCCCTTGATCTTGGCCCAGTAAGCACCATGTTGGGACTTCTAACCTACAGAACTATAAGATGATACATTTGTGTAGCTTCAAGCCACTAAATCTGTGGTAACTTGTTAGAGCAGCAATAGCAAACCACCACAGGGTACTTCCCTGACTCCTAGAACTCTGACAATACATCTAAGGACCACCAAACCAGGCCTTCTGGGGCCTGCACCACGTAGGCAGCAACACACACACACCTCAGTCAAGCACTGTTCTGATAAGTGCTTCTGGTCTGTGTCTTCAGACCTCCTCTTCCTTAGCCTCCACGATTTAGAAAGTGACTCAGTGGAAGTAATCCAACTGTTCCATCCAAGAAGAAAGACTATAAGATCCCAAAGGTCTATCTAGTCACCACCAATTGTGACCCAGAATCTATTTTTCTATTCAGGTCACATCCTAAAAGCAGAGTCTGAAGGCCTAAAAACACTTGGTATTTACCAAAGTTTAGCCTCATAAGTGGAGAGAGGAGAGCAGCCCAGTTCACAGGAGGATACTGGTAGCTTTCTCCGACAGCTGCGATGGGTTTCATTACAACTTTGAGAAGTGACGGGAGCACAGATTCAGGACCTGCAAGAGAAACGAAAAAAATTCATGATACACCCTGACAGCATGGTGAGGGAGGAAATGCCAACTTTCCCTTTTCCCAGTTCCAAAGGATTTGGCATCACACCTTCAACTGTGGTCAGTCCTTCAATTCTGTGCTCTCAGTCTAAACCCTATTTGTTACAAAATCCTGCTCCCTCTGTTCTCTTTCTGTTTGCCTCCAGTTTTCCCTTCTTGATAGATAGAAATATTCCACATCACTCCTTAACTGTCTTCCAAACTCTCCTGCAGGCACTTCATCCAACTTTCTAAAAAGAGTAACTTATCTACATTGTTGCCTCATTATTCATTCACTTGCTCCTTGATCCACTTCCAGAAAAGGAGACAATCACTGCCTACTCAGGCACAGCCCCTTCTAATGATCATAAAGTCCCTCAGTCCCCATGGCCCACAGTGGTCACAACCTGTACCATGTGATTCACCACTTGCACTCGTTAGCCATGGCCATGGCTGCTTGCACCAGAGGTGAGTACCAATAGTACAGCTAATTCACAGGCTGATCAGCTATCTATGACCTAAAGCTATAGCTTTTACATAATCTTTTTTTTTTTCAGGTGGGGGCTAATTTAAAATTGAAATGATGAGACACTGGAGCAATTTATGGCACTGGAGCCATAAAGCAAGTCAGGGTTTGAGTAGCCACAAAGGGCCATGTAAAAGCGAAGTTCGAAGGAAGCCTGAAATGATGTGTAAAAAAGTAAAAGAGCAAGGAAAAACAAAGCAGCTGGATCAACATATGCAGCAGAAGGAAAATCAGCACCAGCAGAAGGAGCAGCAGACTAAGGAAAAGCATCAGTAGATAAAGGAAAAACAGGGGCAGGATCAGCAGATAAGCAATAGTGAGCAGACAGCAAAAGAGGAGAAGCAAAGGTGGGAGGGAGTCAACAAAACGAACAACAGCCACAGAAAGGACAAGCACAGAGAAGGAGAAGCTGAAGCAAAGAAGGCAGCACGATCACCAGGCACTGAACGAGAAGGAAGCTGAAGTGGGGGCAGAATGCGTAGAGAAACAGCAGCTGCAGAAAGGAGAAGCATAGGAAAAGGGAGAAGCCAAGGCAGAAGAGGCAACACGATCAACAGGGACTGGACAAGGGGGAAGTTGGAAGTGGGGACAGAATGCGTAAGAGAAACAACCGCTGCAGAAAGGAGAAGCAAAAAAGGAGAAGCTGAGGCAGAAGAGGCAACACGATCAACAGGGACTGGACAAGGGGGAAGTTGGAAGTGGGGACAGAAGGAGTAAGAGAAACAACCGCTGCAGAAAGGAGAAGCATAGGAAAAGGGAGAAGCCAAGGCAGAAGAGGCAACACGATCAGCAGGGACTGAACAAGGGGGAAGCAGAGGTGGGGACAGAATGTGTAAGAGAAATAACCGCTGCAGAAAGGAGAAGCATAGGAAAAGGGAGAAGCCGAGGCAGAAGAGGCAACACGATCAACAGGGACCTGACAAGGGGGAAGTTGGAAGTGGCGACAGAATGCGTAAGAGAAACAACCGCGGCAGAAAGGAGAAGCAAAAAAGGAGAAGCTGAGGCAGAAGAGGCAACACGATCAGCAGGGACTGAACAAGGGGGAAGCAGAGGTGGGGACAGAATGTGTAAGAGAAATAACCGCTGCAGAAAGGAGAAGCATAGGAAAAGGGAGAAGCCGAGGCAGAAGAGGCAACACGATCAACAGGGACCTGACAAGGGGGAAGTTGGAAGTGGCGACAGAATGCGTAAGAGAAACAACCGCTGCAGAAAGGAGAAGCAAAAAAGGAGAAGCTGAGGCAGAAGAGGCAACACGATCAGCAGGGACTGAACAAGGGGGAAGCAGAGGTGGGGACAGAATGTGTAAGAGAAACAACCGCTGCAGAAAGGAGAAGCATAGGAAAAGGGAGAAGCCGAGGCAGAAGAGGCAACACGATCAACAGGGACTGGACGAGGGGGAAGTTGGAAGTGGGGACAGAAGGAGTAAGAGAAACAACCGCTGCAGAAAGGAGAAGCATAGGAAAAGGGAGAAGCCGAGGCAGAAGAGGCAACACGATCAGCAGGGACTGAACAAGGGGGAAGCAGAGGTGGGGACAGAATGCGTAAGAGAAACAACCGCTGCAGAAAGGAGAAGTATAGGAAAAGGGAGAAGCCGAGGCAGAAGAGGCAACACGATCAACAGGGACTGGACGAGGGGGAAGTTGGAAGTGGGGACAGAAGGAGTAAGAGAAACAACCGCTGCAGAAAGGAGAAGCATAGGAAAAGGGAGAAGCCGAGGCAGAAGAGGCAACACGATCAGCAGGGACTGAACAAGGGGGAAGTTGAGGTGGGGACAGAATCAGCAAAAGGACAAACACTGCAGAAAGGAGAAGCATAGGCAATGAGGAGAAGCAGAATAGCTCAATCAGCAGATGCTACATATGGAGAAGGAGAAGCATGGGTAGAGCTTCTCTAGAGATAATACACAAATGACCAATAAAGATGTGAAAAGATGCTGACATCACTAATCATTAGAGAAATGCAAATCAAACCACAATGAGATAATACCTCACATCCATTAGGATGGCTACTGTTTTTTTTAAAAGGAAAGAAAAAGAAAATAAACAAGTGTTGGTAAAGATGTGGAGAAATTGGGCCGCTCGTGTACTGTTGGTGGTATCACAATGGTAGAACTGCTATGAAAAACAGTATGGTGGCTCCTTCAAAAACTAAACAAAGAACTGTCATATGATCCAGAAATCCTATTTCTGAGCATATATTCAAAAGAATTGAAAGCAGAAGCTTGAAGAGATGTTTGTATATCATTGTTCACAGCAGTGCTATTCACAATAGCCACGAGGTAGAAGCAATCCAAACTTCAATCAATGGATAAATGAAGAAACAAAATACACACACACACACACACACACACACACACACACACATATATATTAGTATTCAACATTATAAAACAAGGAAATCCTGTCATATGCTACAACATACATGAATCTTGAAGATACTATGTTAGTGAAATAAGACAGTCACAATACTACAAATACTAGAAGATTTTATTTATATCAGATATTTAAGTAGTCAAATTAATAGAAACAGAAAACAGAATGATGGCTGCCAGGGGTTATGGGGAGAGAGAAAGGGTAGGCATTAGTTGATGAGCACAGAATTTCAGTTTTGTATGATGAAAAAGATCTGGGATTGGTTTTCCAAAAATGTGAATTTAACACTACTGAACCATATAGTTAAAAATGGTTAAGATGGTAAATTTTATGTTGTGGTTTTTTTTTTTTTTATGATTAAAAAAGATAGATAGATAAATAAATAAATAAATAAATGGAAAATCTTGGTTTCCAGCTCTGTGTGTAAGCAGCTTGAAAGTCTCCATTCTGTCCTGATAACAAATAAAAAGCTGAAAAAACTAACTAATCAACAACAACTCTTGGTTCTGCACAGAAGGAAGAACATGGGACAAACTGCTGCCCTGGTGAGTGAAGGGAAAGACCGATGAATAGAGGGCCTAATGGTTTATCAGAGTAGAGGGTCGTGAGAAGAAAACATTGCAGGAACCAGTGCCAGGATAGGAAAGCCTGAACTACAATGATGAAATGCCAGAAGCCTGTGTAGACAGCATCTATGCCCACAAATCTGACAACATAAATGAAATAGACTAATTATTTGAAAGATACAAGTTGCAAAACTGAAAAAGAAACAGACAATCTGTATAGGCCTGTATCTACTTGAAAACTGAATTAATAGGGACATCTGGGTGGCTCAGTCCGTCAAGTGTCTGACTCTTGATTTTGGAACAGGCCATGCTCTCAAGGTCATGAGATCGAGACTTCATCGGGCTCCACGCTCAGTGTGGAGCGTGCTTGGATTCTCTCTCATTCTTCCTCTGCACCTCTCCCCTCTGCTCATGCTCTCTCTCTCTCTCCCTCTGAGAAAAAAAAAATTCCTAGCTTACGCATTAGTAAGAAAAGGAAATAATAGTCTTACTCCTTGGGGCGGAAGATGGAAATAACTAAAATCAGAATAAAAGTGAAAGGAGGTGGAAGATGTCAGAGGAGGAGACCTCGGCGGCGTCTGGTTCCAGGACTCAGCTGGGTAGCTATTAAATCACTCTGAACACCTGCGAACTCAACCAGAGAGCCATGAAGAGAAGAGCTTCAACTCGACAAATAGAGAAGGGACCACCTTCTGCAGCTGAGAGGCCCAGAGCAGGGAGTCTGAGGCCATAACCGGGAAGATAAACCAGGCGGGAGGGAGCCTCCATCAGCGGCTTCCAGGGGGCCACAGGGCAGCAGAGCCGAGGTGGGAACCTCAAGGACTCTGCTGTGCTGAGGGACGTCCCTGCTGAAAGGCGCTGGGGTGGCGCGGAGGGCTGAATCCCGGGTGGGACAGGGCGCTCGCAGCCCCCCCCCCCGCCCCGGGGTCACAGGAAGACCAGGGCAGCCCGAGTGTGGCGGAGCTCCCAGGCCCCGAGGGGGG
Organism: Canis aureus; assembly: GCF_053574225.1. NCBI lineage: Eukaryota > Metazoa > Chordata > Mammalia > Carnivora > Canidae > Canis > Canis aureus. The sequence goes on along the minus strand of NC_135620.1, from coordinate 42,112,721 downwards.
CAGGGGTGGCCTAAAGCACCGCGGAGCCCAGTCAGCACCGACACACTCCAGCGGGGGCCCAGCAAGACCCCCTTCAGCCTCCAGGAGGAGCACAGAGCCACGTGCACCGCACAGTCTGGGGCTCGGGGCTCAAACGGGGTCACGGGCCTGAGACAACCCCTCGGGCTGGGTGAGCACGGAGCGCGGACCGAGACCAGACAGGAGACAGGGGGACTGACTGCTCTTCCCTGAGGGCACTGACGGGCCCTGGGCCTGCGCTCGGGGCTGGGGATTGGGAGGCCGCCATTCTCACCGGCGGCCCCTAAAGCTGCTGCCCGGAAAGCCTTCGGGGAACAAAGGGCACCCAGAGCAGCCCGGCCCCGGGCAAGGGCGGGGCAATTGCACCCAGGGTACAGAAGACACCTGAGCATGCGTGCAACAGGCCCTTCCCCCGGAAGATCAGCAAAAACATCCAGCCAAGACCAAGTCTCCGGAACACTGAGAACTGCAAACCGCCAGCACTAGGGGAATACAGCACACAGAATTCACTGGTGGGGGGGGGGGGGGGGGTCCCCTTGTGATTCTTTAGTCTTTCCATTTTAATTTTTTTCTCTTTCCTTCTTGAACCTATTTCTTATTTTAGCAACTGTTTTGTTTAAATTTTCATCTTTATAGTTATAATCTATACTTTCAATGTATTTAATTTTATTTTTGTATTTCCTTACAATTTTGAGATGTAGTTTCTTGTAACCGACCAAAATACACTTAGGATATACTGTATTGCTCTGTTCTGTTCACCTTTCTCTTTATATTCCTTTTCTTTTTGTCATTTAATTTGAATTTTTAGTTACATTCTATCCTTTCATTGTATTTATTTTTTTCATGAATATAAGTTTTTCTTTCATTACAATTTTGGGATATAGTTTTCTAACAAATAGACCAAAATACACATAAAATCCAGTGTACTGATCTGTTCATCTGTTTGGTTACATTTTCTCTATTTTCTTTCGGTTTTGGGTCTATTCTAATTTGTACAGTGTCTATTTCTCTGGGTTTGTTGTTGCCATTTTAGTATTTTGTTCCCTTGTCCATCTATTCTTCTTTAGTATGGACATAAGTAAGATGTTGGAACTAGACTTCAGAATAATGAGCATAAAGATACTAGCAGAGCTTGAAAAAAGCATAGAGAACACTAGAGAATCCCTTTCTGGAGAAATAAAGAACCAAAATCTAATCAAGTTAAATCAAAAAGGTTATTAATGACATGCAATAAAAAGTGGAGGTTCTAACTGCTAAGATAAATGAGGCAGAAGACAGAATTAGTGACATAGAAGGTAAAATGATGGAAATAAAGAAGCTGAGAAATAACTACTGGATCATGATGAGAATTCGAAAGATAAGTAATACAATTAAGTGAAACCGTATTAGAATAATTGGAAGAGGAATAATAATTCCTCTGAAGAAGAAGAATGAGAGAGTTGGGCAGAAAGTAAATCATACTTCCCTAATCTGGTCAAGGAAACAGGCATCCAATTCCAGGAGGCACAGAGAACCACCCTCAAAATCAGTAAAAATAGACCAACACCTCAATATATAATATTGAAACTTACAAGTCTCAGAGACAAAAAGAAAATCCTGAAAGTAGCTTAGGACAAGACGTCCTTAACCTATAAGGGTAGAAACATTAGACTGGCCGCAGACCTATCCACACAGACCTAGCAGGCCAGAAAGGACTGGCATGATATATTCAGGATGCTAAATGAGAAAAATATGCAGCCAAAAATACTTTATTGAGCTACGATCTCGTTCAAAATAAAAGGGGAGATGAAGAGCTTCCAGGACAACCAGAACCAAAAAGAATTTGTAATCACCAAACTAGCCCTATAAGATATATTAAAAGGGATCCTTTAAGCATACAGACAGCCCAAAGGTGACACAGATCATAAAAGAACAAAGACCATATACACAAACAGTGACTTTAGAGGGAATACCGTGACAGTAAATTCATATCTTTCAATAGCAACTCTGAATGTAAATGGGCTAAATGCCCTAATCAAAAGACAAAGCATCTCAGATTGAATAAAAAAGCAAGATTCATTTATATCCTATCTGCAAGAGTCATTTTAGACTCAAAGGCATTTCCAGATTGAAAGTGAGGGACTGGAAAACCATTTATCATGTTAATGGACATCAAAAGAAAGCTGGGGTGCAATGTACTGTAATGAAGAATTTTTAAAAATTCATAGAAACAAATGAAAATGAAACCACAATTGTTCAAAACCTTTGGGATGCAGCAAAGGTGGCCTTAAGAGGGAAGTATATACCAGTACACAAGCCCTTCTGAAAAAACAAGAAGGGTCTCAAATACACAACCTAGCCTTATACCTAAAGGAGCTGGAGAAAGAACAGCAAATAAAGCCTAAAGGAGAGTGAATAAAGATTAGAGCAGAAATCAATCAAATAGAAATCAAAAGAACAGTAGAACAGATCAACAAAAACTTTTCAAAAGCTAGTTCTTTGAAAGAATTAATAACACTGATAACCCCTGGCCAGACTTCTCAAAAAGAAAAGAGAGGGGACCCAAATAAATAAAATCATGAATGAAAGAGGACTGATCACAATAACACTGAAGAAATACAATTATAAGAACATTATAAGCAATGATATGCCAACAAATTAGGTAATCTGGAAGAGGACTGATCACAATCAACATTGAAGAAATACAATTATAAGAACATTATAAGCAATGATATGCCAACAAATTAGGTAATCTGGAAGTATTCCTAGAGACGTATAAATTACCAAAACTGAAACAGAAGGAAATAGAAAATCTGAACAGACCCATACCCAGCAAGGAAATTGAAGCAATTATCAAAAACCTCCCAAAAAATGAGAGTCCAGGACCAGATGGCTTCCCAGGGGAATTCAACCAAACATTTAACCTATTCTTCTGAAGCTCTTGCAAAAAATAGAAAGCAAGGGAAAACTTCCAAAATCCTTCTGAGGCCAGCATTACCTTGATCCCAAAACCAGACAAAGACTCCACCAAAAAGGAGAATTACAGACCAATACCCCTGATAAACATGGATGCCAAAATTCTCACCAAGATTCTTGCCAATAGGATCCCACAGTTCATTAAGAGGATTATTCACCATGACCAAGTGGGATTTTTCCCTGGGAAGCAAGGTGGTTCAACATTCATAAAACAATCAATGTGGTAGATCACATCAATAAAAGAAAAGACAAGAATCATAGGATCCTCTTAATAAATGCAGAGAAAGTATTTGACAAAATACAGCATCCATTCCTGATTAAAACTCTTCAAAGTGTAGGGATAGAGGGAATATCATAAAAGCCATCTACTAAAGCCCCCAGTGAGTATCATTCTCAATGGGGAAAACCTAAGAGCTTTCTTAAGGTCAGGAACATGACAGGGATGCCCACTATCACTATCATCACCACTAGTCAATATAGTACTAAAAGTCCTAGCCTCAGCAATCAGACAACAAAAAGAAATAAAAGGCATCCAAACTGGCAAAAAGAAGTCAAATTCTCACTCTTTGCAGATGAAATGATACTCTATATGGAATACCCAAAAGACTCCATTTTAAAATTGCTAGAACTCATGGAGGAATTAGCAAAGTGATAGGATATAAAACCAATGCACAGAATATCAATTGCATTTCTGTACACTACCAATGAGACAGAAGAAAGAGAAATTAAGGAGTCAATCCCATAAGATACCTAGGAATAAACCTAACCAAAGAGGCAAAAGATCTGTGCTCAGAAAACTACAGAACCCTCATGAAAGAAATTGAGGAATACACAAAGAAATGGAAATACATTCCTTGCTCATGGACTGGAAGAACAAATATTGTTAAAATGTCTCTGCTATCTAGAGCAATCTATACATTCAATCCAATCCCTACCAAAATGCCACCAACTTATTGCACAGAGCTGGAACAAACAATCCTAAAATTTGTTTGGAACCAGAAAAGACCCAGAATACCCAAAGGAATGTTTAAAAAGAAAACCAAAGCTGGGGACATCACAATTCCAGGTTTTAAGCTCTATTTATATTTTTAATCATCAAGACAGTATGGTACTGGCCCAAAAACAGATACATAGATCAATGGAACAGAAACAAGAACCCAGAAATGGACCCTCAACTCTATGGTCAACTCATCTTCAACAAAGCAGGAAAGCATATCCAATGGAAAAAAAAACAAACTTTTCAAAAACCGGTGCTGGGAAAAATGGACCGCCACATGAAGAATGAAACGGGGCCATTTTCTTACACCATACACAAAAATAGACTCAAAATGGATGGAAGACCTAAATGTGAGCCAGGAATCCACCAAAATCACAGAGGAGAACACAGCCAGTAACTTTTGTGACCTTGGCCACATGAATGTCTTGGTAGACATGTTTTCAAAGGCAAGGGAATCTAATGCAAAAATGAACTATTAGAACTTCATTAAGATAAAAAGCTTCTGCACAGCAAAGGAAACAGTCAATGAAACTAAAAGGCAACCTACAGAATGGCAGGAGATATTATCAAATCACATATCAGATAATGGGCTAGTATCCAAAATCTATAAAGAACTTCTCAAACTCAACACCCAAAGAACAAATAATCCAATCAAGAAAAGGTCAGAAGACATGAATAGACATTTCTCCAAAAAAGACATACAAATGGCCAACAAACACACAAAAAAAATGATCCACCTCACTTGCCATCGGGGAAGTGCAAATCTAAACCACAATGAGATACCAACTTACACTAGTCAGAATGGCTAGAATTAACAAGCCAGGAGAAGACTGATGTTGATGAGGATGTGGAGAAAGGGGAACCCTCTTACACTGTTGATGGGAATGCAAGCTGGTACAGCCACTCTGGAAAATAGTGTGGAGGTTCCTCAAAAATAGAGCTACCCTATGGCCCAGAAATTGCATTACTGGGTATTTACTCCAAAGATACAAATGTAGTGACCTGAAGGGCACCTGCACCCCAATGTTTATAGCAGCAATGTCCATTATAGCCAAACTAAAAAAAGCCCAGATGTCCATCAACAGAGGAGTGGATAAAGATGATATTCACACACACACACACACACACACACACACACACACTCTGGAATACTACTCAGCCATCATAAGAAAATAAAATCTGATTATTTGCAATGATGTGGATGGAACTAGAGGATATTATGCTAAGTGAAATAAGTCAATCAGAGAAAACAATTATCATGATCTCACTCATATGTGGAATTTAGGTAACAAAACAGAGGATCAGAGGGGAAGAGAGGAAAAATAAAACAAGGAGAAATTAGAGAAGGAGACATCCATAAGAGACTCTTAATCACAGGAAAAAAACAGGGTTGCTGGAGGGAAGGGGGTGGGGGATGGGACAACTGGGTAACGAACATTAAGGAGGGCACATGATGTAATGAGTATTGGGTGTTATATAAGACTGATGAATCACTGACCTCTACCTCTGAAACCAATAATATATTATATGTTAATTGATTGAATTTAAATAAAAGTTTTAGAAAAGAAGTAAAAGTGAAGACATTTCTACCAACCTTACCAAAAGAATATATGTTAATTAATTGAATTTAAATAAAATTTTTAGAAAAGTAAAAGTGAAGATATTTCTACCAACTTTACCAAAAGAAAAGAGTATAACAAAAAACTATGAGAAACTGTGTGCCAACAAGTTGATTAATCTAGATGAAATGAACAAAATCCTAGAAACATACAAGTTAGTGTGACAAGGAAAGAGATTGAACCAAAAACCTCCCAATAAAGAAGAGTCCAGGCCCAGATGATTTCATCAGTAAATTGTATCAAACACTTAAAGAGGAATTAACATCAATCCCCAATTTCTTCCTAAAAAAACAGAAGTAGAGGGAATATAGTTAATATAGTTAATTCTTGGACAACATAGGAGTTAGAAACACTGACTCCCATCCCCTAAAAAATCTGCATATAACTTTTGACCCCCACCACCAAAACTTAACTACTAAGTTAAGTAGTCCTGTGGACTGAAAGCATTACCAATAATATAAACAGTTTATTAATACATATTTTGTGAGTCAAGATAGAAAAAAGAAGGGGATCCCTGGGTGGCGCAGCGGTTTGGCGCCTGCCTTTGGCCCAGGGCGCGATCCTGGAGATCCAGGATCGAATTCCACGTCGGGCTTCTGGTGCATGGAGCCTGCTTCTCCCTCTGCCTGTGTCTCTGCCTCTCTCTCTCTCTCTCTCTCTCTCTCTCTCTCTGTGACTATCATAAATAAATAAAAATTAAAAAAAAAGATAGAAAAAAGAAAATAATGACAAAAGAGAATGACACTTACAGATTTTATGTACTTACAATATTTATACACTTTATACACTTACAGTATTTTACCAAAAAAATTCTGCATGTAAGTGGACATGTGCAGTTCAAACCCATATTGTTCAAAGCCCAAATGTACAACTTATCTCATTCTGTGAGATAGGCATTAACCCGATGCCAAAAGCAAAGACACCATAATTAAAAACAAAACAAAACAAAGCTATAGACCAATATTTGTTATGAATATAGAGTGGAAACTCCCAACAAAACACCAGTAAACCAAATCCAACAGCATATTACAAGGATTATTCATGATGACCACACAAGATTTATTCTAGGAATGCAAGTGTCATTCAACATAAGAAAGATTTGGATATCTCCAAAGATATGCTCCAACAAAAATAATGTAATTGACTACATTAATAGAATGAAGGGGGGAAAACACATGATCATTTCAATTGATATATAAAACTTTTAATAAGATCCAACACCCTTTCATGATAAAAATACCCAGAAAATTAGGAACAGAATAGAATTATCTTAACATGATAAATGACGTTTGAAAAAAATCACAGTGAATACTATATTCAAAAGTAGAGGACTAAAAGCCTTTTCCCTTATAATAAAGAACAAGACAAGAATGCCCATTTTCACCATTTTGTATTGTCTGTTCTAGCTAGAGCCATTAGGCAAGAAAAATAAATAAAAGGGATCCATATTGGAAAGAAGTAAAACTAACTCAATTTGCAGATGACATGATTCTAGATATAGAAAAACAGTTCAGTAAAGTTGTAGAGTGTAAGATAAACACACAAAATTTAATTGTATTTCTATATCCCAGCAATAAATAATCTGAAAAGGAAATTAAGAAACAATTCTACCTGCAATAGTGTCCAAAAGAATTAAATACCTGGGAGTAAATTTAATTGTGGTGAAAGACACATACACTGAAAAGTACCACCATTGCAGAAAGAAATTAGAAATCTAAATAAATGGAAAGACATCTTATGTTCATGGATTGGAATACATAATACTATAAAAATGACAATACTATCCAAAGCTATCTATAGATTCAGCATAATCCCTATCAAAATCTCAATGCCTTCCCACCCCCCAGTTCCAGAAATGGAAAAGTTGGTTCTCAAATTCATATGGAATTGTAAGGAGTTCCAAAGAGCTAAAACAATTTTTTCTTTCCTTGGAAAGAAAAATTTGAAGAACTCATACACACTAATTTCAAAATTTACTACAGAACTACAGTAATCAAAACAATGTGGTATTGGCAAATACCACACTAAGGATAGACATATAAACAAATGAAATAAAACTGAGAGGCCAAAAATAAACCCATATATTTAGAGTCAACATATTTTGTTCTTTTAATAGAAAGTTTGGGGAGAGGGGGAGAAGGAGAAAGAGCATATCAAGTAGACCTGGTGCTGAGCATACCCGATGCAGGGCTCAATCTTACAACTCCAAATCAAGAGTTGAGCCCAAATCAAGAGTTGGACATTCAACCAACTGAGCCACCCAGGTGCCCCTGGCCAAATAATTTTTGATAGGAGTGTTAAGACCATTCAATGGGAAAAGAATATTCTTTTCAGCAAATGGTTCCAAGACAGCTGGATATCCACATATAAATAAGGAAGTAGGACCCTGACCAAATACCATATACAAAAACTGACTCAAAACAGACCAAGGACCTGGACGCCTGAATGGCTCAGCGGTTGAGCATCTGCCTTCGGCTCAAGGCGTGATCCTGGAGTCCCGGGATGGAGTCCCACACTGGGCTCCCTGCATGGGGCTTGCTTCTCCCTCTGCCTATGTCTCTGCCTCTCTCTCTCTCTCCTCTCTCTGTGTCTCTCATGAATAAATAAATAAAATCTTAAAAAAAAAAACAAAAAAAAAAACAGACCAAGAACCTAACCATAAGAATTAAATCATAAAAGTCTTAGAAGAAAACATAGAGGTTAATCTTCATGACCTTTGATTTGGCAGTGAATTCTTATATATGACACCAAAAACAGCAACAAAAGAAAAAAATAGATATATTGGAGTCATCAAAGTTAAAAACTTCTCTGTGTCAAAGAATATTGACAAAGTGAAAAGACAACCTAAGAATACAAGAAAATACTTCCAAATTGTATATCTGATAAGGGTCTACTACCCAGAATATACAAAGAACTCTTACAACTCAACAACAATCCATTTTTTAAAATGGTCCAAGGACTCTGAAGAGATAATTCTCCAAAGAAGAGCTACTACAAATAGCCAATAAGTACTTGAAAAGATGCTCAACAGCATTAGTTACTAGAGAAATTCAAATCAAAACCAAATGATAGCACTTCACACTCAATAGGATTACAGAATAATAATAAATTAATAATAATAAATTATGGAAAAGAACAAGTGTTGGCAAAGGGTGCAGAGGAACTGGAACCTTCAAACATTGCTGGTAGGAATATAAAAAGGTACCGCCACTGTGGAAAAGCAGTTTGGTTTAAAAAATTACACAGAATTACTCTATGACCCAGCAATTCCACTCATAGATATATATACCCAAAAGAATTGAAAACAGGTGTTCAAACAAAGACACAGATCTTCATAGCAGCACCATTCATAATAGCCAAAAGGCAAAAACGACCCAAATGTCCATCAACTAATGAATGAATAAAGTGTATATCCATTTAATGAAATATTACTTGGTCTTAAAGAGGAATGAAATATTGATGCCTACTAGAACATGGATGAACCTTGAAAACATTATGCAAAAAGTGAAAGAAGCCAGTCACAAAATGCCATACACTATATGACTTCATTTAAATAAAACATACAGAACAGGCACACCACAGAAATAGAAGGCATATTAGCAGTTGCTAGGGGCTGGGGGAAATGGGGAACCAGCTGGTCAATGGGTACAAGGTTTCCTTTTGGGGTGCTGAAAATGTTCTGGAACTAGATAGTGGTGATGCTTGCACAGCACTGTGAATGTACTAAATGCCACTGAATCGAATACTTTAAAATGGTTAAAACTTGGGCGCCTGGGTGGCCCAGCCAGTTAAGCATCTGCCTTTGGAACAGTTCACGATTTCGGGGTCTTTGGGATCGAGCTCCGTATCAGGCTCCGTGCTCAGCGGGGAATCTGTTTCTCCCTCTCCCTCTGCCTCTGCTCCCTGGAGCAGGGACCCTGATGTGGGGCTTGATCCCAGGACCCCGAGATCATGAACTGAGCCAAAGGCAGATGCTTAATTGACGGAGCCAGCCAGGGGCCCCTCAAATAAAGTCTTTTAAAAATAAATAAATAAAATGGTTAAAACCATAAATTTTGTTACATGTATTTTTACTAAAAAAGGAAAAGAAAAAAACTCAAGAAACATTGAAAGACATGAAGCAGTCTGCAGAGAAAAGCAGAATCCATGAGACTGATACCATGCAGCCCCTGAAAGAAAGAGTAACACAGAGTTTCAATGCCTACTATCCTTCTGCTCCTGGTACTCCTGGGGGCTGGGAGGAGAGTTTCTGCCCTTAGATTTCTGAGAAACCTATGAAGCCCTGCGATCGATATTTTTACTTCTGAATCAGTTGAAGTTAGTCATTGCTTTCGTAATAGAAAGTGCCCTGACATAACTGCTACCCAGCTATGCCCCCATCGTACCACTTATATTTCCCTTGCTAAGATTTCAAGTGCCATCCAAATGCCAAATGCAAGGCCGTTTTTTTCCAGTCTTTCTTTCCATACTTTTCCATGTAAAACTGTATCGTGCCCTCATTCTCGAAATAAATGTTTCCCTAACCTTTTGTGTTTCCCTTTGCTGAGTCTCACTGCCTGCCTCCACTTACTCTCACAGCTTCACATACCATTCATATATTGACGACGAGTAAATTCACACTTCTCATCCAGGCCTTTCCTGATGTTTTACATTCTTATTTCCAACTAGAGCCATCACAAAAATCAGCACATTGTCTTTTTTTTTTTTTTTTTAAAGATTTTATTTATTTATTTGATAGAGAGCACGTGTACATGACCGGGGATGATGGGGGAAGGGCAGAGAGAGAGAGAGAAGCAGACCGCCTCTCCACGCTCAATGGGGAGCCCAACTCGGAGCTCAATCCCAGGACCCTCAAAAATCAGAAGGTTTTCTTAGGCTAGTCACCAACTAATCTGCCTCCTTACCTTTGCCTCTGCCAACTTGGAAAGATAAAACTAGTAGTTGACCTTCCAGTGATGTTTCTCTCCCATCCAACAAATACTTTTTTGCTTTTTGAAAATGTTAAAAGCTTAACACACCTGCCTCTCTTCTAGGCTAGGTTATCAGTAACTGAAGCTTTCTTTCTATCCTATCTTAAGATGGAATACTAGCAGTGCAGGAAGTATTAGCAGGGGATTTACCATTGCTACTACAAAGAAAGGAATTTCCGACCCAAAAAAGTAAGCATATTCATAAAAAAATTTATTCTTTCAATCACTGAGTATCTAGTAGGCACCAGGCACTGTTCCAGACAGTGGGTAGAGTGTTCAACAAGACAAAACAAGTTCCTTTGCTAATGGAGCTTATATTCTAGAGAGAAGACACACACAGACAAGGAAAAATCAAGTGCAAAAATAATAAAAATGCCATGATACGAATGAACTAGTTGTCTACTCACATGATCCCATCCTGACTACACACATGGCACAACTGTTCCTACACAATGTGAGCAGCAAATTAGAGTCTTCGATTAGACACACACACACACACACACACACACACACACACACACACACACAGAGTAAAGCTAAGCTGTGTTTTCAGGGGTCATTTTGGCATGCGATTCTCAGAAATGACCTAGCAGACAGTCTACTAAATATCTGTGCATAGAACTTCTTTTCTCTCCTATTAAGGACGTGAATCCAATTGTATATTGGAAATCTTCAATTCATAAGCAGACTGCTTTAAATTATTTTTCTCAGATCAAGTTCTCAAAATTACAGAAAATTTTATTCCAGGTCCTTCTGTAGAATTCACTACAGAAATTTTGCAGTTTCCAGAGGACCTAGGGACTCAGGAAAGACACTCTGTCCTCTAATACTAGAACCCAGTGCAAAATATGGACATTTCACACATACACACACACACCATCATATTTTATTGTTTAAACAACAAGCTCTCCCTTGACAGGACAATAGAACTTGCACCAATAACTGCACTTTGCATGTTGCTTCTATACTCTTTAGAATTGACCTGATATTACAAGCAAGTGAGCAAGTGTGAGAAACAAGGAGAACTTGTTGGGCAGCCCAGGTGGCTCAGTTGTTTAGCGCTGCCTTCAGCCCGGGGCCTGATCCTGGAGATCTGTGATCGAGTTCTACGTCAGACTCCCTACATGCTCCCTGCATGGAGCCTGCTTCTCTCTCTGCCTGTGTCCCTGCCTCTCTCTCTCTCTCTCTCTGTCTGTCTCTCATGAATAATGAATAAAATCTTAAAAAAAAAAAAACACGCTCTCTGTGTCTCATGAATAAATAAATAAAATCTTAAAAAAAAAAGAGAGAAAGAAACAAGGAGAACTTGTAACAAGGAACATAGGGTAGAAAATCAAGTAAGTGCTATCAACACAATAAATCTCCTACTTATAAGAAAGGGCACAGCGTCAGTACTGAGTAGCATAACTAGAATCACACAGAATTTTCCGCTGTATTTGCAGGGAACTAATTCTGACATTAACTGGAATGAAAGGAATTATAGTAACTGTTAGGAATGGAGAAAATATTTGGCAGTTCCACACGGGGGTGGGGTGGGGATGATGGAAAGAGAGGGAGTCCCAAAACAGGAGAAGAGAGTCACGCGGGTCCTTCCCCCAGAGATCTTTCAGCAGTGGACATAGGAATCCAGATCTAAGCAATGGGAATGATTACATCCCCTCTTGCAGTGCTTTGTTTTTCAAGCAAGTGCCTTAGAGAAAAAGAAATACTGGAATGCTTTATAGACAATGGCTTTGGAACTGAGAAGGCCTAACAGTGCTTGTTAACAGGATCCAGATGTTTTAAAATCCAGATACAAAGTTGTTTTAAATCTCTCATCCAGTTGACAGCCTCAAAGAACCTTGATATAAATGGCATATCCGAACATAATGCATTACAACAGGGCTAATTATCACACATGCTTTAGCTACACAGAGGATCACATCTCAATGCCACAACGCACATGTGTAACCCCTATGGTAAAAATCTGGTAACAACTAATAGGCTGACAGTGGGTGGTGTGTCTCTCCCCCATCACAGCATGTTGCTTGCGTAGCGTGGACATATCTTCACATTCTCCATCTTCAGTATTGTTTAGAAGTAACTAAGCTTAGAGTTATCTAAATACACACACACACACACACACACACACACACAGAGCTACAAATCAACAAGTATTTGAAAACTATTAAATGCCAAGTACTCTGTTCTACGCACTTAGGATAAAACATAGGTTCTTCCTGCCCTGGAGGAAATTACAGTCCAATGGGAAAGAAAGACTTTCAACAAAGAGCCATAAATAATTAAAATAACTACTCCCATGTAAAGTACTATGAAAAACATAGCAGAAAATACAACATAAGAAATCTGAACGGGTCTGGAAACATTGGAGAATCATCCTTCTTCCCCCACTGATGTTTCCCCTAAGATGTTTAAACCAAGATAGAGGGGATCCCTGGGTGCGGTGGCTCAGCAGTTTGGCGCCCACCTTTGGCCCAGGGCGTGATCCTGGAGTCCCAGGATCCAGTCCCACATTAGGCTTTTTGCATGGAGCCTGCTTCTCCCTCTGCCTGTGTCTCTGCCTCTCTCTCTCTCTCTCTCATGAATAAATAAATAAAATCTTTAAAAATAAATAAATAAAACAAGATGGAAAGGATCACTAGGATTTTTCTAGAAAGTCTTTAGGAAACACAGGTAATTACAGCATGGCTTATTTGTGGAGACTAGGAGATGCTTAGCCCCCTGCCAGAAACTACTCTAAAATCAAGACAGTAGTTGGAAATAGTTGATAATTCTGATAAGTCAGTCAGATACTAAGACTTGGTCGGATGTGCTGTAGAAGTACTTCAATAACATTCAGAGTTATCAGGAACAAAAAAAACATCTCTAGGCCCCTTAGCACCAGGAAGGCTGCCAGGCAGGGTGGCTGCCCATTGGAGATCGGGACCTAGAGGACAGTGGCTTCTGCAGGGCCATGGCCTAGTGGGGACAGCAGACTGTTTTCATCCTGGGGTACTCTGCAAATGAGCAGACAAAGGAAGAAAAATAGAGCCAGGTTTCTATCTACCGTCAGAGAAGAAAGTTACAAATATGAAAATGGGGAAAAGTAGAATGAACCCCATGTTGTTGAACTGGAATGGCTTTCAATACTGGAGATACTGGTATGAACTTATGGCTTTCAATATATACAGCTAGATATAGAAATAATAGACACAAGAGAGAGGGTATGTCTATTTCCTAACAACTGTTCACTAAAAAAGCCTGGGAGCAGTGATCACCTGAGGAGCAAGGAGAATTTGTACCCAGATCTTTCCTTCTAAATATAATTCCCCACTAAAAGGAACCTGAGCTACCTGGCTGTTACAGAACTGAGGATAATACGAGATGAGTCTAGAACGTCTTCTTGAGCCACAACGAAATGAAGTACTCACAGAATGATGGGGTCATGTCAAAAGGACACAGAGCCAATTTAAAGAAGTTCTCACTGATCAAACATGGAACAATTTGAAGGCTAAAATAATGAATAATTGAATAACAAATAATTAAATGAAATAAAATGTTCATACTCCATACTACTAGAGAGTGAGAGGGAAGGAAAAGGCAGCTCTTCCTTACAGTAGAATGCCTACTGAGAAATCTAAGTGGAATAATGGAGGAATCACCATTTGAATCATCATCTTTAAGAACTGTCATACTAATTTAGGCAAGAAAACATTAATGGATACTTAAACTAATTGGGGAAACTAGGATGCAAAACTGGCTAATCATAAAGTCTCAAACTACCTCCACCCAGAACATCTACGGGATGATAAATGGAAAAGAGAACTTTATAGTGGAGAGGCCTGGAAGATAACACTTTAGCCAAGAGATCAAAATTAACATCACTGGTGGAGGGAGGGAGACACCACATGCCTGATGGATGCCATGAGACGAGTCTGTGTTATTCCTGCCGAAGATGACTGACTTGCCTCCGACATAAGCAACAGCAGGCAAACTGGCAAGTCCAAATAGAAAACTGTTCTATAAAATAACTGGCTCCTAATTTTCAAACATGTTCACATCTTGGGGTGCCTGATTGGCTCACTTGGTTAACCATCCAACTCTTGATTTTAGCTCAGGCCATGATCTTGGGGTCGTGAAAGTGAGCCCTGCATCAGGCTCTGTGCTGAGCACAAAGTCTGCTTAAGATTATCTCTCTTCTTCTCCCTCTGCCCTTCCCCTACTCACACTCTCTAAAAAACAAAAAAACAAAAAACAAAAAAAACCCAAAAAAACAACCAAACCAAACAACAACAAAGCAACAAAAACCAAAGAAACATGTTCAAGTCTTGAAAGGCCAAGAATGACTATGGAACTGTTTCAGATTGAAGGAAGCAGATTAAAAGGTATGACAGGTAAGTGCAGTGTGACAGTCTGGATTAAAGTCTTTCTCTGGTAAAGACATTATTCAGACAGGGAAACTTGAATAGGATTCTCTGGCTGTTTTCACTGTTTTATAAGTTTGGAATTATTTTTAAAAAAAAAGTAAGGGGAAAAAAGGTACAAATTTTGGGGGCACCTGGCTGCTCAGTTGGTAGAGCATGCGACTCTTGATGGCAGGGTTGTGAGTTCAAGCCCCACAGCCCCACTTTGGGTGTAGAGCTTACTTCAAAACAAAAGTAGGGGGAGGATTCAAATTTTTAAAAATAAGTGGTCTAAAATTTAATTTAAAATAAACTTCTCCAGTAGTAAATACATGCAAAAATGTTCATTCCTCTTGGCAATGAAATGAAAATTAAAGTAGTGTTAAGGTATCATTTTATAGTTGACAGATTTTTATTATACTTATCTGTTTATCTATATGTTGGTTTGCTTTGTAACATAATAGCTAGAATGGGTTTCTTCTTTGTTTTCGAAGAACTGTTACATTAAGTGACTCATAAACTCATAATCTTTATAAAAACTCTATAAAGAAGATTCTATTTAAAAAAAAGAGAAGATTCTATTATTTTCTCCACTTTACAGAATCAATTGGGGCTCTGGGACTTAAGCAGCTTGTCTGAAATTACATAGTCTGCCTGTGGTGGGAGTGGGTGGGAACCTTTGCAGCCTGACTCCCAAGCCTTTAACCTCCTTGAGATACCGCTTTGCATCTGCATCCAGGGCTGAGGTACCCAAACCTGGTACAATCTTTTTGAAGAACAATGAGGCCAAGCTATCCTTAGAGTCACCAAATCGTCTTGCTCACTAATAAATTGCTGAGAATGTATCCTAAAGAAACATATATGCAGAAAAGCGAAAGCTACATGCATAAAGATGTTCTCTATAATGGAAATTATTTAAATGACCGAAAGAAAAATGGCTAAATAAATTATGATCCATCAACTTGATGGAATATTCTACAGTCATTTAAAAATGATAACTATGGAAATATATGAAAGATAAGGAAATGTTAATAAAAGATTCAAAGTGTATGTGTACTTGGAAATACATAAAAACTACATGTACATAAAAGCAACAAATAAAAAAGAAAAATTCAAAAATGATGATAGCAGTTAGAAAGTCATGGCATAATTGGGGCTCTTTTTCCTTTCAAATATTTTTCATGGTGCTTACAACCAAAAACAACAATCAAATATTCCCAAAACATATCCCATTAACATATCTAGAAACTGACACAAGGATTCTTTTTAAAAATTTATTTATTTATTTTTAAAGATTTTATTTATGTATTTGACAGAAAGAAAGTGAACACAAGCAGGGGGAGGGGCAGGCAGAGGGAGAGGGAGAAGCAGGCTCCCCACTGAGCAGAGAGCCCACTATGGGGCTTGATCCCAGGACCCTGAAATCATGATCTGAATCAGAGGCAGACACTTAATCAGCCTCCCAGGAGCCTCTATTATTTATTTTTAGAGAGAGAGTTAGCAGGATGGGGATAGGGCAGAGAAGAAGCAGATACTCCCGTGAGCACAGAGCCTGACATTGGCTCGATCCCAGAATACCAAGATCATGACTTGAGCCCATGACTTGAGCCAAAACCAAGAGTCCACGCTTAATTGACTGAGCCACCCAGGTACCCCAGTGACATAAGAATTCTTTTCGTACTTTCCTCCAAGCCTCCTTTTGGAAGGACTGGTGGTGATTATGTCCACTTACATGAAAGTTAAATTTTTAAAAATCAGGCAATAAAATAAATTTTATAATTCAATATCATATAACACACACATTTAGAAGGACCGATGCTGGAATATCTATTGTGGCTATCTCTAGGTGGTGAAATTATAGGATAGATTCTTTTCTTCTTCTTTATTCCATTTCTGAACTTCATGTTATATACAAGTATTCATTTCTAATAATAACTGTTAAAAGCTTTGTACGGGTAAACTATTACTAAATTAAAATACTTTAACACAGTCTTGGCAACTGATTCCATAATTTCATCAGAAAAATAGGATAGCTTTCTCCTATCATTTATTCTACACTCAGAGTTCACTTATTCTGCTCCTTTGACTAGACTCATCAATAATTATATCATATCCTAACAGTCCAAAATGACCAACTGAGAATATACCTATCTACAGTTTATGCACAAATCCAGCACTTGTGCAGATAGATCACTCACCAATGAATTCTTATCAAGAAGGAAATGCTATTCATAAAGATTTTATTAGAAGGATTTAAATATACTTTCCTCAAATAATACTTCTTACTGAACTTTAAAGCTTAATAGAAAACACAAGCTTAGAAAGCTACTTACATCCCCCAGCAACAAAACGATAAGAAAAATAATCCTAAATTATTAAGTAGAAATACCTGATGCTAGCACCAAAAATGAACCATTATTTTTCTGAAGTACTTTTAATATACTTTAAATGTTTTATAAAAGAAATAGATATGATCTTGATGAAATTTAAATATGGCTATGAGGCTGAGAAAAAACAAAGATCAGAAATCAGAAAAAAGAATAAATGAATAGAAAAGAAGCAAAAATAAGAGTAAAAATTGAGAGTCCCAGGCAGCCCCAGTGGCCCAGTGGTTTGTGCTTCCTTTGGCCCAAGGCATGGTCTTGGAGACCTGAGATTGAGTCCCACGTCAGGCTCCCTGCATGGAGCCTGCTTCTCCCTCTGCCTGTGTCCCTGCCTCTCTCTCTCTCTGTGTCTCTCATGAATAAATAAACAAAATCTTAAAAAAAAAATTGAGAGTCCCTTAAGGGGAAAAAAAAATCCATGATAGGAGGAAATAGTATATGAGCACATTTTAAACCTAGGATTGTGAAGAAATGTCCACAGGAATAAATAATGATGATGATGATCATTTGCCAGAAGAGGCCAAAGTTACCAGGGAAGAAAGGAGAATGTTACAGGGCAGAGCAAAAGAACCCAGTTCTACTGAAAACTATGAACAGAAGTCTTTAAAAACTAGAAGTA
This sequence comes from Canis aureus, assembly GCF_053574225.1. NCBI lineage: Eukaryota > Metazoa > Chordata > Mammalia > Carnivora > Canidae > Canis > Canis aureus. Next base: position 42,094,777 of record NC_135620.1, on the reverse strand, counting down.
ATTTCATCCGTTTGGTTTCCAAATGGAAGCCTGTGTGCAGGAATGGATGTTATGAACATCTTGTATGTTCTATCATTAGAATATTAAAATGAGGATTCAAGGGGAGAAAAGCCCTAAACATTAGAAACTAGATGCATATATTTGCTATCTCAAATCTGATTGGCTAAAATTGATGATGCCCAATCTCGTCCTGGCATAAGTGTGGATCTGGGATAACTCATCACAGTTTTCTTCCTCTCATGAGTTATGAAATAACACACAGGGGCAATGAAGCCACGCCATCCCTAAAAGTCTGCTCTCTCCTGCCTATGCCATGGATGATTTTTATTCTCTAAAGCCATTTCTTCCTCAAAAGAGCTCACTAAAGTCGTCATCCTTCGTATCAGCAGCCCCACTGGGCTCTCATGAGTGACATCCAGACATTTAAACTCAAAAGCTGCTTCAGAAGGGAGTTATTAAAATTCAAATGAGCTGGGCATATTGAAGAAGAAAACACTCGTTTGCATGCACACCTCCGCATTTGGCCATCCCATTTAGACCCATAGAGCAGGGTCTGGTTTTGTTTTTGTAAATGGGCTTGGGAGGCGGAGGTCAGCCTCCCACGGCCCCCACTCCTCTGGGGTCATCATTAGTAATGTGTAAGGCTGAATAGATTTTACTCTGAATCTAGTCAGCAAACCTGACAAGAAGGAAGCCCTCTCCCACAACCTGAAAATGCCAAAAATCTGATTGGTAATATGGCATTTTTAATACTTCATTTATCTGTCTTAAAACAGCTTTCAGTAAGACTGCAAATAACGTCACTGATGCCAGTTCCACCTGATTTTTCAATTTTAGAGCAGAACATTTCCTGTTGTGCCATGACTGTGTAATCATAAAAATGTTATGTCTAACCAGGAATTTCCCACAGGATTCAGAGAAAATTCATGCCTGCCAAGAAATATGGATCTGGGGAGTCAACATTACATTTTATTCACTAGAAGAGAAAAAGAATATCTTTCATTTTATCTGAAGAATTTTTATTTTATTTCTCATAGAAATAGCTCACATTATCATCATTTTAAACTTTTGTAAGATATCAGTGAACAAACTAAAAGCAAAAAAAATGAGCAAAAAAATCCTACATTTTTCCTGGCTATGGAAATTTTAGTTGCTCCTTTAGTAAGAATTCCATTTCTTACTAATGAAGCCATCTCTATAATGATACTATTATAAATGGACTTAATTTATGACAATATAAGCAACTCTATGTTACATATCTTATGCGTATATATATATTATGTACAACAGTGATATAACTATATATCAAATTTTACTGAGAGTATATAAAAACAGTCACACTAGCTCATGACCCTAAAATAATAACTATGATTTCCAGAATTCTAGAAACTAAAAAGAATTCATCTCCAAACTCTGAAACTAGTTTATAATCTAGAAGCTGCAGGGATTACTGTATCCAGTGGGAAATCAGAGGACATGACCTTTAGCATCCCTTCCAAGAGTAAGATTTTACTCTTCTATGACCTTCATTAATCAAACATGCTTCCTCCAGATTTCTTCACTTTATTTAAAAACTTTCCCCCATCCCTACAATTGGGATGATCTTATCATAATATAGGCATTGGCTTTGCCCAGATTGACCTAACCAGCCCAGGCAAGAGAGAAACTAGCAAATGTCAATGAAAGAATATTATATGAATGAAACTATTTCCTGAGCTACAAAATTCTCATGTAGGATACATTTTTCCCTCACAGTGCTGAAAAGTAGATGTGTACCAGTACAGAGCATTTATTTAAAGACTTATATGACATTATTCTGACCCCAGTCAAAAATAAAAGGCATTCAATCTCGGTCTTCAGGTTGCTTGTGCTCTACTGTGGGTGGCAGCAACAAAGAATCCCAAAGGGACACACACTTGTGTTCTTTTTGCGGAGGAAAAGAACACAAACTAAAATTAAGAACTAGAGCCAGTGATTTCAACAACACAGACAGATCATTCAAGGTTCAGGGAGAAGTCCTACTTCCAAGTCAGGTCCCAGCTGCATTTTCTCTTTTACGATCACACTCGTTCAAAATTGACAAGAAATGTGCACTCATGCTTTTTGAAAAAGCCAATAAAAGATTAAGGTCTTCACAGATCTCCTGCAAGCCCCCCAACCCCCTCCAGACCCACCCCCACCCCTGCAACCCCCAAGGTCAGTTACAATGATTCAAAAGACTACACAGTGTGTATGTTTATGTACCACTCATGGTATTTGGCCTTCTCATCATTCTTATTGCAAAGATGGTCTAGCAGACAGGGCACCTGGGAAGCTCAGTCGGTAAAGCATCTGCCTTTGGTTCAGGTCATGATCTCCAGGTCCTGGGATCGAGCCCCACGTAGAGCTCCCTGCTCAGCCTGCTTCTCTGTTTCCCTCTCCCCTTCCCACTGCTCATTCTCTCTCTCTTTGTCAAATAAATAAATAAAAGCTATATTAAAAAACAAAAAAGATGGGGTAGCAGAAGAAAATATTCACTCCTTCAAACATAGGGCACAGAAACTTAATGCATAGGAAGTGAATAATACAATTCAAGAAATGTGCTCACTTGCCTTTTTTTCCTCCTGTAACGAAGAAGCCAATGGCCGCTCTAATAAAACTGCTCTCAGGCAAATAGCTATAGTCAGTAGGAACTGTGGAGACAGAAAATGATCAAATTAACCAGTGAACTTGGTGGGACTAATGAAGGAAAGATAATGATCTCATGCTGCCGTATCAACCTAGAGACAAAGCGGAGATGTTTACACCATTAATCTCAGCACAATACTGTGGTTGCAACTAATTCTATTAGATTAAGTGACTGCCCTTGAAGTAATCACTTAGGCTATGCAAGCAAAGCTAAAATGGTGGTAAACCTAGCAGAGACTGAAAAAACACAGGGGATGGAAATGCTCCTGAAGTGGCTAAAAAAAGTCCTTTCCATGCTATCACATCAATGAGCCCCAGTCTAGTGACTCTCGGTGTCTGCAAGGAGATCACCATTCTAGGGGCTACTTCAGGACATCCTGAGTCAGATAGATGAACCATGGAAATGCATCAATCAATAATAAGAGCAGCCAGTCTGTTGCTTCATAAGGCAGGGACCTCTAAGTGACCAGCACGTACACATAACCAGATGTGGCTGCTGACCTGGAACACTGAGGCAGTGACATTTAGGAGAGTTGAGTCTGGGGAGTTTCCTACATTCTTTTCCTCCCAGTCCCCCAGAACTGCTTCATGAGATGGTTTTTACTGCAACAAAATGCCTCAACTGGAAAATTTCAACAGAAACAAGTAGCTGTACTTTTCCAGACACACTATCATTTTGTTCCAACAAATCTGGGTGTGAGATGGTTAGCTACCACCTGACTTGAGTGTATGTGGGCCAGACCACGTAACCCATAACATAACAGTTAAAAGTCTATGTGAAAAAGGAAAAGCCTGACATCCGCTTGCTATTTTACCAGGACATTATGAGTATAATGCCCTTCAAAACTAGTATTACTTAAGGTTTCCACTATGACTAAGTTTGGTTTGGGTTTTTCCCCCCTTTCTCCCATTTTAATATGACAGCTTCCAGCTGTCTCAAGTTCATTATGTTGGGAATGCTGTAGAACAATGTCCTATTTCTATAGCTGGGGAGTGATTGAAAGTGAGGGGAACAGTAATTACAGAGCTACATGTTCATGGTGATGCTGTCCGTAGACTACCTGTCAGGGGATATGTGAAACTAGGTTTTAATGAGAAGTCTTTGGTACCTAAACTCTCTGGCCCAGGTCCAAGGGAGCCAGTGGGTCAAAATTCTATAAAGAGCAAGGAACAGATTCAGGTCCCCAGTGTATGACAGTGATGTCTTTTACAGAAAATCTCCAGGTATGAACTTAAATTAAGCATGTGGGAATTGCAAATATTTTTTATTGCCTTTATCAAAAATAAGGAAATAGAAAAGGCCTTGTTATGTCAAGACCTAGGATTTTAATTTCAATGCCAAGTATATGCATATCTTTAAATGTACTTACCCCATTATTTTCTTAAAAGCAGGGGCCAGAAGAAATCCAGTTATGTATGAAGAGACTTTCAATGAAATATGAGTATTCTACAAACTATAATTACATCTAAGAAGATAAAAAGAACTCTCTTCTGGGCTTCAAGGATCTGTTCTTACTTTCTGGATTTGTCACTAAACAAACTCCACATGTAAGCCATGTAATCTCTCTAAGCCTCAATTTCTTCATTTATGAAATATGGGGTTAGGTTGTCTAATCTGTTCTTGAAGGGAGGCAGGGAGGAAGAATGAAAAGAGCATGGGCTTTGGAGGCTGACAGAGGTGAGTTCAACTTCATGCCCACCAACTGCTGCCACATGACCCTGGGCAAATCCAGGCGGCTCTCCACAGCCCCTTTTCTTCTGACATGAAAGAGGGATGATGATACCCACCACTTAAGGTGGTGGCAAAGATTAATGCTTTCACCAAAGTACATGGCCCCCTGTCAGCAATCCCTCCTTCTAATTCCAGTACTCTAAGACTCTAATCTTACCAGAGGTTCTACTCTGACTTGAGGACAGAGTGGATAGATGAAGATGTCCTAGAAGCCAGATAGCGTTTGATTGGAGACCAATCACTCCAGACACACTGATGACCTGTAGATGAAAACATAACAGTTCAATGATCGAGTAAGATCCAAACTCCATTGAATAAAAGGTCACTCATAGAAAGTAATTTATCTTTTATGAGGTGGTGGCTTGTCTGGTAATGACGTTCTAGGACAAGACGTGATACCACGTGTCTGGTGTACCGAGACGCACAGGTGATCAACAACTGTTGCGGAATAAATGAATCAATCAATCAATCATGACAGAAGGTAGTACTGGTTGTCTCAGGTTGCACGGAGTCTGACTGGTCTCAAAGGAATTGTTTTTAAAAAGGGGGGAAAAATCCAAAAAGCAAAAAAAGTATTAGTTATTTAAGAATAAAATATCTCTAAAAATGGAAGGAGGTATTATTTTGTTCTCTTCTGTAAGTAATGTTCTATTACTGCTTTATCACTTATAACAAGGATTTTCTTAAATGAGTTTTCCTTTATAGATTTTTCTCCCAAGTTATAGCAACTTAAGTTTTGGTAGAATTCTTTTTTTGAGAATCATATTCATATATGCAAAAGAGAGTTTCTTCTGTTCAGAGATTTATGTTTGCCTTTAAGAGCGTGAATTACTAAAACTTGTTTATGGGGTAGGTGTAATAATAAGCTGTATTTTACAGGAAAAAAGTATGCTAAATGAAAAGACTATTGACAAAATTCTATATATAGTAAGAACAGCAATTATACAAGGAAAATAAGAATGCTTGAAAAGAGTGACCAATTATTACTAACACTTGCTTCAAGTTGTGATGACCATCAGTGACATTTTTGAAACTCTTTCATTCTGTACTTTCACATCTGATGCAATGAAACTAATAAATTTTTAAAAATAAAAACCTTAAAATACAAAATCATTTCTCAGCACATGAACATACTCACTCTTTAGCTAAGAATGCTAACAATGATTTGCCCAAATACTTTTATCAGTGACATCTGAACTAGCACCTCTCAACTGATCTGTCCTGCCCTTTGATGACCTTCCATTTTACTTTTTCCTGAGAGTCTAACATTCCTTGAAGGGTCAGATTTTCATTTTTAAAGGAAATCAATGCCAACTTAAGTTAGCTCAAAAATGTCAACTGTTTTATCCAGGGGCAGTGCATGTTTGTTAGCAAATGCTGGGGAATAGGCCACTAAGTGCTGCTTGGATCCAATATAAATAACCAGAGATCCCCATTTTTCAAGTACAGCAATTTGTATTATGAAAGAGAAAGTCAATAAAAGGAAGTATCTAAGGTGCACCTGCGTGGCTCAGACAGTTGAGTGTCCAACTCTTTATTTCGGCTCAGGTCATGATCCCAGGATCACAAGATCGAGCCCTGCATCAGGCTCCACACTGGGCATAGAGCCTGCTTGAGATTCTCTCCCTCTATCCCTCTTTCTACTTGCACACACAAGTGTTCTCTCTCTCTCTCAAAGAAAGAAAGAAAGAAAGAAAGAAAGAAAGAAAGAAAGAAAGAAAGAAAGAAAATAAATCTGTTTTCCCATCCAAAGATTTTAAATTCCTCTTCTTACCTGAGTTACAGTTTTAATGACTTCATTAAGTCTGGCTTGAAACTGAGAGGATTGGATGGCTTCTGACTTCAGCTGAAAGAAAAAGAAGAAATATCTACCCCAACATCCCCCAGAAAGTAAAAAATGATATTCCCACTGTATGAACTATCATCTTCTACACTACAGTATAATTTACCATTACGTCCTTACATTTCAGAAACAAAAGCTGTGGGCTCCTTGAGGGCAGGGCCCATGCCCTATTTATCACTGATTTCCTAGGGCGTTCAGTGGAGCAAATAGCACTCATTTAATAGACCTATGATCCAGGCACTCCTTAGAATTACTTGTAAAATGAAACACACATATGACTTTTAAAAGTGAAAGAATATTTAGATAGAGATGTAAATGTGACAGATACAAAACAGAGTTTCTTAAGGAGAACTTTTGAAATTTCTTATGATTCAGCACCTTTCCTTAGGCAGGGAACATTGTGGAAAGTACATAAGCTGACTAAGTTTAATTCTTCCAAACCAAATAAAAGAAGGAACAAATCTCTAAAAATGAATTCTGTACCAAAAGCAACTTTCTATATACTGAGGCATGGAAAAGCCCAGTGTAACCATTACTATGAGCATGTGTTCTATCCTTAGGGTACTGAGATACTAGGTATTCTCTTGCTGTGGCTATGTACACATTTAGATTTCTTCCCTTCATCTTCTGTCTGTTTTTGTTTTATTTTTTACCTGGATTACATCCCCTTCAGAGCCTACCAAGGCCACCATGCCATGAAGCGCTGCCAAACAAAGCATTGTAGGAGTGCCCTGAAAACAAAGCATCAGATATGTCAAGAGGCAGACAATCCTTGGGTTTGAATTCTATAAAACTTTTCATATCATAGAGAAACACTGGTCAAAATGGTACTAAATTTGTAGGGCCAACATAACCTGCATCACTGAGCCACAAATGGCAGCAGGCTCGAATACAGTAATGGGTTCAAATTATTAGATAATAGGTAGTTTCTTGCTGTTTCTCATTTTTCAAAACCACAATGCTGTTCTAAAATGAAAACACTGAAGAAGTAGCCTGTTTTGTTTTTCTTGTTTTTTTGTTTTTTTGTTTTTTAAGAGGTATAATGGTTGACAGGATGTATCATTTATAAGGGATTAAAAGTTCCTGGGTCTCTTTCGCTTGAAATTGCCTATTCTTTTATTGTTAGGCTGTATGTTTTAGCAGCATCTATAAATGGTCCGATAAAGTAGCTCTTTTTTCCTTTATAAAAATATAAAATAACAAGCTAGAATGTGACCTCCTACCTGTGCTAGAACAATTCTTATCCAGGAGGGGAGCAGTCTGTGGCCCAAGTCCTCAGCTTTCCCATGTCCACACACAGACAAGCCATGAACTAGGTTTCCCAACGCCAGGGCAAAACCAGAAGTCTGTTATAAACAAATAAAAACAAAGGGTAAGGAAAAAGAAGAAGAATAGCATAGATGGCACAGAATTTTATACACAGCATCCAACCACTTCTAGGGGCTTGCTGTCCTACTGACAGATTCTTTTGCCATCTGAAAATTGGAGATGTGATTTTTTTAAATCAAGACTTTGGTTTGCAACAGAAACTGGAGTCTAATTATAAGGAATTTAGCTGCAGTGAATGAATTTATTTTAGGAAAATAATACTGGACTGTTATGAGACTTGATTCAAATGACCTACATTTTCAGAAGGAATTAGGGTGAAAATGCCAAGGCAGATTACACAAGCCCAGTCAACTCTGAAACAAGAGGTGAAAAAGTCCCATGATGAGCAGAACATATGCAAACTTCCACATTTTGGGGTTGTAAAACCTATTTCAAATTTAAGTGAGTAACAATACAATATTAGCTAATAACCAATGAATCCTGCAATAATCCACCATGGCCAATATTGAGACATTGGATAAATCTAAAAAAATCCAAACAGGGCAATTTTATAACATGTGTAATCTGAAGGAACAGATTTTTCAGTTTAATTGTCATAAAATACACAAAACATAAACCTTACCCTCTTAATCACCTTCCAGTGTACAGCTCAGTGGCATTAAGTACATTCACACTACTGTGCAACCATCACCACCATCCATCTCCAGAACTCTTTCCTCTTGCAAACTCAAACCTTCTACTCCTTAAACAATAATTCCCTATTCCCATTCCCCAAGTCCCTGGTGACAGCCTTTCTACTTTCTGTCTATGCTTTTGATTTCTGTCTCAAAGCTCTGGACTACTCTGTATCTCATCTAAGTAGAATCATACAGTATTTGTCTTTCTGTGATTGGTCTGTGTCATAGTGTCCTCAAGATTCATCCATGTTGTCCCATGAGTCCCAATTTCCTTCCTCTTTAAGGCTGAATAATATGTCAGAGGGGACATTTTACGGGCACTTAATTTATGGGTATTTAGATTGTCCCATGTATATTCGGTCATGAGAAGAAATTCTCTGCTTTGAATTTGCTGAGCTTTGACCTTATCAGAGTTCTCTATGTATCCCTATCTCTACAAATTATTATTGCTGGCCTTACAGTCCCTAGCCACACATTTTAAGATTTTTATAAATACACATGGAGATAGAGAAAAGCCTTTCACACTCTGACAAAGAAAAAGAAGTACCTACAACAGATAGAGTACCTATTTTGTACCTGCAAAGACACATCTGTGACCACAGGCTGTATGTAGCAATGAGAATAATTAGAAATTCCTCAGTTCTGGGCCCAAAAATATACCCCCACCCTAGTCTAACTCAGAGTCGGTGAAGATTAGGACTCAGCAGCAACAGGGGACCCAAAGAGAGGAGTACTCAGGGCCTGCAGTCCAACCTGCTGATTGTTTTCTACCAATATCCGAAGCTTGTTCATAATTTCTTCAGCCTCTACAGCCTCAATGATCCCAGCACTGAATGCCGATGTACATACACAGCTGAGGGTATAGGCCAGGATCTAGAAGAAGAGACGGCAGGAAATGTTTCTTCATGAGGGACAACAAAAGAACATGATTTAATTGACACCAATGTTCAAACTTCTCCCCAGGAGACGGACTGGATTCAAGTATTCCTACCACAGGCTGGGCACTATTTTGCTGCCTCACATGTCTAACAATGTTGTGAGATGGGTGGCATAATTCCCATTTTACAGGTCAGGATGTTGAGGTCCAACACATATAGCTCACCAGTGACAGAGGCGAGATCCAAACCCAGGTCTTAGACTCAAAATCATAAAGTTCCTTCACCACCCCCTGTCAGAACACTTGATCTATTGACAACAGAGGCAGATTTTGATCACCAGTGAATTCTACTAATAGCCATGGGCTCTGATCCAAGGCCCAGCCCAAGAGGAAATTCAAAGATGTGAAACACAGCTGTACTAAGATTCCCTCATAGAAGGAGTGGGGCATAGCAGACTAGGCATATGGGTTTGAGAGTCCCATAAATTGTGTAAAATAGAAGTAATGCTCCTTAAATCAGAGCACTGGTGTGCTATTTAATAAATAAATGAATAAAGAAAGAAATGAATGAATTATAAATAAAAAAGAATGCTGGGAGTCGAGATGGCACATGCAGGTGTATGTCCCAAATTAACCACTGACTAAGAAACTTTGGGCAAGTCAATCTATTTGTGCCTCAATTTTTGCAAATCCTGGTTAGGCATCCCCTCCCTGCTACCTCACATTTTCCTCATGAAACCCTCCTTTACAAAGATGCTGTTAAGGCAAAGTGAAAATGTTCAACTGCCAATCCTGGTCGATACAGCATGAAAAAAGGAAGCTGTTCCTAAGGTAGAAATTGGATAATAAAACATCAGAGGGGAGGAAAAAACCAAATGGCCTGCTCCAGGCCCTTATAAATCAAACCATCAAGGCAGACCAATGCATCAGTTATAAAAACCCTGCTTTCATTTATTAATCAAATGGGCCCCTGGTTGCAAAATTTTCTCCCTTTGCTTAAAAAAAAAAGGACATACTTTCACACTGTGCTCTGCACTGCTTTAAAAATGGAAATGTGGTGTACGTATTAGAACAAAACTTCAACCCTCTGTGCCCCAGAGAAATTCACCGATTCAACAAGTCCTATTGCTGAGAGCAGAGGAGCCGAGCAGGGAAACACAGCAGCCATTATGTACTCATCAATAGCTCGTGGGCAGGCCTGGAGAAAATAGAATCTGCTCTAATGAGAGGGAGAATCTGGCCAGGCCAAAAGGTCATCGCTGGGTCCTCCCAAAGAGAACACAGGCAGTTCATCTTCACCTGGGCAGAGATACACACACCTCAGACGTTCACTCTGAACACAAGAACTGTGTTACATGAACTACAATTCTGCATGTTTTTGCACCATAACAAAAATCTTTTCATTAAGTACGGTAAAGGGAATTTCCTCAATGATTTTTCATGCTGACATTTAAAAAATAATAATAATAAAAACATGACTTTTCAGGCCACGGTTTCTTAAGCTTATTCCTGGCCATCTTTTAAAGTGACATTTGGCTTGAGCATAATTCTAAAAATCTCCATTTAACCTTCCCCTGGAAAACGAGGCTTTTCGTGGTGCCTTCTAGCGATGCTGATTGGGCTTTCTGCATTCACTAAAGGCTCTTATCTTGTATGTCACATTTAAGTCTGAGTTGACTTAAACAGCTGCACAATTTGAAAACCTTATGATCTAATACAGGTTGTTTGCCACTCATATTTTTCTCCTTATCCTTGATGAAACCAAGGATAGATTTCATTTCAGGGTTACCAAAATATGAGAAGTAGAAAATAAGTGGCCACAGGACAACAAAAGACAACAAAGAGAAGAAGGCTGTAACCTCCGGCTCCTACCTCCTGAAATGTTCTGCTTTGGCTCCCACTGTCATCTAGATAAGTCGAGAGCTTCCGAAGTGATGCTGCCACGTGAACTCGAGACTCCGTTTGGCTGCTGTGGCTCATAAGGGACAGAACAAGTCCAACTCCCAATATACAGCCCGTGCTTAGATGAAAAAAAAAAGGGGGGGGGTGTTAAAAATCACCAGACATCCATGTCACTACGCTCACTTATCACGGGAGTTTATACTGTTCTTCAACCTGAGATGAGGTGGCTGGATTCTCAATCTGCTGCCTGGTATATAAATATGCCCCACAAACCACCACAGGTACACCCACTGCCCCCTCCGCCACACCCTAAATGGGAAACTTTATATCAAAACAAGTGTTTATGGTCCATGTTAGTGCTGTGTTCCCACTGGGGAAGAATAAACAAAAATATGAAATTGTTTTGACATAAACTCTACGGTGAAGTCGGAGGATGAATAAAAACTCAAGTCAAACCAGCTCTATCTCTGCACTTAGAGCAATTCTGTGGTCTTCTGCACCATCCCCCCAGGTCCGCAGGTTGAGTGCCCTATGATTAATTGTATGAAAGAAAAGACCACACATTTTAGAATATGAGCAGAGGACATCTGACTAATAACAGGGGGGGATACGTTGTAAGGCATGATGATGAGGTACTGCTAAGTGCTTCATGTTTCCTAGTCAACTTCCACAAGTGGAATTTCTGAAAGAAACTGTGTATTTGTCTGGGCACAATGACATTAATCCTCTTCCCCCCTCTGATCCCTCAGAGTACCACTGGGTCAGAAGAGAAAATGGACAAATGACAGGCTTGTCAAAAGTTACCCCATGTGACAATTCAATTGGAATCTTGGGCTTTGTGGCCCGATTCTCATGAAAGAATACATATCCATTTAAAGAAAAAAAAAAAACTGTTCTCCCAGAAAACTTCTACTTAGTATGATAAGTTAATGCAGCTGTAGGGTGATTTTCTACTTAAAAAAAAAAAAGTTTTTGTCATCATTGTTGTGTTGTGAATTGAGGAAATGCTGAATTTTTCAGAAATCATCCCTGACTCTGGTCTCACTTGCCTCTCATGATATCTGCTGCTTAAGATGATATTCCAGGGCAGCTCTCCAAGAACATATTTCAAAGCCTGTATGTTATGTCATTTTGTTTTTCTATAGTATCTATTTCCTTGGTTGACATCGAGAATGTTCACATTGTTTCCTGAACATGTTAGTTCCTTCCCTTAAATACCTCTTGCAAACAAGCATTCACAACTGATAAGAGATATCCAAAATGATAGAGAGGCTACAGGATTTGTCCAAGGTCATAAGGAGAGCTTCCAGCAGAGCCTGGCCAGAAGACGGAGGTTTCTGATTCCCGGCCTTCTGCTCCATCTGCCCCTCTCAGCGCCCTGTATGACGCCCTCATGAAATGCCTATGAGAAGGAACCGTACTCAAGCATGTTTTCCTACATTCTGTTGCATAACTATCTGGCATTAGGAAATTCTTTGTAAAGAAGCTACTGCAATAATAATCCATCATTAGCCAGGCAGAATTGATGTTACAGGTTACAGGAACTTAACAACCAGCTCAACCAGCATAATGCATTTCCAACCAGTTAAATCAGCATCTAACATCTGAACACTGCATGCCTTTGAGACAAATCACGTTTCTCAAAGAGGAGAGGCACTCTTCATTAGTATGGATTTAAAGACTTTGTTTCCATTTAGAATCTCCAGGGAAGGTTTTTGAGTTGTTGTTTTGTTTTTTGTTTTTTGTTTTTTGTTTTTTTTGGCTCTTTCTAAACCATGTATATTAAAATTTGACAAAATTAGAACCAGAGATATAGTTAGACAAAATGTGATTAATACTTTGAAAAATTTGACTTTGCTCCCTCTTGACTGTTTAACTGCTACTTTCGATTATGGTTTCAAATGTGACTTCCTCAGGGGCACCCTCCCTGGCCCAGCAGGGAACCTCTTCAGGACTCTTTTTCCCCTAACACCCCACACTAATTTATTTCAGACAATTTTAATCATAAATTCTTTTTTTTTAAAGATTTTTTTAAAATTTATTTATTCATTAGACACAGAGAGAGGGAGAGAGAGAGAGAAGAGGGAGGCAGAGACACAGGCAGAGGGAGAAGCAGGCTTCATGCTGGGAGCCCGACGCGGAACTCAATCCAGGGACTCCAGGATCATGCCTTGGGCCGAAGGCAGGTGCTAAACCATTGAGCCACCCAGGGATCCCTAAATTCTTTTTTTTTTTTTAATATTTTTTTAAAAATTTATTTGAGAGAGAGAATATGAACAAGGTAGGGAGGAGCAGAGGAAGAGGGAGAAGCAGGTTCCCCATTGAGCAGGGAGTCCCATGCAGGGCTCAATCCCAGGACTCTGAGATCATGACCTGAGCTGAAGGCAGACACTTAACCCACTGAGCCACCCAGGCACCCCTTAATTATAAATTCTGATAAGGATTATTTAAAGGACTGTTTGATTTCTTCCCATGTCCTTCACTAACCAGCAAGCTCCACAAGGATGGGTACGTTTTTCTGATTTTCCCTCACCACACCATCTGTGGCATGTACTGCACTGCTTTGACAGGGACAAGTTCAATCAATATTTATTGAATGCTGAAGAACTGCCCCAATTGCAAGGTTTCAAGAGAGTCTAGATGGAGAGATCTACAAGAAAAACAGCAACAAAAACAAGACTTCATTCCTTATATTCAGTTGGAGGCAAAATTGAAGAGTGCTAAAATACACCAAATATACCATCCAAGATTCAATCAAGAGAACTCAATTTCCATTTCTTGCCAGACTAATTTAAGAAAGAGGAGTGCCAAATTTCATGTGGGAAAAGGATACTTCTCAAAGCTCACTTAAGTATCAGGGTTAATCTTTCTCAGTAAGTAGTAGGTATCCCAAGTCTTGCTTTTTGGAGCTATCCTAGGCATGCAAAAATTTTTATCCCCTGGACTAAAACTCCTCTATTACCATCCCCAGGAATATGGGCACAGAGGCTTAGAAAAAGACACCCTGGTTTCTGGTTCACATGTACCTTAGTATTATTACAGCATAATTATTCTTGGGCAAGGTTACCATTCACTAACAATTCTAGTCATTGCTACAATAGTCAATGACTGTTGTCATATATGAATATACAATCTAACTACATATATATGCGTGTCAATACAAATATGCTAAAGTGTATGCATCTATTGGCCTTCTAAACTTTTACTCTGTCTCTTTTTTTCAGCATGCTCCAAGAAGGGCATCTTAATGCTTTATTCCTGATGTTTTCTTCTGATTTCCAAGTTGTGTATATTTTAGTGGGTTTATTTTTTATCCTAAGTCTAAGATTCTCTTAGGTGCTTAGGTCAGCAGTTCTATGCATTTCCCTCATTCTAGCTCCCCTTTGATATGCTTGCCAGCTCCAAACCAAGAATAACTTGGGCAGAGGTAGCTTTCACATCTTTCTCTCCACTGAAAACAAAAAGGAGTTCCATGGTGGTGTCTCAGACAGATGAAATAAAAATAAATTATAATATCAGGTATAGATTTCAGGTTTAGGAATTGGTAACATGAATCTCTGCAAATACTAACAAATGAAGAAGAGAATTTGAGTTTTAAAATTAAATGCCCTATTATGGCTTTACTTATTTGAATCTCTTACCCATTCGAGTATATGAAAATATCACTGGCAAAAAGAAAATCTGAGACTTAAAAGCTGTGCAATTCTACTATGTGTGTTGCTACATCAAATGAGATCTAATGGTACATTTTTTTCTAAAATTAACCAGAGATGAATCTTCTATTCCTTACTTTATTGTGGGCAATCCTGCAGATTAAGTATGAGGCCATCTGATAATTAGTTCTAATAACAGTTAACATTTGTATGGCGCTTTGCCCTTTACAAAGTGCTATACAGATGTTATCGTATTTGTAAAAGCTCAATAGTAATTAACCAACGCTTAGGTCACTGCTGGACGGCAGGACTAGTTAAGGCTGTGAGGACCGCAATGGCACAATAAGTACCACTAGATGGCAGCAAAATGTAAGTGATAAGGCCACAAACATCGCCCAGCCCAGGTGTCAGGTCTTCTCAGCAGGGACGCGTCCATTAAATCAAGGAAGCGTGGTGAATTTGCTCTGGGTGAATTCTATCACTTGAGGTAGCACGCTCCCAGATCTATTAACTACCTCCTAGTAATGCTTTCACTATTTCACTTGAGGGAGGATGGCCCTAGACTCCTGAATCTCATTAGTCAGGGGAATACTCTACGCCTGTGTGTGTATATCTCTATTTAATAGTGAGACACACTCATCTGTCAAAAAAAAAAAAAAAATAGTAAACACCATATTGTCAGGTGTCAAATTGCTTTATTTCTACTGATATGTGTTCTCCACACCAAACTATGTAAGAGACAGAAAAATGGCTTTGAAGTCAGACAACCTAGGCTTCTCCCCTAGCTGCTACTTATTCTGCGACCTTGAACCAGTCTCCTACATGAGACTCATTTTCTTAATCTGTAAACCAAAGCGATGAATGTTCCTGTTTTAGTATCAGTATTTAGATTGTCATTGGGGCTGAATTACAGGAGAAACGGATGTGAAAATGCCTAGCACAGTATGCGGCTGCTTGGTAGTTGTTGAACCTGAAACCAAAGACAGAGCTACCTAAGCACAAAGAGCCACAACGCATTAGGAATGACAAAATACTAAACTTCATTAACTGTAGAAATACAGGAGTTTGGAAAAGACTGAAAGTTTCTTAAAGGATCTGGGCTTTTCACTGAGCTCCGAGAGACCAGCGAGACTTTAGTAAATGGACAGGAAATTTCTGATGACCCTCGTCTACTTAATTCTGCAGGATTAGTCCTGATCTAGGCACACCCTGTCCTCTCCCAGATACAGCTGATCCTCAGGGAGATAAGAATCAAGAAAGAATAATGAAGAAACATGAATCTTACTGACATAAGTTAACTGTAAAGTTAAATATCCTTAGACATATGAGGTTTTTATATGCATAAGTACGCACACTGTGGACAATTCAGTCATCTCTATGGTTCGCCTTCATTCAAACACTTTCTGCAGGCTAATGGAGATAATACATGAAAGTCACTCCTGATTGTTCCAACTGGCTGAAAGCCTGTAGTAAATTAATTCACAAATTTGTTCCCAGCATTATAAGACCCTGAGCTATAGCTCTATGAATACCTTTGGGGGAAGGTGGAGTGGTGGCAGGGTGGGGGGGTGTGGAATTGATCTTACTCCTTGGCTGTAAAAGGCAACACCACCAACACATGAATTGGGTTCTAAAATATTAACTCATCAGACCCAATAAGAGCTAAATGACCCTATCCTTTCCATTAATCATTTTCTACATTCAAGAGACTTCAATCATGCCATTGAACTCTTTTCCCATATTCAAAGCCACACTCTTAAAACATCTCATTTCATCTCTAGAGTGTTTCATGATAAACAGGGTGGATGTCAATGATTCTTATCTAATCTTAGCCTGCATCTGAAAGAAGATCCTATAACTACTACCTACTATATGAAGATTTGACTTTATCTACTCATAACGAAATATCTGAGATATGCAGTTACTTGCCGGTCTGAACTTAATAGGCTAGATGACATGAATGTAACTTTAGATCCTAAATTTCTAAAGACCACAAATGTAAACAGTCACATCTGAGCAGTACCTATAACAGCAAAAAGTAAACAAATTAATAAATTGGAGGTTAGGGCTTACAATTTGTTGACATTTTAGTAACAAAGAACACCAGATGATCTAAACTGAAGTCCAAAAAGCTACAATATAAGTCCTAGACTGTGTTAAGATTTTAGAAAGCCTAATAAAACTATATGCTCCCACACAAGTTACAGACCAATTAAAACATTAAATGTCTCACTAAATAAGTATGTTTAACAATTTTTGAGGTATTCTTTTCTTTTTTTAAAAAAAGATCTTATTTTTTATTTTTCTTTTTTTTTTTAAAGATTTTATTTTTAAGTAATGTCTACACCCACAGGCACCTGAGTGACTCAGTGGTTGAGTGTCTGCCTTTGGCTCAGGTCATGATACCAGGATCCAGTCCCACATCAGGCTCCCTCCCCACAGGGAGCCTGCTTCTCCCTCTGCCTATGTCTCTGCCTCTCTTTCTGTGTCTCTCATGAATAGAGAAATAAAATCTTTTAAAAAAGTAATGTCTATACCCGAAGTATAGACACAACCCCCAGATCAAGTCATGTGCTCTACCAACTGAGCCAGTCAGGTAACAAGGTATTCTTTCCTATTTTTCCTTTTTGTTTCGGTTACCTTTTATGATTGGAATAATACATTTTAAGGTATTTAGTTTAATAGAAAAATCTTTTAAAAGCATGGAGTCGGGGCAGTCCAGGCAGCCCGGGTGGGGTTTAGCGCCTGCCTTCGGCCCAGGGCATGATCCTGGGGTCCCGGAATTGAGTCCCACATCAGGCTCCCTGCATGGAGCCTGCTTCTCCCTCTGCCTGTGTCTCTGCCTTTCTCTCTCTCTCTATTTTTCATGAATAAATAAATAAAATGTTGTGTTTTTAAAAAATAAAATAAAAATAAAATAAAATAAAATAAAAGCATAGAGGAGTCCCAAGGCAGGGCAGGAAGAAACCAGTAATATTGAGGAGTTTGGGAATGCCAAATGGAACCTGTATTTGTTTCCATTTTGATTCTTCAGTCACTGGATTTCACAAGGGAAATCTAAATCATGGGTCAAAGGGTCTCTTTGTCCAATCAAATTCAAAGAATAGTTTCAATTATTTAAAAAGGTTAAGTCATGCACATAAGTCTCCAGATACATGCCTCATATGACAAGCTTGAGCCAGAACTAAGGTATTAATAATGACAGCCATGAAATGACATTTGTTGCTTTGTACTGAAGCAAACTGTCTATGGCTGAAGCATAGTTTTAAGTACAAGTACCTATAACTACAGGTTTTTGATTATTACTGAAAACTCTTTGCAAAGGAATTCAAGTTCTAATCTGACAAATATTTCAACGATTGAATGCAAAGTTTATGGCAGAGGAAGAGTCAATCTCCAAGTATCAGAGAGGAAATGGAACCAACATACTTATATTCCAGACTAGCATCAAAGCAGCAATTTTCCAGGGCATCCAGAGACTTCATCAGAAGAAGGTTCATCTGTTGGCCGGATATATCACTGGGCAAAGGCCAAAAGGAAAAAATTCAATTATTTAAAATCATTCAAATGTCCAAAATACTATAATGATATTTCCTCTTAATATTTACTGAACAAGGAACAATAATATTGATGATTCACATATACTTATTTGCAGACAGAGAAATGGAGTCAGAGAATTTATTTAAATAATTGAGTTCCTGAACAGTATAATCACTTGTAAACCAATAAACTCAAAATCTGTTACTTTTGTATTTACTCAGCCCATTCAAATTTCAAATCACTTAAAAATAAAAACCAAAATCAGAATTTCAGATACATTTCTAAGGATGCTAACCTGATTTTCTTCAGAATATTTAACAACCCATGAAGCTGAAATTAACAAGAATCATTCCAAATCTCTTTCTTGCAAAGACCGTTACTTCTGATTTCATGTCTCAATTGTGAAGGCTCTTCTATTCCTTTTACTTACATTTGTTTTTTTAAAGGTGGCGGGGGGAACCGCAGCCATATATTTTTCTACCTTTATAGAGTAATTGATGTGGTTTTGCAATTGTCTTGGTGAGAACTATGACTTCTACAGTAAAAGAAAACTTAAAAGGTAGTTCTATGGCTGTTTTTTCAGGCAGAGTTGTGGGCTTCGTCACCAACACTTTGCTGTCAAGGGGTTTCTAACATGTCAACTGTCATGCTGCTGCCTTGGACCATGCTCAGTGGAATGCAGCCCCAGGAATGCCAACCAGCCACAGGATACTTTAAATAATGTCTTCTCAAACCAATAATATAGTGATTTTGCCTGAGGTGAAGGATTACATTCTGCAGTGAGCACACATGCGCGCGTACACACGCGCACACACACACACACACACACACACAGTTTTAATAGCTTTGACTAAGTCCTATTATAGCTGTTCTCTGGAGTAAAATATACTTAACTATCCTAAACAAATGCTAAAGAGATCTTATAGTATCCTCTGGGAGTTATGACAGAAGCAAACTTTGGAATAATATGCTTTTCTGAATAAATTCTAGACTGGAAATTTAAATTCAGGCGACTTTTTCATAAGCCATAGTCAAAAATGGATTATCATGATTCTCTTCTACAAGGTGATTTTTCATTCTTGAGACCAACATACTGTCCTAATCCTGTACCCCTGAGGGGGTCATGCTGGGCCACTGAGCTGATGTCCCTGACTATTCAGAGCCAACAGCCCTCCAAATGATTACCGATTGTAGAAAAATAGAAACTTTCTCCAAAATGTCATTATCGAGTGACATTGTCATGATCTAGTAAAATATTTATTAGCACCAAAAGGCAAATATTTCAGATTCCTCCGCTCCAAGAAATTAGGAAGGTGGAAACCATGAATAACTATACTGGTGGCTACAGTACTCATGAACTGGCCAAAAGAGGAAGCATGCTGTCCAAACAGATCATTAGAGCAAAGTGAAAATCTGCACTGATTCTGAAGGCATTAGGCCGTGGAAAGAACTTCCTGGTGTCCTTTTCCACCCTCTCCTGAAGGTGCAGAGTCAAGTAAGAGAGACGGGGTGGAAGGCAATCCAGGAACTGGGATGAATCCTTCTGGTTCTTCCAGGTAGTATGATTCAATTAGCCACAAGTGCAAGCTTGTCAAGCCCTAAAACCAGCAGCATCTCATCCTAAACTAATGAAGAAGGGAGCCAGAGCCAAGATAGGATGAAATGAGTTGCCTGGAATTAAACTGCCATGGCTCATTTTTAGTTGTAAAACATGTTGCTTGAAAGATACTGAAGAAAGAGCATGAACACAGATGGTGAAGAAACTGCCATTTGTAGCATAGTAGCAAAGGGGAAAAAAAATCACTTTCAAGTTTTGAGTCTTTAAAAAACATGTTGCGTTCCGTCACACACACACTCAAGATATGTTAACAGTCAATTCACATGCAAAGGGCAGCTTTCTGTTCATGTCCAGAACTAGGCCTGTAAATACTAATGTTGGTCAAGAGAACAAAATGAACATTCTAAAAACGTTTCATTTATGATCACAAAGACGAAGCCAGTCTTCCCAATCTGACAGATGTTTCCAAGAGCTGAAAATGATCATCTGAAAGATAGTATTTCCCTAGATCAATAGCAGTTCTCATAAAGGTTTCACATAATGGTGTTTGCACAAAGCTGTGTAAATTACAAATGCAAACGTAACCACTGGTTTCAAACCGAAATCTAAATATAGCATAATGTTATCCAGTTTACCCACATCGACACCGTCTCTTGGCTTTGGACAGTCTATTCATTTCTGCCAACCCGGGAAGTTTAAGGACATGGAACGTCACAACAGGATACCTCTCCCAACTATCCTATTTCCAGTGGGAAGGTGGGGATGGGGTGAAATGGGGCTGAATTCCAAGTCATTGCACATCTAAATATTCATGATATGCAAATATTCATGTTGTACCACACTGTAATCAACCTGCATATATAACATTCTAAGATTTGTTACAAAATAAAGAACAAATAGAATGGACAACACAACCAAAGTAGATTCACGCACAGGGAAACTTTCCTGTCTAGTGGAACTTTCCACCTAGGTCTTTGATACTTGGGTAGCTCCATTCAAGGGTAAAGCAAGCAGTCCAAAACTGAGCAAACTGAATAAAGCACACAGGATAATATGCACAGATTAAGACTCTTGAAGGATTATAAAAATGTAGCCAGGGCACAGGATAAAAGCAACCTTTTAAAATTGGGTACATGCAGTTCTCAGGTGATCTGGGTGATTCCCAGCGCCCGTGAGGTGGCAGGGATACTCCAATCTTTCCCTTCCATTTTACACTGATATCAATAAAGGGTCGCCAATTATTTTCACCCTTATACACGAGGAAAAAAAAGAAGCTTTTTATTTTTAGCACCATCAGATTATACTTTTCCTTATATCTATTATTGCACAGGTGTATCCAGGGTTTCCAGGTAGCATGGAATGATTTTCAAGTAATCATCACTTTAATAAGAACAACTCTAAATATACACTAATATCTTTGTGATGGCATTCTGGAAAGATAGATTCACTCACAAAGGAGAAGAAAGGATCGACTCACCCATTTCAAAAAGTTTAGCAACCACCCATCACTCAGATAGAATGTTCGTGAACGTGTGTGTGCATGTGTATCATATCCTCTGCCTAACATCAACAAGAGGAAAGGAGGGATATTTTAATAAACCATACCTGAGTTTCTCCTCACACAAGCGAGAGAGAAACATCCCCAAAGCAAGGCCCATGTGGATTTGCACGGCTTGAGACTCATCAGCTCTTGGTTTCCCAGGTAACCTGGCAGTCAGCATGTTTAGGATTTCCTCAACCTTCTCTTTGCAAGAAATAATGAAAACTGGCACGAGGAGAGACAAAGCCGTGGCGGCAGCAGAGCGGGCAATCGCACTAGCTGTGTTTTCACCAGAATAGGATTTCTAGGACATGCCAAAGGAAGAAAACAGGGGGTTGGCCTTTTGTTAAAAACATCAAGGAAGCACACCTATCACAAAAGCACTACACAACAATATCAGCATCTCTTAGATCCCACCCCCGTCGATCAAAAATACAATTTACGAAAGTCTATTTCTGTGTTTGTCTGTAGGTTACCTTTTCACTCTTCCTTACCGAAACAATTTCCTACTAAACAGTTGGTTAATCATGTCCTTTTAAATTCGGAAAAAAAAAAAAAAAAATCATCATTGTCTTCTTTTAAAGGGTGTGAATTCCCTCACCATAAACACTGAAAAAACATTTGTGTTTTGAAAGCCTAGATGTGTTTATAATAATAATAATAATAATAATAACCTGAAGTGAAATTACCCAAGCTTGGAGAAACCACCAAGCCACATTATAAATGTCCAGAAAGCCAGTTTTCTAGGAGAGAAAGAAAGCATGCGTGTAGTGAGTGGGGAGGGGGAGGGGTTGCTAAAGTTCAGTATAAAGGAATAAGTGTAAGTTTAGCACAGGGATCTATTGGCAAATCTCCCAAAATTTTTGGTGGGAACACTTCCCAGTAGATGGATTATTTCCTACAGGGGGTTAATTCCATTTAATTAAAAAGGAAGTTGAAATCCTAAAAGCCTTTGGTTACAAAGCAATAACCAGCTACTCAAAACGAAATGGAGAACTCTATATGCGCCTTCCTATATGTAATTATGGGAAAAGAAATGAATAACAGCCCTAATAAAATGGCAGGGCAGCTGAATATGAACAGCTTCTACAAGAATCCCATGTTAGGGAGCTCCAACAGACATTATATACATTTATAAATATGTCTCAAGTGGGGAAGAAAGCCCGTTCATCATTCTGCACTATTATCCACTTCAAATTTTCAGACACATCATAAAGGCCATGCTGTCCCTTGCAGTCAAAGCACATTAAAAAGTGTTTTTAATCCTGTACCCATTTACTCTCTAAGCTTTAGTACTTCAAGGATAAAAATCAAACATGTGCTAAGGTATTCTTTAAGTTAACATAGCATCATTGTAATGACAATACTGTTCAAAATGACTCAGCTGCTAGAACACTAGAAGTAAAGAAAGTGGCTTTTGAATCAGGGCCTTGAAGAAGTATAAGAATGCAAAAATCACAAAGGTAAGAGGCAACCCTGAGCTGGCTACTAAGTAGATTATTTTTATTGGTTTGCAAGAACTAAGCAGCATTATTAGAAATCTCATAGAATATCCTGTCCTGGTGAATATCTGAACCAGATAGCTATTGCAAAGGCCTCTACATAAACTAGAATAAAGGAGTAAAAACACTTCTGATAGAAAACAAATTATCATGATGCAATTACTTCTTTGCGTAAAATCTGACTTCCAATTTAATTCCATATTATCCACATGCTATTTTTTTTTGTCTCCGAGTATAGTTAAAAATCCTAGCTCCGGACCCTAAGGCCCAAGAGCGCTGTACAGGGAAGACCTAAAGCAATGTTGTTTCAGGCTTAATTCATGATCTTAGCAACAGTTCACGACCTGTGCTATATTTTTATTCACGTTGACTATAATCCTCCACCACTCAGCTGATTGTCCCATGATCACTATAATTCCCTAAGCAGGGGAGAGTGATAAGGAAGAACCAAAATAATTCCATGCAGATATGGAAAGAAAGCATGGACTACAGCCAAAGGAAGGGGAAGTAAAACATAAACAAAAAGGTGTATTTTCCGTTTGTCTCTAATCTTAGGATATTAACAGAAAGAAAAAGGCTAAGCGACAGGTGCTTTTTTATGACCAACAACATTTCTTTGTATGTATAGAGCATTTCACAGTTTGCAAAACATTTTCCCACAAGTTATATAATGTGATCCTCGCAAATCTTTTCTAAAGTTGGTAAAGCATTCATTTTTACCTTCATTGTACAGATAAGGAAAATCAAATGATGGGTAAAGTATCAGGTCATCAGTCACAAAACCAGTAGGAATGGAGCTGAGGCTACAACAGCTTAAAGATAATATTGTTCAATTGCCCACGTTACACATAAGGAAACAAAGGTCCAAAGAGATTAAGTAAACTGCCCACTATTCACATATCCTGGAATTTAAAAAAACTATGACTAGAAACTCAGGGACCCTAGTCTTTAACCAATGCTTATTTCACTACAACTGTAACTCTTGACTCTGACTACACATGGGAATCATCTAGAAACCTTCGAAAATACTGATGATGCCCAAGGCCCATCACTAAACAATTAAAGCAAAGGAAAGACTTACAGGTATTTATTTTTTCTATATATAGAGAGATTTTATACACATTCCCCACACACGTGTATGCGCACACATACACCCTAAATTTCCCCAGGTGATTCTAACATAAAGCTATGACTGAGAATAACCATACACTATGGACGGCTTTCATGTTAGCAACTAATATGAGCAGCATCAACGCTTGACTTTTCTGATCATTTTTAAAATTTTATTTCTCAGACTTACATAATAAAATGAGGAGAAAAGTTGTCCTCTGGGTTGGTAATGGCTATCCACAATGATCAGGAGAGTATCAGACACCATGGAAACCCACTCCTTCATCGAAAGGAAATTAGGCTGAACCTGCTGGTGGAAAAAAACATGAAGTGAGGGGCACCTGGGTGGCTCAGTAGGTGAAGCATCCAACTCTTGAATTTGGCTCAGGTCATGATCTCAGGGTCCTGGGATCAAGCCCCATGTTGTGGGGCTCAGCACTCAGCAAAGAGTTTGTTTGAGGATTCTCTTTTCCTCCCTCTCTGCCCCTCCCCCTGCTTGCTTTCTCTCACCCTCTCACAAATTAATTAATTAATTATAGAAAAAAGAAGAGAAACATGAAATGATAATGGAAAAAAAGAAAAGAAAACCTAAACATTATTTCTAGGTCCAGGGTACAACCCCTTTCTATATTAAAGAATAAAGTACTATTATCAAAAAGTAACATTCACCCACCAGGATTTTAGGAGGCAGATAGGTACTTGACGAATACACATCCTCAACCTGTGCCCCAAAAGGGATAAGATTTACCTTTTATACAAGACAAGCAGAGGTGAGAGGGCAGGTGGTTGCAAAACAGACTGCGTCCGAGAGCAATCTGGTGCCTGCCTGTGTTTAGCGAGGGTGATGTAGGGGTTAAAGGGAGAGATGTGCAGGGAAAGAAACTCAAAATGTCTCATTTCTATGACTTGCTATTTCACAAAGGAGGCAATAAAGCAGTCTACAAAATTTTCATACCATCTTTAACATTTCTGCTTACTATCACCATATATTTATCATTGTGAATCATCACAACATTTTGCCTAGCTAATTAGGTATGAAAGCACAAATGATCTTCAGTTGGGAAAAGAGGAGGAAAGAGAATGCAAAAACAAAACAAAACAAAACAACAACAACAACAAAACCCAACTCACTAAAAAGAGAGCTTGGTTTTTAAAATATTTCATGACCATGGATGTCAAAAGCATCCGTTAACTCACAACGTGACACTCAGGTAGTGCAAACGACAAAGGTCAACACAGTGTGAAGCATACTTGGAATTAATGCCTTGACTCAAAGAAGGCCTTCTGCCTAGGATCTTTGGCCCTTAGTCATATGCAGATTTGAACAAAGTTTGAAAACGTCAACTTTAATCAAATAATGAGATCTTGAATTTGTACTGAATAACAACCAAAAACAAGATGATGAAGAATAAAAGCAGAGCCCCATCTTTGAGCTGTGTGGCTTCTTGATATTTTGTGTAGAATGTGTTACAGTCAGTATAGAACAAAAGGGTAAGGGAATTAAAAAAAAAAAAAAAAAGGATTGCCTGGAACTCAAACTCTGAGCTAGACCCCTGATTATTACTGGTGCAGATTGCCTGCTTGACTGCCCAAAATCAGGGATCCTAGAAAGGCATGTTAACTTTTTAGGTCATGCAGATTCTACTTAGTATATTGTCTCTGCTAAAGTACTCCATGGCTCTTTCAAGGATATAAAACATCTTTCTCATAAGTCAAATAAGATTCAGAGTTTTAAGCTAAATTTTCATACGGTAACTACACTTTTATCGTTCATGCAATAATTGCTTGGCCTCTTTCCCTTCCCTACATTTGTAATATACATTTGTAGCTTTTGCCACATAGGCTCTATTCTCTTGTTTACTGGTAATGGCACCTTTTGGAGAATTCACTCCACCATGATTTGAAGCTTGGTTAAAGGCTCAATGAAGCTACCCATCCAACCTGCCCAAGGTGTGGGCACGAGACATAGGGACTCTAAATCTTGAGTGATGCAAGCACAGTATGTGACCAGAGCTGATCCATCCCAGTGGTGCTGGTCTGCTGTGATGGTTCTCATGTCACTTCCTGTGCCTAATGCTCTTCCCCAAACCCAGTTTTAAGCTTTGCCTTCAATTCCATGGGCTTCCAGATGCCACATCCTTCTGCTTCCTTTCTTATTTAGAGGAGAGTTGGTTCCTTTGCTTGCAACCAAAAAACTCCACCATGAAAAAAAGAGTACAGATGGCCCATAAGACACAGGGAGGGAACACAAACAGACTGAATAACATTGAATAAAGAATGGTTTTTCCAGCAAGAAGTCAGATAATGGTTACTATTACTAAGGGCTTAGTATCTACCAACCATTGTGCTCTACATATATTCATTCATTCATTTAATCCTCACAAGAATCTTATCTGGTGAGTACCTTTATCCCCACTTCACAGATGGGGGAACAGGCTTTGCAAGAGGAAGTTACCAACAATAGACCACAGAGCTACTAAGTGCAAGTATTGGGATTTAAATATAGTACTCTCCTCTTCCAAAGCCTATGTTTTTTAACCACTTGGCTATATTGTCTCCAGATAATGATAGCTACTAGATAATGGGGCTTAAAAGAAGAATAAATCCATGCCTTTTTATTTTGACAGATATGAATTATCTGAAAAAGTACATTGGAAATGAACATTGGCCAGCTCGCCACATGTTTAATTAAGAAATAAATGCCTTGCAAAAATGAATAGGCACTTTGTCATTGACATCTACAATTAAAATGCAAAGTACAATTTTTTTCAGTCAGTAAACACTGCTTATTTATCATTTTTTGACAGCATTGTTCACTTTCAGTAAGCCTAGTTAACCTCCTAAGATTGGTTACCACTGATGTAATCACAAAAAGACAACCCCTGTTGCATAAAATTGGTACCTTCAAATGGAAATGACCACTTAACTGTGATGGAGAAAGCAAAACAGAAAAGCAGCAAGGAAAAGTGTCTGAGGAGCCCCTCCAGCTCGCACTGTAAAGGCCCATGGAGTAACATAACTTGGTGCTGCCGCCAAGCACAGGTCTTAAAACCTCATCAAGTAAGGGCCAGGCTCAGAGAGGCTTCTCACTTTTCAAACAGTTGCCCAGCTGGTTCAAATCACCCTCCACTCACCTCTGGGACCCCCTCAGAGTCTGAGGAGAGGCTGGCTTCGTGTTTGGATACGACGACAGCGAGGCTGCTTAAGGCTAACAGTGCGTTGCCCTTGACCACTGGGCTCTCCCTGTTTAAAAAGAAAAAATTCCAGGAGAGGATTTGGGGGCATTAACCAGGAGAAGAGAAGGCGTTATTACAGAGAAGGCAGATGAGGTCAGAAAGCACTTCCATTCCTTCACAGGGCTTCATCCATGCACTTCTGCTTGTACGCTGATGCTGGCAGCCTTTCTTCCTTCTTCTGACACTCATGCTGATTTCTCACTCTTCATTTGTGTATGGTCATTAGACTGTGTGTGTGTGTGTGTGTGTGTGTCCTACAAGTCTAAGCTCATATATCTAAGTTTTTTCTCGTTTTTTTTTTAAGATTTTATTTATTTATTCATGAAAGACAGAGAGAGAGAGAGAGAGAGAGAGAGAGGCAGAGACATAGGCAGAGGGAGAAGCAGGCTCCATGCAAGGAGCCCGATGTGGGACCGGAGCCCGATGTGGGACTCGATCCTGGGTCTCCAGGATCATGCCCTGGGCTGAAGGCGGTGCTAAACCACTGAGTCACCTGGACTGCCCATTTTTCTCATGTTTTTGTTTCATTGTTTGACGTGGCATTTCCTAAGTGATCTCTTTCTGTGTCATCTTTGGCCAATATAAATGTATCAATTTGTTGGGAAAACACAAGTGAGGATAGTTAGGCGAGTAAGGGCAGGAGATTGGAACGGGCCTCTGGCTTTTCTACAGCACTGGTATGCAGTTGCAGCTTCGAGTGAGCCACTTCAGACAGCATCCTCCACCCAGCCACCTGCCACACTGGTTGACTGTCAACCATTATTATCCTTCTTATTATTATCCTTCTTTCCCTCAAGATGCCAAAGCCAGCAACCTTAAAGTCAGTTTGTTATAGAATTTAGAGACCCTAGATAAGATGCAAAGAAAAGGGTCTATTTTTAAACTATCTGGATTGAGAGTTGCCCTCTCTCGTTATCCAAACAGTGTGCTTTTTTCCTAATATCAGCAACCATATCTTAAAAAGGTGACTTCTGGATTTAGTACCAAGAAAACCAAACCTTCTTAAATATACTTACCACTTGAAAATGAGCATTTGATATTATTCCATTAATCCAACATGATTCTATAGAAGAAAATCTTTAGTGGGACACTGACATAGGAGTCTTGGCTTGCCATCTCTGTCGTAGCAGAACTCAGGCAACAGAGCACCTATAACCACTGAACCGATAGTTCAGTTCTGTCCTGGTTCCCATAAATACATATTACGGGTTCCCATAAATACAGAGATTGTTTCCAAAAACCTAGACTTGAGACCTGAACATGAATCTGTGTGGACATGCTAGAATGCCTCCTGCTTAACCCAGTGCAGGAATGCAACAGATCTGTGGGGTAAAGAGACTTCCATCCCCACTACCCTGGCAAGCTAAGGACCTCCAGTCCCAGCCCACAGTCATGCCTAAACCTGTGAGTTAGGTATTAAGAGGTTAATATACACACATGTTCTTCCATTTTTGCTTCCACTGGATAAGAACGGAACTCAAGACTTGCCATTATCACAGGCCTCCTACTACCTATTCATCTAATCCCCCTGCCTTCTCGCTCTGCCACCTTGGGGTGGTTAAACTCAGTAAAGGCTTGCTCTGCACACTTGGTCATTCTGTTCACTCCTAAATTCGCTTCTCTACGAGGCCTACCATAATTTGATAAGACAACAATGTTTATATTGGGGGATGGGGCGAAGGGAGAAAATAGGAGGGAGACCTGAAGGCTAAGCAGATGCCTTCAACCTAGGTTTTGCTAGAGTTTTACAGCGAGGATCACTGGGAACTCCTATAGATAATAATAAACACCAGGGAGCAAGGCAAAGTCTGGGCATTCTCAGGTACCCGAGCCATAATGTCACTAACAAAACCAAAATAAATCTTTTATTTCTAATATTATCTCTTTCCTTTAGCTGAGAATATCCTGAAGCCTGTCCTGCTATAAAATGACCACAAATCCCTAAAGTTAGATTTTTTTTTTAAAAAGTTTCAAATTCTCAGTAATTTGAGAATTCGATCCCCAGTTTTTATCACTTTATAGAAAAACTCAGATGGTCACCGGAAATTGGTATCAAATCTCTTAAAACAAAGATTAGACAAGTCCCCAAAAATCCTCTTGTAACCACAAAATTCTAGAAGAACACTTGACCTCAGTTTCAAAACAGAGCCCCAAAATGATTTTGTTTCAGAAGTGTCCTTGGACATGACATTCTTGAACATGTATTGTTCTTGTAAAATGGAGAAAAGTGTATATAAAGCCACTAGTAATTAGACCTTTGCTTGCAGACTAAATACATATTTGGACATTAATCTTTGAATAGAAAAAAAATATTTCACAGTCCACACAATGCATGCTCAGGCCAAGCTATATGTTTCACAAAGGTACTGTGACTAGCTCTTGGTCAACTCGACATGTCTAGCACAGTAACTTATGGAGATGAGACACTCGATATATATTTAGCGAAACAAATTCTTGGAGGAGCCCACCAGGTGAAAATCTACAACCGGTTCAGCAAAAACTCATCAGCTTGTTGATCAAATAACTATCCCCTACCAGTCAGGCAGTAGTAACTAATTTGCATAATAACATGTCAGCATCAGTACAGTATTTATCTAGGCAACACCACTAGCATTTTAATTAAACTGTCCTTTGGAACAAACTGATGCCATTAACCTAATTAAAAAGCACAGGGAAGGATGAGCTACAATGATGCTTTCTTAGGGACAAAGTATTACATTACATATTAGTAAAGTGACCCAGTCCTTTGGGGATTTTCATCTTCGGGTTCAAATCTATTTAATTAATAACAATGAAAATAAACTTACATCAATCATCAGGTTTATCTGTGTTCTGATTCTCCCTTAGCCCTGGCCTTGATGCTTTAAAACTGCTCTTAAATGAGCAAATCAGTCTAATCCTGTGACTGGTGTTTTACTTCCCGCATTTAACTTATGGCTCAGAACAATGGTCCAAACCAGGCTGTGGCAGCCAAGATCCAAGGAAGGGAAGGCTAAGCTGGCAGCAGGTGGTGGTGGGGTGGAGGAAGCCAGTGAGAAAAAGTAAAGAGGGGGCAGCAGAGTGATTTTTCATTAATCTCTCAGCCTCTGAACCTTACCTGCTGTCATACCTACTATTGTCAGCATTGCTTTAATAAGATAAGGTCTATAAAATACTTTGAAATTTTTGATGAAAAGGCTTAACACCACAAGAACATGAATTATTTTTATTCCATACCACTGAGAATGTAAACACATTCTTCTTAGGTATTAGCATCATGAAAGGATGCTTTGCAAATCCAAAAATTAAAAACTTGTTGAAATAAAATTTTAGAATGAAAAATGCAAAAGCTACTGGAAAGGCAAAATTGTAGTTTAATACAAAGCTCCTAGATTCTTCAGCATTCAAGTTTTTTGCTGCAAATGTCAGAGCACTGTTTTTAACAGGCTCTAAGTATACTACATAATGGAATCAACTATGAAAGGTAAAGGTCAAAGACAACCCCCCCACCCACCCACCCAGCACCTCCTCCCCTCCAATATGCAGCTGAGCGCTCTCCCACTGTGTCTGCAATTCACCAAACTGGATAAGCAGACAAATGAGTCCCTAGTGAAGCCTCTCTGTACTTTAGTTTTCATTTTGTCAACAGATACGTCAACAGATATTTCCCAGTGCCTCCCACAGAACTGAGTGCAAGGGAGGATTACCACTTCTATCTCCCTTTATTCGGAAGACATGAGGCTGAGTAGTGAGCACGTACTGTGATCAGACTTCACAGTTACATGCCTGCTTAAGAAACTACTGGCAGAAAGTGAACTCTACGGTAGATCATGTTTTCTGTCTTTTTAAGGCAAAACCTATTTAGCCACGGAAGGTTGCAGGACACGATAGGGATAAACGTTCCTGCAATTAAATATGTCTAGATAATAGGGACACATGAAATCCTCTAGGTCAAAGGTCAACCTATGTTATTTGGTGGATAAGAAAAAAGGAAGTCCTACAGAAAGGGCTGCAGCTAAAGGTGATGGTGGAAGGGAGAAGTTGCCTTAACTGATATGTAACTTACTGCCAGGAACAATTACTCAGCTTGTTAGCAAAGGAACCTGAAGAGATTGTTCAAGCAAGTTCATTAGGGTATAATTTTCTGTTGAGAGTTGGCTTAAGATAAATAAAAAGCCTCAAGGGAGTAATACTCGTTATTTTTGTTAAAACAACCATAAGGATATGATTGAAGTTGCTTTTTTCATGGGTATTCATGCTCGTTTTTAGTATTTAAAAATTCGATTTTACATAAAAAAAATAAAAAATAAAATAAAAATTCGACTTTTAGATACCCTGGACCCAGTAACACAAAGGGAATGAAAGGAAGTACTACTTTGATTTATTTCCTGGCTCACAGTTGAGATTTAATAACCTATTTGTAGAACCCACATAATTCACATCAGCAAGGATTTCTCTTTCCCTCAACAGCCCCCACCTCCGCCCCAAACTAAATGAGAATCCTTTAAATCTAAGTCAAAGCACGGGGCACTTTGTTAGGTGTACAACAAGGGCATGACCTCATGACTCTTGATGTAGAAGTCATGTTTGTATTGATTCCTCTGTATTCTCACAGAAAGACATTAACTTAAGAACTAACTTAACATAAGAAAGGATAACAACAGATTTTTAAAAAACAATTGAAAAGTCCTTTACAATTCTTAAAGGGAGAAAATCGTAGGTACCTGCCAGGAAAAAAATGTTTAAAGAAAAAATTTGGTAAGATAATAAATGGATCTTACTTTGCCACCGCCTTGGTGATCTCCTCAGTCAACATGTCTCGGACCCTGCAATAAAGATTGAAAATAAGTGCAAAAGTTTATGTCGGAATAAGAACCCAATCTTTTTGCTTACCTGTCAATTAATAAGAACCTCTGGCAATGACTCCAGATCCGAGAACTATTTATGTGGAATTTTAGAGTAAGGTGAAAAAACTGTAACATGGGCTTGACTTCAAAGACTATCCCCTGCCTATCCCTTAGGTCACTTATTGGAGGCGGGGAAGGAGGTTACTGTAACCTAGGAGGGACACACAGGCAGTGCTGTGATGGTGTCACCTCTTAAACTGGGTGGTGGCCATACAAGTGTCCTTTATATTATATTCTGCTATGGGCTGAATGTTGGTGTTCCCCCAAAGTCATGTGTTAAAATGTTATCTCCCCCCGCCAAAAAATAAAAGTAAAAATAAAAGCTTATCTCCCCAAGTAGAGTATATGGAGGTGAGGCCTCTGGGGGGTCATGAGGGTGGAGCCCTGATCAATGGGATCAGTTCCCTTGTAAGAAGGGTCACAGAATGCTTGTTTTCTCTCTCTGCTTTCAAACATGTGAAGATACAAGGAGAAGGCAGCCTCTCGAGAACCAGGAAGCAGGCCTTCACCGGCACAAGATCTCCTGGCACTTTGATCTTCATTTCCTAGCCTCGAGAACCGTGAGAAATAAATTTTCTGTTGTTTAAGCCATGCATCCAGTCTATGGTATTTTAGTAATAGCAGCCCAAACTGACTAAGACATTCTCTCTTTTTTTTGCAGAAGAGCTCAGTAAAATAGCAATTTACTATTTCTAAATTGTAGATAATAGAATAGTCACTACGTATGTATAGAAAATAAAATTTTAAATGGTTATAAAATCACTCTGGAGCTGAAGAAAAACAACTACACTTGTGGATTTGAAGATAGCACACTCAATTCAAATATTTACCAGATAAAATTTCTTTTCAACATAAAAGCCTTGAGATGAAGAACAACCATTGACTGCCATATTTATGCTCTGAAGAAGCAATCATAGATACTTTCACTATATACTTTGAGTTTCATAAGTTCAAAATTTTTATAAATATAAAATTTTTGCAAATATGTTATAGCTCCATTATTTTCATGGGAAATATTTTTAAAATCTTAGCTATTCAGTGCTCTCTGAGAATGACTCGATGTTAAGAGCCAAGTTTTTCAAATAGTTGCAAACTTCTCCTACAGACCTTAAACTTGCATTCTATAATACTATTTGACAATAAATTTCTCTCCAATATATTCTCCTATCTCAGTCTTCCTAAATGGAGTACAGTGCATTCAATGCGGTTTTGTGTTTTTGCTTTTTTTTTTTTTTTACTGGTCAACGTGGAATATTGAAAAATGATGACCTGCCTACGGCAGGGACAAACCTTCTATGTGTGGACTAGTTTCCACCTCCTTAACCACCTGCTTCTGGCTGTTGTACCACCAATTGCTCCTTCTCTACACATAGAAGTCTCCTTAGCAGGCGAACACATCATATAATCCACCATCTTCATAGAAGAAAAAACTCTCCAGTGATTGCCCCATTTCGTTGCTTCTCATTCATCAGAATTGATTCCAAATATTTCTCCTCCTTCCTCTCTTTCTAGACCCTTCTATAATCTGACTTTTGTCCCCACAGCTCCATCAAAACAGCTCCCGTCATGACCACCAAGGACTCTGAAGAGGCAGAGGCTTTCTCAGTTTTCCATCTCCACCTTTTACAGACTCATAGCAACCTCTGACACAATCAGTTTCTCCTTTCTCGAAACACTTTCTTCCCTCAGTGTTTAAGATTCCATTATCTCTTCGTTTTCTTCCCACATCACTGATCACTACTTTTCCCTGTGCCTTCCTGGTTCCCTCTTCATTTTCCCCATGTCTAAATGTTAACTGCCCTGGGGCTCTGCCCTCTGACCTTTTCTCTATCTTACTCAATCTCTAGGTGATCTTAGCCAGCATCATGATTTTAAATATTGATAATACACAAATTTATATTTTCAGCTCTGATCTCATCCCCAAGCTCTAGACTTTTATCATCAATGACCTACCAGAAATCTCCAAATGGGAGGTCTAATTCTTAAGACCTAAACCTGATTCCTACCCCCAACAGATCTGCTTTTCTATTGTCTTCCCCATCTTAGGAAATGGGAAGTCCATACTTTTAGTTATTCACAGTCAAAATCTTGGAGTTATCTTCAATGCCCATCTTTGTCACATTCTTCATTCCATCTCTCTATATATTTTGGAGAATATACCCAATATACAACCCCCACCAAATCATCATTTTTAGAAGATGAAACTCAAGCTGTATGTTAAAGATAATCACAGAGAGGATGCGAAATCCAAATTCTTAACCACTAATCTTAAATTCAACGTCCTAATGTTTTAAATTGTGCTGCTATTTTTAAAGTTAATCTAGAAAATGTAACTTAGAATTACTTAAACACATGCACACAAAGCTTCTGTTTTCTACATATGTCAATTATCAGTAAATAAAAACCTAAACTCACGTAAGCATTGAATAGATTTTTAGATTAAAGAAACCTGTGACTGCAGGTAAAGCAATTTAGATTCTTGGCCATTCTACCTAGATTTAGGTTGCTGCCACATTAATCTGACAAGGTAGTCTTCCTAACCCATGTAACAATT
Source organism: Canis aureus (assembly GCF_053574225.1). Lineage (NCBI taxonomy): Eukaryota > Metazoa > Chordata > Mammalia > Carnivora > Canidae > Canis > Canis aureus. The sequence continues at coordinate 42,060,171 of NC_135620.1, read as the reverse complement.
TAAATTGCTTTTAATGTGCCAGCACTTACACATTTCTAGCTAATATAAGGGAATTCACTAGGGGATGTCTGCCAAAGAAATTAAAGCCCTGTCGTGGTACAGTTGCTCCTAATAATGAAGATGTCTTGGGGAGACTGGAGGAGCACAGGAATGGAAAGGTATTCCTTGACTAATGTGAACTGTTACGAAGGCAATGAATGGAGTGGGAAAAACAGAATTTTTCAGTTGAAAGCATATAAAATAATCAGATATGGGGGAAAATGAGAAAAGCAAACCATTTTCGAGCTGGTTTAGAAAACAAGTGTAAAACTAACTAAAACTGATGAATAAAGCTCTACTTGTCAGATCTGGAAAATCCACCTATTGGAACTCAGTCTCTTCACCTTCAGGCAGGTATGGAAGTTAAAATTCCCTGCGTAAGCCTTTAATGTGGCCCCTCCCTCCCTCATCATTCATTTCCCAAGATGAGCAAGGAGTAGCAGAGAGGCCTTACCAGAGCCAGGCTGTGCCTTTTTTGTACTGCACCTCTTCAGGTCCTTCTTTCCCATGTTTCAGTTGCAAGTCCAGCTCTCCCATCCTGCCCTGCAGGACACAAAGCATATATCAGCCTGCAAACCCTATTGTCGGAACGGCCTTAAAATTTCCCTGTAAAACACTGATAACAGATAGAGCCTTCCCTCATTGGTCTTCAGTGTTCCTAATAAAATGCTAGATTATTATAAAAAAGAATGTGTGAAGAGAGAGAATCCCATCACCAATCAGGTATTTCAACACTCACCAAGAAGTTTATCCTGGGGCAGCTTGGAGATTTGGAAAATTTAGGGCAGAGCATTTCATTTTGGGATACTGATTAACACCAGATTTGAATCCCGCTAATGTGGGTCCCATTTAAAAAAAAAAAAATCCTCCTTTATCATAATCATCTGCTTCTATTGGCAGCTGACAATTTTAACTGACACTATACCAAAAATTGGGTTCTGGACACCAGGACTAAAACAGAATGGTAGAAAATGAGGATAATCATGTAACACTTAAGATTTGGGTAATATATAACCAAAGTCATTCTCAAACATCTGCATATTACATTTCTTGAATTTTATAAATTTCTTGAATTTATAAAAGTTGGTACCAGGGATGCCTGAGTGGTTCAGTGGTTGAGCATCTGCCTTTGGCTCAGGGTGTGATCCTGGGGTTCTGGGATCGAGTCCCACATTGGGCTCCCCACAGGGAGCCTGCTTCACCCTCTGCCTATGTCTCTGCCTCTGTGTGTCTCTCATAAATAAGTAAAACCTTACCAAAAAAAAGTTGACATCATAATTTTCAACTTCTACCCACAATAAAGATATGGCTACTATCACCCCTTTAAGACCACCAAGACCTTCAGAAATTTATTATCTTCCCTTTTTTTACACTCAGGATTATTTTGATCAGCTCCTTTCCCCTCTAGTATAGCACCAATTACATTATTTAAATGTACTTAAAATACTGGTTTATTGATGAGCTCTAAATTGGATGAGAACTTACTCGTGTATTACATTACTGAGTGATACCACACCATTTTCAGAAATGGTTGTGCCACTTATGTTCTCACTAGCAGTGAGAATAAAAGTTCTAACTATTCCACATTCTTACCATCATTGGGAGTTGTCAGGCTTTGAATTTTTATTATTCTGGCAAGGGCAAAACAGTGTTCATTATGGTTTTAACTTTCACTGTTTATCAATGAGATTGAAAATGTTTTCAAATGTCTATTGACTTTTAGATTTCCTATTGTGTCCATTTTTTCTTTTTCTTTTTTTCTTTTTAAAGATTAATTTATTTGAGAAAGAGAAAGAGAGCCAAGGGGAGGAGCAGATGGGAAGGGAGAGAGAAACTCAAGCATACTCCATTCTGAGCACAGAGCCTGACACAGAGCTTGATACCATGACCTTGAGATCACAACCTGAGGTGACACCAAGAATTGGACGTTCCACCAACTGTGCCACCTAAGTGCCCCCGTGTGTCCATTTTTCTTTTGGTTGTCTTTTGAGTTCTAAGGTATGGGGGCACCTGGTTGGCTCAGTCAGTAGAGCATGCGTTCTCTCTCAGGGTTGTAAGTTCAAGCCCCATGTTGGGTGTACAGCTTCCTTTAAAAATAATAATAAAATAGGGATGCCAGGGTAGCTCAGCGGTTGGGTGCCTGTCTTTGGCCCAAGAAGTGATCCTGGAGTCCTAGGATCGAGTCCCACGTCTGGCTCCCTGCATGGAGCCTGCTTCTCCCTTTGCCTATGTCTCTGCCTCTCTCTCTCTGTTTCTCATGAATAAATGATTAAAATCTTTAAAAAAAAAAAAAATAATAGAGCAGCCCGGGTAGCTCAGTGGTTTAGTGCTGTGTTCAGCCCAGGACCTGGTCCTAGAGACCTGGGATCTAGTCCCACATCAGGCTCCCTGCATGGAGCCTGCTTCTCCCTCTGCCCGTGTCTCTGCCTCTCTCTCTCTCTCTCTGTCTCTCATGAATAAATAAATGAAATCTTTAAAAAAAATTAAAATAAAAGATAAAAAAATAATAATAATAAAATGGAAAACAGAGTCCTAAGGTATGTTCCATAGAAGAAAAGTATATCTCCATATATGCTCTAGAGAAGAAAGCAATACAGCTTGCGGAGTTAAGGATATGGGCTCTGGAATAAGAGTGCCTTGACCAAAGGCCATTTTCACTTACTTGCCATGTAAGTTTGGACAAGTTACTTCATCTCTCCAAACTTCAATTTCCTCATTCATAAAAATGTAGCTAACAACTATCTCATGGCATTAGGGCATCATGTTAAAATATGTGGAAACATGTCTATTTAGTATGGTGGCTGATAACAAATAGGAGCTACCGGGAATCCCTGGGTGGCTCAGTGGTTCAGCACCCAGGGCTTGATCCTGGAGTCCCGGGATTGAGTCCCACATTGGGCTCCCTGCATGGAGCCTGCTTCTCTCTCTGCCTGTGTCTTTGCCTCTCTCTCTCTCTCTCTGTGTGTGTCTGTCTTTCATGAATAAATAAATAAAATCTTAAAAAAAAAAAAAGCTACCATACCAAGTTTATTAATAATAACAACAACAAAAAAACATCTCCCTTTATCATCTTCTTATAAAATGATCTCTTGTGAATATATACAAGCTCTCAGTTACCACCAGCCTGTGGGCTCACTGATGGCTGAAACAGTTCAATCAGTCTGAGGGGTCCTTGCACTTCATGCAACTTCCAGCCACAGTGCCTTGGGGCTGACCAGCCCAGACACTCTTGAGATTTGATGGATTTCCTAATCGCATCCTTCATATTTCTATTTACTTCAACCATATCCATCCCCATCTCCCCTGTTCTCAAAGATAGAATCCTGGCCCTTTCATTTCTCCTACTTGTCTCCTGGAGCAAGGAATCAGAGGCGAACAAACTGGCAAGACATGAATATTAATGCTTAATACTGATACTGACCTCCTAGGGGGATAGGCGAAATAGAAAATAATATTTACTGCCTATCCCTGTTTGTTATGCTTCCTAAATTGGGCCTCTTTACTTGTAGGGACATGGACTTGCCAGAATGCTTTTCCAAAAAGGATAAACAGTAGGAAATGAAAAAGTTCAAAATCTGCTTAGAAACAAACAAACAAACAAACAAAAACCAAAGGAGCTTAGTATCCAAGAAGCCTTAAGGAGAAGGACTACTTTTCTAATCTCTCCTATAGCCACAACCCAGTACAACCATCAACGTAACTTAGTCAATTTCTTCCTTCTTTTTCCTTTGCTCTTCTTGATCCTCTCTTCTGGAATGTCTCTCTCACCCTTTCCACCCAGCCCATGTGAGGCTATTTATTCATATCTACTTTGCCCCTGAGTCTCTGTGTGTTGGTCATAATGGCACTCACCTGTCACCTCTGCTTCTGTGGTCAAAGGGGAGGGAAAGTACTCACTATGAGGGGAAAGGCTGAAATGATCACCTAAATTGAAATTTTTGGATTGCCTGTAGATTCCAATTACTTATCTATCCTTCTTGCTTTTTTGAAACCTTTAGTCTATATAACCAAGAGCTTGCTGATTATAGTGAGCAATCTCACCTAGCTCCAAATGTGTAGACATTAAAAACAAACCAACAACTCTTACAAGCGGTCAGAGAGAAATCTACCAGGGTCACTATTCCCTGACCCTGGTTTTTATTTCAGGTTATTTTATGGCTAACTGACCAACTCAGGAAGCAAATGTCTGCAGTCAAACTGTTTTATAATTCCTCTCTCTGGATTGAGGTCACATTCACAAGAGCCCTTTACACAAAGGCAGGAGACCTTAACCAGCTCAGCATCCCACACAAGCATCAAGGTAAAAAGGCTGTAGAGGCTTTCTTACCAAAATAGACTCTGAACTGTCAATCATCTTTATCTATCTGCATTTTCCATCTTAATGGGAAGAAAGCCAAATACCTCCCCATGTCAACCACATTGATACACTTAAAATTCAAATTCTAACGTCCTTGTGGAAAAATTAGATGAGGCTGGAAGCAGATGCCCAAGCTAAGCCACTTGTCCTGTTCAGATCTCAAACTTACATCATAATCAAACTCCAGGAAATAACATAGAATATATCTTTCAACATGTCCCCTAGGCTTAACTGAATAAAACATGCCTCCTCTAAATGATCCTCTGGTTTAATGCTACAAAATATGTCTAGCACCAGATGGAAGTAACTGCAACTCTTGCACAGAAGAAGGATCCTCCGGGACAGAAATTCTTGATATAGACAAGGAGTCTGGCAGTTGCTCTAATTCTTCTAAGATACCATAAATTCCATTTAAGTGTGTGGGCTCATTTAAAAAACTCAAACAATTAAAATGCATCAGTGTGCTCTCAAATAACAGTGATTACCTAAAAAGCTTTCCTGCACTTTTAAATAATACTGAAAAATCTTCTCTCTCTCTCTTTTTTAAAAGATATTATTTATTTATTCATGAGAGACACTGAGAGAGAGAAAGGCAGAGACATAGGCAGAGGGAGAAGCAGACTCCCTGCTGGTGAGCCTAATGTGGGACTTGATCCCAGGACCCCGGGATCACGCCCTGAGCTGAAGGCAGACACTCAAACACAGAGCCACCCAGGCATCCCCTGAAAATCTTATTGTCTATACTTTGAGTTTCATTTCCATTGTCACCAATTCTCAATAGAACTGGATTTCTGAGAAATCCAAACTAAAAAGGATTTTCAATGATAAATAAGCAAAGAGGCATGCTTTCACCTATGACAGTACAAAGGCAGAATAATTGACCTGCATTACTAAAAATATTCAGCTAGCTATTCATAAATAGATGTATCCTTTAAAAAAGTAAAACAATTTGCATTATTTGCCATTACAAGTACTGACAGTGCCAGGGAAAGTGCATGCCACAGTGGAAAAGGCTGAGGCTCTGGAGACAGACAAATCCAGGTGAGGTTCCATTTCCTTCTCAGGAGCCCAGCAGTGGTGACTGTTGGGTTTTGCACCATTGCTTTGCTTTCCCATTTATAAACCCAATATACATGGGATTAACAACATTCACTTCAAAGGGTTTCTGGAAAGATTCATTGAAATAATATATGTTAAGCATTGGACACACACTAGTTATTCAATAAATGGTAGCTCTTATTATAAAAAATAACTGTGGTGGGACGCTTGGGTGGCTCAGCGATTGAGCGCCTGCCTTTGGCCTGGGGTGTGATCCTGGAGTCCTGGGATTGAGTCCCACATTGGGACTCAATGTCCAGTTCCACATCGGGCTCCTTGCATGGAGCCTGCTTCTCCCTCTGCCTGTGTCTCTGCCTCTCTCTGCCTTTCTCTCTGTGTCTGTCATGAATAAATAAATAAAATCTTAAAAAAAAAATTGTGGAGGGCTTTTTTTTTCTTTCAATCAATTGCCAAGTCATCTGCATGAGTTATACCGTAATCCTGTTCGATTTAGCCTTCCTTATGCTATGAGCTAAATAAAATTCTCAGTTCATGCTGCAGGAGGAGGAGTTATTCTTGCCTTCTTTCTCTAGGCACCCATAGTACTTTGTACATCCTCTATTAAAGCCTCAAAGATGTTGAACTAAAATTGCTGGTGGACATGTGTCAGTCTCCCACACAGAACCAGGAGCTCACAGAGGAAGGAATGCTCTATTCTTCGTACCCCACACACCTGGCCGAGGGCCCAGACAGTAAAAGGTGGTCTGTAATGATTGGTGAAGGAAAGCCCTGCAAAATCATACAGAAGAATACAGAGGTGAGAAAAAGTGCATGCTCTGACTTTCAATCTCACTCTTCTCTAAGAAAAACTATAATTGGTTAAGGGTGCAGACGAGTAATATACATTCCTTCACTCATGCACCTGTTCAAAATGGAGCGCCCAGATGCCACCTGGAACAAAAACATGTGACCGCTGAGCCAAGAGGAACAATGGCTCTAAAAGAACATCTTTAAAATGTGAATTCCAGCATGATTTGGGGAACCACCTAAAGCACTGTTGTGTGGTTGACAGACTAAGTATGTTAAAATGACCTGACAGCTTGGTAATTATGGAAGCTCCAGGTCCCATCCTTAGTTCCAACGAATCAGAACCACTGAAGATGCATCACTAGCTTTACAAATCCTAGACTCAATGAAACGTGATGCAGCAAAGTTGTTTTTTTTTTAAAGAATGAATTTATTTATTTATTTATTTATTTATTTATTTATTTATTTATTTGGCACAGAGGGAGACAGAGCACACACAATTGGCAGAGCAGCAGGCAGAGGGGAGGGTGATAGAGAAGCAGGCCCTTTGCTGAGCAGACAACCCAATGTAGGACTCAATCCCAGGACCCCGGGATTATGACCTGAGACAAAGGCAGATGTTTAGCCAACTGAGCCACCCAGGCATCACTGCAGCAAAGTTTTCACTGAAGACAAGAACACCAATGTTAAGATGCGTGGTCATTCATGACCTCTCCCATCTCCTCTCTGCTCCATCTTTTAACAGCTGTTACCTTCAATCCTAACATCATACTTCCTGAGACTCCATGAAAATCCTATTATGGGCCATAAATTACTTAAGTACCATCAGGTTTTTTTCTATCATTCTTAAAAATGAATTTTAAGGGACACCTGGGTGGCTCAGTGGTTGAGCATCTGCCTTTGGTTCAGGTCATGATCCTAGGGTACTGGTATCAAGTCCCACATCAGGCTCTCTACCAGGAGCCTGCTTCTCCCTCTGCCTATGTATCTGTCTCTGTGTCTCTCATGAGTAAATAAAATCTTGAAAAAAAAAAATGAATTTTAAGCTAGGGAAAGGGTTGGTGAGTCATTTCCTGACATTGTTAACTGTATTTTCCCACTGAACCCAAATTTCGAATTTCAAAATTCACCAACTACAACTCTTAATATTATTGGCTTAGATGAAGTCAAACTGAGTATAGTTCATTTATTTAATGAGCACCTATTATATTTTAGACACCATGCCAGAGAGACAATAGGGAAGAAAACATTGCTCCTAGCTTTTAGGGGCAGAGACAACCAAAGGGCCCCTGACAAATACCTAAGGTGATAAGGGCTTCCAAAAGAGAAGAAGAGGGGATGCCTGACTGACTCAGTCAGTAGAGGGCATGACTCATGATCTTGGGGTTGTGAGTTCCAGGCCCATGTTGGGTGTAGAGATGACTAAAGAAAAATAAAATAAAATATTTTAAAAGGGGGGAGGGAAAGCAAGGATTCTAAGAAAGCACAAAAGAGGGGCATATCATTCAGTTTTTTTTGGGGGGGGGGCACACAAGTGCATTCCCAGATAAAATCCTCTAAAGAACAAGCAGAAATTAGGTGGGCAAAGCAGAAAATGGCAGTGCCTGTAGGAAGGAATGGTGTGTAAAAGTCAGTAGGTTAGGGAAGACGTGCTGACTTTAGGAAACCAAGAAATTTAGCAAGACTGAAACATAAAATTCAGGAGAAGGATTGAGAGATAAGCCTATAGCTGTCAACAAGTCCAGCTTGAAGAGGCACAGGTGCAAGGGCACAGGGTGAGCTCAGGCTGGGACATGCTCACGTCAAGGGGCTGTGGGATCGCCACAGGGGACATGTGAGACATCTAGGAGATCTTAGAAAGCAGCAGGAATGGAGAAGAGGAGCACCCAAGAGAGAGCTCTGGATGGACCACAGAGAGAGGATATTGATATTTAAAATTTAAGTGTCATTGTGTATGTAACTCACATTCTTTCATGAGCAAAATGAAGCAGTGCAGTATTGACAGTGTTATTTTCCTAAATGTTAATACGTATTTGCCATAAAATGTGAGATACAAAGGAGACACTCCCCTACAGCAAATGATCCTACGGTTTTGTTACCTGTAAAATGGCATGATAAGCTCGACTCATATATGCAAGCCAGGCCTGTGGCAGGAAAATTGCACGGTGCCACTCGGAAGGCTGGATGTGAACCTGTGGGGAAAACATACCACAACGTAAGTTAGACTGTGTGGTATTAAAACAGAATAAAATTCTTTCCTTCCCTTCATTTACATGATTTAGATTCTAAAACAAACCAAATCCGTCTAGGTCCAGAACCACAAATAAGACCTTTTGGCTATTTTCAAAGGAGAAGAGCTTAAACTCGTGTAAAGACAAAATAAAATAAGCCTGAGATTTTCTAAATTAAAGCAAATAGAATTCTACAATAATAACAAGTTAAGATGTATGTGTAATACAAATGTGTCCCTGAAAATTAGGGGGCAACTCTGTGAAGCCTCTTGCCAATGTCAGGAAACTAGGTATTGTCTAACAAATCCCCCTAGTAATTTTAAATAAAAATAAATATTGCTCACATCCTGGATTTCCAATATGACAATTTCTGAAGTAATAAACTTAAATTGCCAACAGAAATATCATGTTGTGTAGAAACCATGAGGGCAAGAGATGCAAATGAGTACTGCACAGAGCAATCGTGCACACCACTAGATAAATGCCCTTTAATCAGTGTGGGTAAACAAGAGAAAAATGATACATGCCAACACTGAAGCCCTGTTTCTGACTAGAGGCCCAGACAAAACATCTGGTTTTCATAGTCATTTCTGTTTCTACCTATTAGTAGGAGGCTATCTTGCAACAAATCTTCCCAAGGTCTGCTTCTGTTAAAGAAAGATCGCTCAAGAAAAACAGTCATGGTGCATCACATTTCACATTTCCTGTAACTCATCTCATCTAAACCCAAACAACTAAAATTTTAGTCTGGGTCCTACACGCAAAGAAACAACAACAAACAGTCTAAAAGACAAATTTCTACGTAATTACCCCAGAATCATGATAACTAGAGTGTGTAAGAAGATCTTACTGTACTGTAGGAATTAATTTTCTCAAGGGCTTTGTGATAGGAAAGAGCACAGCTTCTCTGAATATAGCTGGCTCCTAGGGCCTCTGGAATTTTCTGGAATCCTACTCCTCATGCAGGCCACTATACATTAGGTACTATGAAAGGTTATGAGGATTATCAATCAGTGTGTGTCTTCAGAGAGCTTTCTATTATTGGGACAGTCATAAAGGAGCACAAATAGATTATCAGACAAAACTAGGAGGAATCTAATGGAATGAAAAAAATAAATTAATTCTGTCTGTTACCTATCACTCCTCATCCCACCACTGTTTAAAAAAAAACAAAACGATATTCAGACAGTCTGAAAAAGATACAGTGTGAAATGAACCTTAAAAAGTTGTTATGGACAAGTGTCTTCTTTTTCTGCCGTATTGAGGAGGGTAGAGGGAGCCTTGTCAATATGTCAACAAAAATCCTTGAAGGGACAGGCCCACCAATTCCTGCCTCTTCTCTCATTAACCAGGAAGTAGACTACAACCAAAGCCACATTTCCAGCGGGAAAGGCACGAAGCAGTCCTTGGCCCTGCTGTTTCCAAAATGTGAAGCATTTTCCTATCAATTCCATTTCCATTTCATGAAATACATGAACTATCAAGTCCTATTTTAGAGCACCTGGGTGGCTTAGTCAGTTAGGCATCTGATTCTTGATTTTAGCCCAGGTCATCATCTCAGGGTCGTGAGATTGAGCCCCGCGTCAGGATCTGTGCTGGGCATGGAGCCTCCTTAAGATTCTCTCTCTCTCGGGCAACCCTGTCGGGACCCCTCACTTCAGAGAGCTTTCTTTGCGTCTCTGCTTAATAAACTTCTATCGCTTTGCAAACAAACAAAAAAAGATTCTCTCTCCTTCTCCCTCTGCCCCTCCCACTCACCTTCTCTCTCTTTCCTTCTCTTAAAAAAAAAAAAAAAAATCCTATTTTGAGACCTGGAAAGAGAAACACTAAGAAACAGAAAGAACACTAAGAAACAGAAAGAACACTAAGACACCACAACCAAACTTTTCCTACTTCACAACCTCAAAATATTTCATTATTTTCCTGCCAAATAATCCACGGACATCCGTGTACTATTGAGAATAATCACCGTCTCAGCAAATTGGCAAGAGAGCACTGAACGTTTTGGGAAGGACAATGGTGGCAATTACTTCTTAAACCTGAGTTAAAAAAAAAAAAAAGAAAGAAAGTACTATGGAAAAAATGTAAAGGAAAATCAGCAAATCAAACATTGAGCTTCTAAGAACAAAAGCACTCATGCCCGGAAACCTATTTGAAAGGAGGTTATAAACTGAAGGTTAAATCCCCCCCACTGCCACTCCAACCACATCTGAAGGTGGGTGTGGGGACTCAGCACAGCACTAGAGCCTGCACACCAGCCTGAACTCCGAATGTTTTATGAGATTATACCTACTCTTACTTTTCTATGGAGTCAGCTGTGAATAAATCTCCCCAAAAATGCACTCTCTTGCAATTTCCTTTATTGAAGAGAAACAAGAAAACAGCTTGAAGTCAGTCATAGCCATTACATGCCAGTTGTGTTACACGCAAAAGAGATGTCCTTGACCATTTTTAACAAAAGCACATCTTAGAACGCTACTCGAACCCAATATAGAGCCACCCATATAGGTTAATGTGGCTAGGCTGAAAAATACAATTAGCATTTTTAAAGCACGAAAATTATGTATGATTTGCTATACTTTGAGAAGCCTTTGAAGGAAATCCAATCAACAAAATAATTACAAATCATGAACTTGCGACCTTGTTACTTGGCGGATGACAGAACAGCGTTCTCAACTACTGTGCACCAAGTTTTAATGGATGTGAAATGTAGTTTTGCTTCATCTACACATACACTTGCAATGACGGGAGTCTGATGGACTAGTGACATGAGCAGGTTCTGTGATCTGGGATAGAGTAAGTGTTTCTAGGTATAAGAGGTAGTATGTGTAATGAAATGCATGTGGCCTAAGAAAGAGACCATGTTAGAGAAATATACATGAGTAGGATGTGGGGAGGGGAGCCCAGAGGGGAAGGCAGGGATGGGAGCACTTCAATAGGCAGGTCAAGGTAGACCTCATTGAAAAGGTGAAGCCTGGGGGCACCTGGGTAGCTCAGTCAGTTAAGCATCGGCCTTCAGCCCAGGTCATGATCCCAGGGGTTCTGAGATCAAGTCCCACATCAGGATCCTTGCTCAGTAGGGAGTCTGCTTCTCTTTCTCTCTCCTACTCATGCTCACTCTGTCGTTCTCGCTCTCTCTCTCTCTCAAATAAATAAAAATCTTTAAAAAAGAGAGAGAGAAAGTGAAGCCTGAATAAAGACTGGAATCCAATGAAGATATAAAAACCTAGATAAGTGCTGGTGGAAATGGAAAACAGTTCAGCTATGATGGGAAACAGTTTGGTCATTCCTCAAAAAGTCAAACAGAGAATTACCGTATGACCCAGCAATTCCAATCCTATGTATATACCCTAAAGAATCGAAACTATATACACAAACACAGTACATGAATACACATAGCAGCATTTTCACAACAGCCAAAAGCTGAAAAAAAATCCACATGTGCAATGAATGAATTAACAGAATATATCTACAACAGAATATTATTCAGCCAAGAAAAGGAATGGCATAAGATGCACACTAGAATGTAGATGAAGTGTGAAAACATTTATGTGAAAGAGAAAGAAGGCACGCACAAAGGTACATATTACATGATTCTATTTACATGAAATATCCAGAATAGGTAAATCCACAGAGACAGAAAAGAGACTGTGGTTGCCAAGGGAAGTGGGAAGTGATTATTTAGTGCACACTCTCCTTAGAGGGTGATGAAAATGTTCTGGAACTAGATAGAGGTGATGGTTTGCACACTGTAAATAATACACAAAATACCACTGAATTGTGTGCTTTAAGCTTTAAAGGGGTTAATTTTACATTATGCAAGTTTTCCTCAATTAAAAAACACATCAACACACACGGTGAGTACAGGTCCTAAAGCAAGTACATGGCAAACCTGTCTGAGGAACACAAATGCCAGTGTAACCAACTCTAACCAACTAGCACAGGCAAAGTGAGCAAGAGAGAAGTTTGATAAATTAACAGGGCACTCAGAATGAGAGAGAGAGAGAGAGAGAGAGAGAGAGAGCACGCACAGGTGTGGAGAGCAGGGGGCAAGAGGAGAAGGAAAAAGAAAATCTCAAACAGACTCCACACCCAGCACAGATCCTGAGATCATGATTACAGGCAAAATCAAGAGTCAGATGCTTAACGAACTGAGCCATCTAGGCACCCCTCAGGACTTGTCTTTATTGTTATTAAATGGGGATCACTATGAGGATTTGAGAAGACATGACCTATGGTGAGAAAGGATCATGCTGACTGCTATGTTGAAAATATACTATAGAGGGCAATGGTCAGAGCTAGGACACCTACCCACAGGCTATTGCAATAATCTGGATAAGAGAGATGGGGGCTCAGAGCTGTGTCAGCAACACTGCAGAATATGAGTTTTCAAATATTTAGCTCTGTAGTATTTCCACCCACCCCAAATATTAAGTGAAATGCCAGTCTATAAAACAGAAAACAGGCAAAACTCGCCTAGATGAAGTGAACACCAGGGCTGGGGGCTTGGCTTGGTGGTCAGCCCTCTTGGTCATCAGACCCTATTTGTGGTGGCCCCAGGACTCTGAAAAGCACAGTTTTAACAAAAAGGATATAAAGTACATCCATGATTGTCAGAAGAAGGGGGAGAGGGCAGGGACTCATACAAAGCAGCATGAGAGAATTTTTAGGGCGACAGAACTGTTCTTGACAGCGGTACTGGTTACATGAACACGTGCACTTGTAAAAATTCATCCAACTAAAAAAAAAAAAAATTCATCCAACTATGTACCAAGAGAAATCTATTCCATGTATATTATACCTCAAAAGAAATAAAATTAAAAATACATGGTTTGTAAGTCACTACTTTCAGCTTGTAATGCTTCTCAACCCCTCACTTCCCACCATCTATTACACTCTGTAAACTTGCCATTGGCACGGAAAATCCACCCTTCCTCTCATCCTTCGTGTTTCTATCAATATTACACATCAATTTCCCCATCACCCAGGTTTGAAACTTCTGATTTATCCCGGACTTCTTCCTTGCCCCCAACCCAACAGTCAACTCCACCTTTGAAACATTTATTCTCTTTTCCATACTTTCTTCCTCACTGGCTTAGTCCTAATTCCTGCCTAGAGTACTGAGGCCCCTAACTGATCCCCTAACAGCCTAAAATCTTTCCTCCTTCTAATACATCCTACTAAATGGTGCTGCTACTCTTCCATTAACTCGGAACTTCTTTTCAAAAAGCTTTGATGATTCATTAAAGAATAAAGTCCAAACTCTTTTGTACTATGTTCAAAGCCTTTCAGAATCAAAAGCACACCATTTACTTGAAGAAATAATTTGTTCTCATGTAAGAACTCTGCTGGCCAAGATCCCCAACCAATTTCCCCAGATGATTTCCTGCTCCTCTCTTTCATTTAACCTGAATTCTGGCTGAATTGGGTTATAAACCAATTCCCAAGTCAGTCCTATACTCTACAGGACCTTTGCACTCACTACTTCCACTGCCTGCAAAGCCCTTTCTTCCTCTCATCTCTACTTACTGAAATAATTTCTTCCATCTCTATACTTTCAGGACACTACAAACCTCTCCTGTAACATTCAACCAATTCCATCTTAGATTATTTGTGTATGCACCTTAGCCTCATATAATCCTAAGAGCAGAAATCCTATCCTACCCATCTAGAATCCTTCCCATGGACCATAATAGTGTTCTGCACATAAGTGTTCAATTAAGTACCCACTGAGTTTAATCAAATCAAACTACAGTATTTGTTTTAAGACAAAATTTTGTCATGTGAAAACTATATGACTGTAAACAAGTAATCACAGAAAATTGTGATGTTCAACTTTCAATCATGTTGGAAAGATAGTATTAGAAAACTTTTTTGTGGAAACAAATAAATTCAAACTTGTTTGAGACAAATGTTGGACAAGCATGTCCAAAATGTTCTAGCAGGAAATGTTGTTACAAAGCAAAATTTTAAAGCAGTCATATTTTATGTTTTGAAATTTCCTAAGTAAACTTTATTTGTATCATAACTAAAGTATGCCTGAAATTGTAGCTCAACAAAATATCTCACTTAGAAATACAATTTACAAATGTAGGGAAATGTTGAAAGAGAAAATGAAAAAGTAGATCTTGTTTCTTGAGCCGTGTTTTACTTTAAGGGTCTACATGGCCACCTATTCACTTACTATTCAGAATATACTGCCCAGAAATTTGGTAGTGTTTTCTGTCTCTTATGTGATCCTAATAAAGATGATTATTCATTTATAAGAAAATGTCCTTTTTAACAGACTTTCATTAAATACTATAAAGCAGGCACAATAAGCTTGGTGAGGTTGTTAAATGGTCAAAGTAGAATGTAGTAAGTTAGCGTAGCATGTACAACTTTACAGGCAAACTAAGTGCTTGCTATTGAGTTTAAAATCCCAATTTCACAAAGGAAGGCATTTCCATGCTTCCCAGATGTATTTATTATCAAAATAATAAAAGTATTTAACTTCAGTTGCTACACAGACACACAAACACTGAGCCACTACATTTAGTCTGTGACACACACTCCTCCCACGTTCCCAGAAGAAAAACCATTTGTACTCAGTGTTAGAGACCCCAAAAGCCACTCAATGTCCCATTGTTTACATATGAGATATAATAGCCTTCAATTTTCTGTCAATAGTAATCTTGTTTGCACAAAAATAATTTTGTTATTCCTGTCTCCTGACAAATAGTGAAGGAAGACAAGAAGGGAGGGCTTGTAGAGGACACATTTTTAAAGTAAAATGACACTTATCTCTTTGTGGGTGCTTTCTGGACATTTAAAAATTTCTCTTCCTGCCTCTCCTCCCTCATCTTCTCTCTCTCTCTCTCTCTTTCTCTTCCTCAGTCTATCTCTCTCTCCCCACCTCATCCCCCATCAGGATAACATTAGCTTGAAAGCTGACAATTCAATCACATCTCAAGCAACCATTTACTTACTCTGTTATTTAATAGGAGGGGGGAAAACTCAGTTACCATAACAACTCACATCACATGGTAATTATGGAGTATCTAAAATACAGCAAACCATACTTTTCACAGTGTTTTCCAAGGGGAATGTGTAATAAGCACAGATACCACTTCTCCCAATTATTATTCAGAATTTTCATCTAATTGTTTCATATTTCATGAATGCTAATGCTACTCTATGTTCTTCCCAAGAAATATGTTTTTAAATAAAGAAAGAACTGAAAGAAAAAGGCAAATATATTCCTTATATTTCAAATGGTGGGTTATATCCCACCTATCTCTGGGCATCTAGGGAAAAAATCCACAGGAGCAGAAGAGAGGCAAAATAATTTATAGAGCAAAAAGAATTAAATGATCATCGATACGGAAGGAAGGAAGGAAGGAAGGAAGGAAGGAAGGAAGGAAGGGAGGAAGGGAGGGAGGGAGGGAGGGAGGGAGGAAGGGAGGGAGGAAGGGAGGAAAGACGGATAGATTTCATTAAGAATAGTGCTCCCAAAAAGTCCAGATAAGGTTTTCCTGAAATAAAAATGAAAAAAGAGCTCACCATCTAATGCAGAGGCAGAAATTTGGTTGGGCGGCAGCAGTAGGATCAGGAAAATTTACATGAGACCAAAGATGGAGGAAATAATGAAGCAGGACTACCATTCTCATCCAGGGACAAATCACTATTATTTAATTTAGGTGAGAGTGTCACGTCAGAGTTAGAAATGCCAAAGGATGACAAGACAGGCAGCAAATTTCAGGGAAGGAAACTGTCATTCACCTTCAGCTTCCGTATCAAGAAGAATCAAGTTACCCTCAGGATGAGAAAGTGTACTTATAAATCAGAGAAGAAGAGGACAGGCACTTGAGGTTAGAGAAGCCCTAGTAGGTCTGAAATGACTCCTGGTTGTCCCCTTTTCAAAAGGGCAGGGGGGGCGGCACTTCAGGTTTAGAAAAATCTAAACAGGGCAATGATAATACAGAACTTCTCCTGGTATGTGAGGTCAAAGTCAAATCAGACTTAGATTTACAAGTCTTCCAAAAGTCCCTTGGTAGAGTTTTACTTTAAGAAAGGTCAACACCAACAAAAAAATTTTTTAAGTTTTCAAAAAGAAGAGAATATAATAATTCCTGAAGAATTCATCACAGATTAAATAACGGTTCTCCATAACATGCAAGTTACTTGATATAATGAACATTGTTCTTGAGAAATACAACTACATAAAGCAAGATACATGTCAGAATAGGAAGAGCAGAGGCTTTAGGACATTCAAAACAAAGTTCTGTTAGCTATTCACACACTAACCCACCTATAGTTGTAGGCATTAAGGTAGCCATATAATATCCTATAAATAATCTTTGGGAGGGAGGAAAGGCTACATATATCTATTCATATAAATGAATAATGACATAAAACAGTACATAAGAGCCATTCAAATTATAACAGTGCCATTTTTAGTAAGAACTCAATAATTATTAGATTCACCATCAATTTCATAACAACATTTCTAGAAAAAGGAAACTATGACATTAAATGCACATATGAAGTCTAAGGCACATACACATTTCAAAAGGATTAAAATCATTAACTAATGTCCATGAAGTTATCTACTATGTGCCAGGAATATCAGGCACTGGAGCTATATGTGACCAAAACAAATTCCCTAATTTTGTAAGCTTTACACTTTACAAAAGGAGACAGACACTGTCATGCATGCTGTGCCACCCATAGCCCCCCTTGAAGATCAATAGGCATAGATGGGTAGATTGAGTGAACAGCCTCATATATTAAACATACTGAGTTCATAGTTATAAACATTCCTGAGGAAAACTCCAAGCCCAGATGGTTTCATGGAAAATTCTACCAAACATCACAGTAACACATCAGGCAAAGACAATACAAGGAAACTATAGAACAGTATCCCTCATGATCAGAGATGCAAAAATCCTTAACAAAATATTACTAGAAAATCAAATTCAGCAACATATAAATAGAATAATACATTATGATTACATGGAGTTTTTCCCAAGAATGAAGATTTGGCTCATTTAGACAAATCAAAATAATTCATCATATCAATACATTTTTATTTTTTTTAATTTTTTAAATTTTTTTTAATTTTTATTTATTTATGATAGTCACATAGAGAGAGAGAGAGAGGGGCAGAGACACAGGCAGAGGGAGAAGCAGGCTCCATTCACCGGGAGCCCGACGTTGGGAATCGATCAGGGTCTCCCGGATCGGGCCCTGGGCCAAAGGCAGGTGCCAAACCGCTGTGCCACCCAGGGATCCCATCAATACATTTTTAAAAGTATACAATCCTCTGAATAGATACAGGAAAAAAAACATTAAAAAAAATGACAAAATTCAACACCCATTTGTGATAAAAATTCCCATCAATTTAGGAATAAAAGGAAACCTTGTGAATCTGATAAAGGATATCTACAAAATCTTTATACTAAAATAAGCTAAATATAATATCATATTTAATGTTAAGACACTGAATGTTTTCCCACAAGACTGTCTAAGAAAAAATGTCTGCTCTTTCCATTCCAGTTCAACACTGCAGTGGGGGGCCTTACATGATGCAATCAGGCAATAAAAAGAAATGAAAGGCACACACATCAGAAAGGGAAAAAAAAGTAAGATCATCTCCATTCACACAGATTACAGTGAAAAAACAAAAAGAAGCTACAAAGAAGCAACATGAACATGTAAGTGAGTTTAGTAAAGTAATAGAAAAGCACCCATTATATGTTTATATACCAGCAATGAGCAGTTACAAATTAAAACACACAAACAAACAAAAAACTAGTTTAATTGAATGCAGTAGCATCAAAATACTTAGGGACATACAATACTCATTAAATTTAACAAAATATGCACAAGATCTGTAATAAAATAAAACACTGACCTAAAATAACGGAAAGATATACCTTGTACATAAGTTGGAAGACTCAATATAAACGAGATGTCGATTGTCTCTCAAACTGATCCACAAATTCAATACATTTCTAACCAAAATTACAGCAGGCTTTTTTGTGGCTTCTCAAGCTGATTTAAAATTTACATGGAAAAGTCAAGGGTCTTGGATAGCCAAATTTTAAAACAACAAACTTGGAGGACTCCTATTACTTGATTTCAAGACTTTTTTATAAAGCAACCGTAATTAGGCTGTGTGGTTTTGGTTAAAGTATACACGCATAGATCAATGGGACACAAATGAGTGCAGAAATAGATCCACACATATGGACAAATGATTTTCTACAAAGGTGCCTCGACCAAGAAAGGATGGCATATTCAATATATATAACTCGTACTTTATGAAAAGTTAACTCACACAGATCACAGGATGAAAATGCAAACAGTAAACAAAAAAAAAAACATTCCTCAAATAAATACAGGAGATCATCAAGTGACTCATGGGTGAACTATGACATATTCATATAATGGAATATTACTTGGCCATAAAAAGGAATGAAGTACTGGCATATCCTACAGCATATATAAACTTTGAAAACATTATAATAAGTGAAAAAAGTCAGACAAAAAAAGACCACAGATTGTATGATTCCATTTATATGAAATGTCCAAAATATGCAAACTACAGAGACAGGAAGTGGATTCGTGGTTGTTGGAGACTAAGGAAAGAGGAAAACAGAGTCTCTCTGCTAATAGGTACAGAACTTTTTGGTGTAATGAAAACATTCTAAAATTGATTGTGCTGATCATTATACAACTCTGCGAATATGCTAAAACCACTGAATTGCACACATTAAATGAGTGGGTTTCATGGCACATTAATTATATCTCTATTTTTTAAAAAATAAGGAAGAAAGAAAATATAGGTAAAAAAAAAAAAGAAAACAGAAAACCTTTGAGGCTTTGGGTTAGACAAAAAGCAAGAACCATAAATAGAAAAACTTGGTAAACTGGGATTTGTTAAAACTAACCATTTGCTCTTCAAAAGACGCTGCCAAGGCAATAAAAAAGACAAGTTACAGATACGGTAAAAAAAAAAAAAAAAAAATTGCAAAACAAATTTTTCTATTTAATAAAGAATTTATACCAGAATATATAAAAACTCTCATTTGAAAACAAGAACCTGGTTTTAAAAAAAATGGGCAAACCAACAGAATAATTCATGAAAGAAAAGGTATGACTGGCAGAAAAGACCTGAAAAGATGCTCAACATCAACAGTCATTAAGGAAACACAAAACCACAAAAGAGAAACCACTATCCATGTGTGAGAATGGCTAGCTTTAAAAAAAACTGATCATGCGGAGTCTGGGCTAAAGAGGCAGAGTCCCTGGAACTCCCTTACATTGCTCGTGGCCACTCAAAATGGGACAGTCACTAGGCAAAGTTTGGTAGTTTGTTATATTCACTTACCATATGGTCTAGCAATTCCACTCCTACATCTTTATTTACTCAAAAGAAATGAAAAACAGATGTCCACACACACACCTACATGAGAACTGCTTACAGTGGCTTCAATCATAATCGCCAAAAACTGGAAACAATCCAAGCGTCCATCAATGGGTGAACCAACCAACTGAAACTCTCATGATGGACTTTTTTTTAAAATAAGAAGACTCAGAAGTAATGAGAACCCGAGCAAAGTTTGCAGAAACTTCACCTGGAAGGATCCCAATGAAAGGCCAGAAGCAAGGAGAAGAGTAAGGGAATACTAAAGTCATCTTGGGAAGATCCAAAGATATTTTTTTAAAAATGTTCTCTACTTAAACTGGGTTCAGTTTCCACGCTCCTGTACTTATGAGCTCTGGGGTCCCAAGCACATTAACAGTACCAACCTCACAGTGTTACTATAGAGATTAAATGAATATATATATGATTATGAATATATATAAATGATTATATATATAATACTTTAAAATATATATGTAGCAATTTTTAAAATACTTGGTTATTAGCTATTATCATTGCAATTATTATTCTGATTAACCAGATCTTAAAATTCATATTGTCATCACCTAGCTTGAGAAACTGTATGATTCATTCTCTACCCCTGCCTTTTTTCTTTTAATGAATTACAAGATAAATCCAAACAAAAATCCTACTATAGATTTGACAAAATTCTATCCGATAAATGTTCCAATTGGCTCTTAAAATAATGATTTTCTCATCTCTTTGAAATTTTCGAGGCATTATACAACATAAGCAACAAGTATTTTAACCCAATACTTTCTCTGTTCACATCCAAGGCACACCTCATAAATTCTGATGCCACTTGCTGAAATTATTAGATGCCTTCTGCTACTCCTCATATTAACACTTTTTCTTGTTTCTGTTCTGGTGACTTTCAAATCAGCTTTCTGATAATACTTAACACTTTGGTTATCCTTCAATCTCCTAGGTGTACAACTTAAAAACACAAAAAGGCACCAAATCTCTCTCTTTTCTATAGCAAGTAGTAAGATGTTATGGAAAACAAATCAAGAAATCACCTATGTTCTCTCTTTCATGAAATTAAACCTCTTTTCCTCCCAGATCTTTAGTCCCTCCTTAGTTAAGCTAACAGTGAATTAGACAAAAAAGTCTTTGAACCAAATATGTACATAATTTCAACTCTAATTAAATATATGAAAGAACATGGGTGGCATAGGATAGACAGATCTCTAGAAACTGGATATGCAACTAGTGGCAAATGATATGATGTAGAATAAAATCCAACCAAATCAGTGATACTAAGATTTATAAAATCCGCACCAAAATGAGACTTAGTACAAACATACTATAGTAGCTCTAATTAAATTTATAGCAAACCATTAAATGCTTTATAATCCCTATCTTCATTTATAAATGGTATATAATCTACCATGTCTAAATTATATAAGATAAATGTCTTTCCTATGATACTTTGTTGTTCATTTATTTTAATTTATATACACCTGAATGAATAACTGTCATAATATGTTTAAAGATAACAACAAAGCACACATTTCCCACATGCTCTCCAGCTTCCTTCTTCCCTCTGGTGTTGCTATAATCTGCAATGATTAGACTTTATACAAATCATCTCATGGCATCACATAACTTTATTTGAAAAGGGTAGCCTAAAAGAAAAACAAAATAAACACTAAAACCAAAGGTTTTTTTTTCCTTAAACACTTCTATTCACTGTTAAATCCCAACAGTCACAAAATATATAAACACTGGTGCCCTACATATGTGCAAAGGATTCAAATCAAGACATAGGCAAGATTATTTATTTAAATAATAAGTTGGTATTTATTCTGAATATTTATTCTGAACAATAAAAGTTAAACAATGATGAAATAAACCAAATTTGTACATACTACTCCCTAATAATAAGGCTGGGCAATGGGAGAAGCATGCTGGTTTCTTTTTTTTTATTATTATTATTTTATTTTTTGAAGCGTGCTGGTTTCTTACAGAAACACATTCAAATATTTTAGTATTCAATTGGGCTATTTTGGTTGCCTCTAAAAGCAACTTACAGGGGCGCCTGGGTAGCTCAGTGGATTAAGCGTCTGCCTTTGGCTCGGGTCATGATCCTGGAGTCCTGGAATGGACCCTGCGTCTGGCTCCCTGCTCAGCAGGGGATCTGCTTCTCCCTCTCCCTCTGCGCCTTCCCCCCAACCATGCTTGTTCTCTCTTTCCTCTCTCTCAGATAAAACTTTAAAAAATAAAAAAACTAAAAGCAACTTACATTAATTATAATAAAAACGATTTGTAAACACACACTAAATTTCATGATTATAAACTGAAAGGGGAAACTCCTAAACATATACAAGCAAGAAGAAACCATTACACAGTATGGGGAGGCACCTACCTCGTGCACTAGAGCAAGTGAGGTCTGCTTGAAACTTCGCCCTCTACTGGCCATCAGTCTATGCAATGGTTTGCCATCTTTACTCTGATAAGTTGAAATATCGTAACAAAATAACATACCACCTGGGGGAGGGGGGGGGAACAACTTATAAAAACGTTTCTTATGGAAAAACTTAATTAGATTACCATATCCTCAGTAACCCATATTCAATCAATCTGGATAGAGAGATTTAGAAATTAAAATAATTTGCTCAGCAAATTACGATTTTTGCCTATTGGTGTCTAAGGAAAGAAAGAAATAGAAGAGATTTAAGAAGTTAGCAGTTACCATATTCAAATTATCACTTATTTACAAGTCTTATTCAGTCGTAAGTAAATGAACAGACTTGAAATTCATGATTTATTTTAAATTTTGTGAGCTGCTACTTCTAGAGATTTAAGTTTTTAAGAATAAATTCCAATTAGGGCCGCCTGGATGGCTCAGTCAGTTGAGCATCCAACTCTTGATTTCAGCTCAGGTCATGATCCCAAGGTCCTGGGATTGGGCTCCACATGGGGTTGCCCACTCAGCAGACAGCTGGCTTGAGGATTCTCTCTCTCTCTCTCTCTCTCTCTCTCTCCCCCCCTTTCTCCCTCTGCCCCTCCCCTTGCTTATGCACATTCTCTAAATAAACAAATCTTTTAAAAAAATAATTAATTCGAATTGAAGAGAAATTCTTGCACATATCAATCTTCATTAACTTCTGAAAACAGGGGTTCTTTTAGTTTATGCCCACAAGTGGACAAGTTTTCCTTCATCCCTACACTCACATGCATTCATTCTCCCCATCTTCCCTCTTCCTCCTCTAAGCTTTCTTCTCCTTGTCCTCCCAACTCTAGTCAACTAAGTTCTCAGATTGAACTTCCACCTCCAGCTGGCCCTCAGCGTCAGCTGAAAAGCAAAGCAAGACAGCCAAACGCCAAATGTAGTCTTGAGACTACTGGAAGCTATCTGGGTAATTGCAAGCCAATGAAAAGACACACTCAAGAACTAAGATAATTTAAAACATAGAGATCATTCCATTTTTAAATATCGCTTAATAAAGTATCATACATACAGAGAAAAGTGCATATCATAAACATATAGCTCAATGAATTTTGACAAACTGAACCTCTAATCCGCACCTAGATCAAAAAACAAAACGTGATCAACATCCTAAAAGCCTTTCTCATGTTTCCTTCCAGTCACATCCACCCCCATCCCAAAGGTATCAATCTTCTGACAGTCATTTTGCCTACTTTGGTACTTTATATGAATGGAATTAGGCTCTGTATATGCGTTTATATCTGGCTTCTTTCACATCTAATAATCACTGTGAGATTCAGTCACACTATTGGCAGTTGTAGTATATTCATTCTCGTTGTTGAACATTCCATCATGTGAATATAACACAATTTATTTATCCATTTTACTGTCAATAGTCATTTAGATAGCTTCCAAGTTTAGAGCTACTCAATAAATGCTGCTATGGACATTATGTCTTTTGGTGACTTCATTTAGGGTTATCCCTAAGAATGAAATAACGAAGTAAAACAGGTTATGAATTTGTTCAGAACCAGTTTTTCAAAGTGGTTGTACTGACTTACATTCCCAGAAGCAGTTCTGGTTGCTCCATGTCTTTACCGATAACTTTTTATTTTCCATCCTTTTCTTTTCACTTTAGCCATCCTGGTAAGTATATAATGGTATCTTACTGTGGTTTTAATTTGCATTTCTCTGATACTGAAGTTGGCCACTTACTCATATATTCATTAGACATCTGAATTTCTTTTTTTGAAGGGTGTCTTCTTTTCCCCATTTTTTTATTGAGTGTCTTTCTTATTGATTTGTAAAAAAATACTTGATATAATCTAAATTGAGTCCTTTATTAGATATATAAATGCTTTCTTTGCATTCCATGTCCTCCTCTTTCACACTCCTGATGGCAGATATTGGTTAACCCATGTTCTTGATTTTAATATAATTTATTATTTCTACAGTTAGATTTTAATTATAGGATCATTTGTTGAAAACAAATCATCCTTTATCTCCACAGCATTGCAGTGTCACCTAGGTAATAAATCTGGTGACCTTGATATGTGGGTCTGTGTCTGGACACTCTACATTCTTCATTGGTCTATCTGTCTATCTTGGCACCAATGCCATACTGTCAATTATAGTGGCTTTAAGCAGGTCTTGGGCAGCCCGGGTGGCTCAGCAGTTTAGCGCTGCCTTCGACCCAGGGTGTGATCCTGGAGAAGGATTGAGTCCCACGTCGGGCTTCCTGCATGGAGCCTGCTTCTCCCTCTGCCTGTGTCTCTGCCTCTCTCTCTCTCTCTCTCTCTCTCTCTGCCTGTATCTCTGCCTCTCTCTCTCTCTCTCTGCCTGTGTCTCTGCCTCTCTCTCTCTCTGTGTATCTCTCATGAATAAATAAAATATTTAAAAAATAAAACTTAAAAAAACTAAACAGGTCTTAGTATCTGGCAATGTATATCGTCTTACTTTGGTGTTGTTCTTCAAGATTACTTTTGCTGATTTTGGTCTTTGCATTTCCACACAAATTTTAGAATCAGCTTGTCAATTTCCAGTATCCAAACCAGGATATTGCTGGGGACTAGACTGAATATACATATTAATGTGAAGAGAATTGGCATTTTTATAACTTAGACTCTTCTAGTCCATCAACACTGTACATCACTTCATTTATTAGGATTTCTTCAATTTTTCTCCATAATGTTTTGTAGCTTTCAGTGTAAAAGTTTTATACACTGCTAAATTTATCCTGGGTTATTAATATTTTTCAGTGATATCATAAATGGTACAATTTTTAATTTTTTTATAGTATGTAAAAACGTATCATTGATTTGTAAAAACATATTGATTTGTATGTCGACCTTTGCATGTATAATCTTGATGAATTCATTTACTAATTCTGGGGTGTGGGTGGCTCAGTCAGTTGAGTAGTTGCCTTTGGCTCAGGTCATGATCCCAGGGTCCTGGAATGGAGCCCCAGGTAGGTTTTCTACTCAGCAGGAAGCCTACTTCTCCCTCTTCCTCTACCCCTCCCCCCACTCATATGCTCTCTCTCACTTGCTCTAAATAAAATCTCTTAAAAATTTTTTCATTTACTAACCCTAATTAATTTGTAAATTATTTCAGATTTTCCATGTATTATACAATCATCTACAAATAATAACTATTTAATTGTGTAATCACTAATGACTATTTTTTAATTGTTCTTTAATAATTACTATTTTACTTCTTGCTTTCTAATCCTTAGGACTTTTATTTAGTTTTCATGGCTTATTACGCTGGCTATAGTCTTCATTACAATACTAAAAATAGTGCTTATAACAAACATCCCTATCTTTTTTCCCAATGTCAAGGAGTAAAATTTTCAATATTTCAGTATTAAGAACAAAGACAGCATTGTAGATGTTCTTTATCAGAATTTTTTAAATTCTTTGTAGATGTCCTTTATCAGAATTTTTTATTTTTTTTTTTTTATTTTTTTTTTTTTTTTATCAGAATTTTTTAAAGGTCTCTTTGGTTCATAGTTGTGGTTTTTTGTTTTTGTTTTTGTTTTTTTAAGATTTTATCTATTTATTCATGAGAGACAGAGAGAGAGATGCAGAGACATAGGCAGAGGGAGAAGCAGGCTCCATACAAGAAGCCCGATGCGGAACTCAATCCCTGGACCCTGAGATCATGCCCTGAGTAGAAGGCAGACACTCAACCTAAGCCACCCAGGCATCCCTGGTTCATAGTTTAATGAGAGTCTTTTTTGTGTCATGAATGGGAACAAAATTTTTCAAAGGCTTTTTTATGCATCTATTGAGATCATCTAAAGATTGTTCTGCCTTTTTCTATTAACACACTGAATTATACTAATTTTCAAACATTAATTGTTATGTATTATCCTCTGTATTGTTAAATTCAGTTTTCTAATATATATAGGGGTATTTTTACAACTATCTTTAATGGAAGACACTGCTATATATATTCCTTTATTGTACTCAGTATCAAGATTATGCTGATCTCACCAACAGTGTTCCTTTTTTCCTATTCTCTGTTAGAATTGATGGAAGATTATTATTATTTCTTTCTTTCTTTTTTGGAAAAATTAACCAAGGAAGTCAGCTGCACATTGAGTTTTCTTTGTGGGAAAGTTGTTACTAATTCAGTTTCTTTCATATATATCAAACTATTCAGTTAGTCTATTTCTCCTTCTGTCAGTTTTACAAAGTTTTAAATTTTGGTGAATTTCTACCTCTCATCCAAACTGTGAACTTACTGGTTAAAGGGGCAGCCCAGGTGGCTCAGCGGTTTAGTGCCGCCTGATTCAGCCCACGGTAGGATTTTGGAGATCCGGGATCAAATCCCACATCAGGCTCCTTGCATGGAGCCTGCTTCTCCCTCTGCCTGTGTCTCTGCCCCTCTGTGTGTGTGTGTGTGTGTGTGTTGTGTGTGTGTGTGTGTCTCATGAATAAATAAAATCTTAAAAAAAACATTAAAAAAAAGTTCTTTATAATATTCTTTTATGATCTCTTTGAATGCTGTAGGGTCTGAAGTGCTGCCTCCTTTGTTGTTTCTAATAGAAATAATCTACATTTCTCCATTTTATTGTCTAGATTACAATGGCCATATCAATTTTGTTAAACTTTTTAAAGAATAAATTTTTAGGGGCACCTGGGTAACTTAATCAGTTAAACATCCAACTCTTGGTTTGGCTCAGGTCATGATCTCAGGGTCCTGAGATTGAGCCTTACATCAGGCTCTGCTCTCAGTGCAGACTCTGCTTGGTACTCCCTCCCCATCTCGCTGCCCCTCCCCCTGCTCACCTGTGCCTGCACCCTCTCTTAAATAAGTAAAATCTTTTTAAAAAATCAGTTTTAAGCTGTGGTTTTCTTTATTTATATGTTCTCTCTTTTTTTATTCTTACCTTTATTATTCCTTTCTTTAAGCTTCATTTGATGCTATTCTTGAAATAGAAGCTTAAATCATGACTCTTTTCCTTTTTTGTTATTTAACATATTCATTAAAAGCACAAATTTCCTTCTGATACTTTTTCACTAAGTCCCACAAGTCATGTTATAGCTTATTTTCATTACGATTCTGTTAAAAATATTTTCTGATTTCCATTTTTATTTTTTCTTTGATCCATGGGTTATTTACAAGCATACTGTTCAATTTTGAGGATACTGGAGACATCCTAGCTATCTTTCTGTTATATATTTTTAGCTCAATCCCACCATCATCCATCATCAGAAGATAGATTCTAAATAACGTCAATGTTTTGAAATTTCTTGAGATTTATGGCCCATCATATAGGCATTTTGTTAACTTCCCCAAGTACTTAAAAAGTCTAAGAGGGGCACCTGAATAGCTGAGTGGTTGCATGTCTGCCTTTTGCTCAGTATCCTAGGGTACTGGGATTGACTCTTGCATCGGGCTCCCTCGTGGAAGCCTGCTTCTCCCTCTGCCTACATCTCTGCCTCTCTCTCTGTGTCTCTCATAAACAAATAAAATCTTAATTAAAAAAAGCATAAGAATTCTATCACTGTAAAGTACAATGCTCTATATGTGAATTAAATGAAGTTTGTTCACAGAATTACTCAGATATTTTGTAAATTCACTGATTTGTCGCTTGTTCATTAAGCTATTTAAAAAATGTTTCAGTCTCCCAATATTATTGTAGGCTTGTCCATTTTTTCATATAAATTCCAGTTGGTTAACTAACTATAATATTAATATCGGGTATATAATAAAGTGATTCAAAACCTCCATACAACACTTGGTACTCATCACAACAGATGAAGTCCTTAATCTCCATCACCTATTAAACCAAGCTCCTACCCACCTCTCTTCTGGTAGGTTTATCCATTTTTGTCTTCTAGTTTTGTGAACATTCTTCATATATTTTTTTTAATTATGTTATTTTGTCTACACTGATTAGAACTGCAATATCTTCTTAATGGAGTGACTTCTTCAACTCCATTAAATGTTCTCTTCATTTCAAAGCTTCTTGGTTTTTCATATATCCAATACTTTTTCATTGAATACTGGACAGCATACAAAGGAACCACAGAAAATCTAAATATTACTTTTTTTTTAATCAGAGAGGGGTTTCTCCTCCCTTCTGTCAGGGAGACAGAGTAAAGGACTGATCATTTAAATTGAATCAGAGATTGAACTGGGTTAGGCTTGATTACAGCTTCAGTAAATCTTAGCCTACCTCTGGTTCAACCGTGTTCCTAGGGGATGCCTCCGCCAAGGTTTTCATCTGACAGCCTAATTGGTCTCCTCACTGCAGAGAGCTTATGAGAGATTCAGATGTGTCCTCAGAGGTTTTCAGTTTAACCTCCCATCCCCTAAAGCTTCAAAATTTGACAAACATCTTGAGGGAGAAGTAGGCTATGTGTCTGAGGTCCCACAAGTCCTCAGTTTTACCACTCAAGACACTGCATGAATGCAAGACCTCTGTTGGTTTCTCTGCCTTGGGCGCCAGCCTCTTGTTAAGGTCAAGCCTGACTTTCAGCCTCCAGCTGAGGCCAGAAGAAGTGCATCCCAGTGAAAAGAGGTGTAGACATTCAGCATCAATTCACTACTTGGGTGCTTTGTTTTCAGGCCCATTTTCCTAGCTCTTCTTAGTTTCCTCCAGCCAGATGGGAGATTTCACTTCCCCTCTCAGAAGCACAGGCCAGTTCTTTAACTTTCAGTGCAAATTCAAAATTCAGTCAGATAGCTTATAGGAAAACTCTCCAGTTTCTCACCTCTATTAGAGTCTTTAGAGAACCAGAATCTCAATCTCAATCTCAGTATCTCTCTCTCTCTCTCTCTCTTGACATATATTTATAGATTAATTATAGGAATTGAATCACAAGATTACGGAGGCTAAGAAGTCCCATGATCTTGATGTTTTCAAGCTGGAGATCCAGAAAGGCTGGTGGTATAATTAAGTAATTCAGTATAGTTCAGAGAAGCTGGATGTCTAGCTAAGGAAAGCACAAATCTACCCTGCTTCTAGCTCTCTGTTCTAGTGAGGCTATCAATGAATTGGATATTACCCACCCACATTGGTGAGGGTGACCTTCTTTACTCAGTCTACGGATTCAAATGTTAACCTCTTCTGGAAACACACTCACAGACATCCAGAAATAATGTTTCACCAGCTATCTGAGTATCACTTAGCCCAGTCAAGTTGACATAGAAAATTAGCAGCACATCACTGTAGACCCACGAAACACTAAAAACCCCACTGGTTTCTCTATATTTCAACAGACTTCTTCCTGGGCCAAGCCCCAATCCTAGCCGACAATCAAAATCAGTGACTATCTCTCATGAGGCAGTGGAGGGCACAGTTCTAAAATGTTCTTTCTCCCCATTCTATAATTTTAGTCTACCTATCTTTGCTTCCACAGTTCTCTGATGCCTTTAAAATTTGGGGGGTTTTTTTGTTTTTTTTTTGTTTTTTTTTTGTAATTTATCTGGTTGTGTCAAAATGTTAGCAGCAGCAGCACTCTGCCATGACCTATCATATCCTTCTTAGGAGTGGAAGTTCAATCCTTACATTAAAAACCTATACCTTGATGCTATGTAATAGACTTACCAGCAAGGCCAGGTTTCAAACCTGGTTGTTTATTGGTTTCATACATTTTCAATATAAAATTGGGGATTCCTGCTACAGTCTTTCCTTGGTCTGAGCGGACACCTCCTTTTAATGCAGAGTGATAGATTCCACGGGGCATATTCACCATTTCTTGCTTCACGAGAGATGTAAAAAATTCTTCCAAAGCTTAAAGAGATAAAAGGAGATCGGAGGTAGAATAAATATAGTAAGTTAGGAGAGAATCATTCATTGTTAACTCATACATATGTGTATGGGTATATATATATACTTTTATATATATGAATACTTATATACACACATATACATACACAGAGATAGAGTTATATTTCAAACCTAACTTCACAAAGTAAAAAGAGAATTCTTGATCCCCTCAACCCTTTCTTGCTCTTCCCAAATTAGAACATGGCACTCAGTTACTCAAGCTTAAAAACTTAGACGTTCTTAATTCCTGTCTCATACTTCTTGTATGTAATCCATTAGCAAGTCCTTCTAGATGTACCTTCAAAAATATATCCCAGATCTATCCATTTCTCTCCATTTTCACTGCTACTTAGCCAGTCATTATGTTCTCTCTGCCTCAGCTGGATAAATTTAAAAACTAGCTCTTGCTGTCTTCGCCTGATGACCACCCCTACAAACCATCCTCGGCCCAGAAGACAGAATTTTATGTCATTGTCTTCCCTAACATCTTCCAGTGACTTTTCACCACACATGGAATGACATTAACACTTCTGACAATGATCAAGGCTTTATGTATGATCTAGTCCCTGACTCTCCTTTGACCTCATCTCTGTCATCCACCCTCCTTGCTAGCTATGTTAGGGGCACACTCTCATGGCCTTTGTTTCTATTCTGCAAGAACACCAAGCTCATGTCTAAATCAGGGCCACTGTACATGCTATTGCATCCACAAGTGGCACACATTTGATTTCTCCAATTTCCAAGTGATCAGCTCCTTCTTGTCATTTACATATTTTCAGAGAGGCCCTTTATGACTAGCCATCATTCTGTAGCAATATTAGTACCAAAATATTAGTTCAGTATTTTTCTGTATTCCTTCTAATTAAACCCAAATCTTTACTGTTTGACATTTCTACTTATTAGCAACAGAAATATGGGATCAGAAGACGATAGGATACCCAAACAAAATACCTGATAAGAATATAAGGTTTATATTCAAGTGTTATTTTCCTAAGGACCACTAGAGGTTGCCAATGCAGAAACAAAAACAACAAAAACACTAAAGCTAAACAAATCCTATGGAAAACAAAAAAGAAAACCACTGCATGTGCCTCACATAGGAACAAAAAAGAAAGGTCCACTTAACTAAACTGTAATTTAGGGTTTTTTAAGATTTTATTTATTTATTCATGAGAGACAGAGAGAGAGGCAGAGACATAGGCAGAGGGAGAAGCAGGCTCCCCTCAGGGAGCCTAATGTGGGACTCAATTCCAGTACCCCAGGATCATGACCTGAGCCAAAGGCAGACATTCAACCACTAAGCCACCCAAGTGCTCCGAGATTTTCAGGCTTAATAGATCTAAAAGTCTGCTTCAAATGACCATGATTAAATTAAAGGCAGCAAGTGGTCACTGGAACGTCTATTACATACCCAGTTCTGTCTTTCTTATATAGAACCTTCCCAGATGTGACCATGCTTCCCCATTAGAAGCCCAGAGAACACCTGTGTGGTATGTTTTCCTTTTACCCTGCCAGACCCACCCTCTACTCTCTCAACCCTGCTCTGCACTCCGGAAGAATAATCTTTAATGACTCCATCAACAGGCTCCCTTGTCTTTTGGCTTCCTGTTGGCTTTATCCAATGGGAGACACTTGGAGGAGATCAGAGGGTGGAAACAGACTGAGGTGGGGGCATGAATTCCCCAGACCCCCTCCTGCAGGATTGCTATGAGTTGCCTGCATCCCTCTTCTGCAGGCCCTGGCTCCCCATAGGCAGCATTAACTATGACATGGATGCTCTCCCTAATTCTCCAAATTACTCCCTCCCCATCCTTACCTCTTCAGGATGAGGGACATTAGCCACCCTGGGATGATGCACCAACACTTGTGAATTTCCTTCAATCCCAACCACACAACTGTAAATAGCCCCTGTATTAAACTCTCAAGGGTGCCATCTGAATGAGCCTTTTCTGTTAAGACCCTGATCAATACACATCATCTAAATGAAAGAAATGAGTAACATCCGATTGGGTGCAATATGCATGCACATGTGTGACCGCTTCACACTGAGTGAAAGCACAAACTTTTCAGAATGTAGCTAAGAATCATGTTTGTGAGGAGAGAAGAGCTATGGAGACAAAAGATAATCTCAGGCTTTCTCAGAAGAAATTCTGTTTTGGCAAAAGCTCACATATGTCAGGAGGTAAGGACACATCTGCACATACACTAACTCAAGAATGGAAATTTGTCTACTTGTTAGAGAACTAAAGATTGCCAAATTAACTTCAGCCCCAAAAATAGTTTAAATGAGGGTAAGATACCACGAGTATAAGAGATACATAGGGCACTGTCTTTCTCCAGCTACTAAGCCAGCAACTAGGAATTTTGAGCCTTGGGCTGTCCCCCAGATGACCAGGTGAGAATTTAAAACATGTGGAAAATTTGTAGAATAGAGGGTTAGTCATAAATTTTTAAAACAACCCCAATGTCCTTTAACAGGTGAGTGAACAAACCGTGGTACATCCTACAATGGAATATGATTCAGCAATTTTTAAAAATTGAGAAAGGCAAGTATTTGGATACATATCAAAGAACTTATACTGAGTAAAAAAAAAAAAAAGTGTACATATTGTATGGGGAAAAGAAAAAACAACCAACAACTGGTGAAATCCTAAAAGGTCCATAGTTTAGTTAATTGCTTCATACCAATGTGAATTTCCTGGTTTTGATAATGAACTAAGGTAGTGAGATGTTATGCAACTGGGTAAAATTACATGGGGACTCTCTAAAGTGGATTCACGACTTCTTATAAGTCTAAAATTATTTCCAAATAAAAAATAAATAAATACCAATAAGCTCTCTATTTAAAATAATGCAAATTAGGGATGCCTGGTGGCTCAGTGGATGAGCATCTGCCTTTGGCTCAGGTCCTTACCCCGGGATCCTGAGATCAAAGCTACCCACACTAGCAATCAAGCTCCCTCGAGGAGCCTGCTTCTCCTTCTGCCTATGTCTCTGCCTCTCTCTCTTTGTGTCTCTCATGAATAAATAAATAAAATATTTAAAGTATAAAAATAAAAACAATTAAAAGCCCAAAATAACTTTTATCTCTAAAGCAATTTTGGGATACAGGAGGAACTTTGGGGAACTGAAGGCTTCTTTCCTTTCCTGGAACCAATGAATAAAAATGCAAAGGAGTCCTAGACTCTGAAGAACTTTGAGGGAGGCTCTTCAGATGGAAAAGGGGGATGAACAGAAGAGAGGAACAGAAACAAGATTTTAAGGCTTATTCTGATGTGAAGAGAAAAGAAAAAGTGAACTCCTGGTCTCAGTTGTACCATTTCAGTTTTCTCTAATGAAAGGTGGCAGGTATTTGGGACAAGAGCTTTGCCTAGACATAGTATATATTTGCCAGAATGCCTCTATGTGGGGTGCAAATAAAGGAAAAAATGTCCCTTATTATAGGATATTGAGATTATGATTGACCAGATGGCATTTCTTGCATGTATTGAACTTAATTTTCAGAAATTGACTTTTTATGTCCATGTATATTTAAGGTAGAATTGGGACAGAATGAGGTAATAGATGCATGCTTGGCAAATTGTTGGCTAATACTGAGTTAGAATAATTAGATATAATTAGAATAATTTTTTGAATGTCAAGGTCCTGTAAGCTTTTTATCAAAATGGAATGATCATACAATTTAATCCATTTTTTAAACCATTAATTTATAGCTCTCAAATATTGATGCCATCATTGGAATAATTCTAAAGAAAGAATAAATTCAGAATGAAAGTATCCAATAAATCTCTGAAGATTCTAACAATCTTTTCATTTAGCTTATAGAATAAAGAACCATTACTTGAGCCAGTGACTTAAAGTCCCACTGCAAATCTGTCTTGTAGAATACAGCGCTTGAAATGAATTTTAATTTCTCACTGAAAATGGTTGTTTAAACTATTTTCTGGTTCAATTTTGTTCAACTCTAATGCTTTTCAGTGTGTTTTGAATACCATTACTACCTCAAACAGTCCCTCTAAAACAGATGGATACCTATTGCCTTTCAAACAGAAATTAAGCTATAATTAAAGCAAGCTATTATAGGTACATATCACAAAAGAACACAATCAGACAGGTAAAATCACTGAAAAATGCTAGCTCCCCTGCCACTAAATAGGAGTCACCTGGTAAAACCAAAGGAGCAGTAAGTGACAACAGTCTAAGATAGCAAGAGCCAGGAATGGAAAGATCCAGATCCTTTTCATCGCTCTCATCATCTTTGTCTTCATCTAGCTCATCAGGAGTCGGGATTTCTGGTCTTATCTGAAATGACAGAGAAGGCAATACTAAACTGTTATGTAAAATCTTTTCTTTGTCCTTTTTATGCCAAGATTTAAAAACTGAGTTAGACTCATTACACTGTAATGTCAAAAGAACATTAAGAATTAATTTTAAAATATCTGTTCATCTTCAGATTAACTAAATGGTAAACTCTATCTTATTAGATACAATTCCAGATCCATGTAAAGAACTAATGGTAATATACTAAGAAAATTACCATAAGCCAGCATAAGCAATGATTATTATAGAACACTAATAAAATTTTACACCATTTGACAATAAAATGCAAACACTGACACATTCAATATATTGAGCTTCTATGGTTTGTGATTAAATATTTGCCTTGTCGGAATACATTTTTTTCCCTTTAACTTGTGATTCCAGCCATGTCTCTATGGCAAAGCTTAAAATCTTTCAGTAGAAAATAAAATAGAGATCAGGAAAGGACAGAATGCTTTAGTTGACTTTTCTTTAGACTCGGCAGTTTGTTGCTATAGATTATATAAACACTAAAATCTGTAATTGGTAGCTATACTTTATTGTGTTTAATTTGCAATTTGACGATTCTGTGGTTGCTCTGTGATTAGTTAGGTTTGTTGGAACCAAAAATTTAAAAATGTAAGAAGATCACCACTATTGTAGTTTCTACAAGATATAACTATCAAGCAATTAATTAAATTTTTAATACTTTCAATGACACACCATCATAATGCCCACATGGAGATAATTAAGCATTAGGGGAGGAAATCAAAATATATAAAAGTGGTTGCTATAACCATAAAGTGCCAGAACCCAGTCATTACCATTAGCCTGTCTCCCGGAGTTATTTTTAGAAATAATTAACAATTCCTGCACACTGCCTTCTTCATAGGTCCCCAAAGCACTGTTCCATTTAGGAACTGCACTGAGTCAGGATTCTTGCAGGGGGATAAAAGAAAACAGAGAGGAAATGCTTCTCTTAAGTATAATAACCTCAACTCCAATGAAAGCTTTCAACCATAACTAGTGTTCTCTTCACTAGTGAATGCATAAAAGCAACATGACTACCCGAGCACTTTCTGAGACACGATTTAATTCTTTTTTTTTTTTTTTTTAATTTATTTATGATAGTCACACAGAGAGAGAGAGAGGGAGAGAGAGGGAGAAGCAGGCTCCATGCACCAGGAGCCCGACGTGGGACTCGATCCTGGGTCTCCAGGATCGCACCCTGGGCTAAAGGCAGGCGCCAAACCACTGTGCCACTCAGGGATCCCCCGATTTAATTCTGATTCAGTATTGAATACCTAATTCTCAGAGGACTGAGCCAGCCATAATTACAGAGATAACAATAATGTATGCTCCACCCAGAGCACGACAGCATTTGTTGACATCGATGTTACTGGAGAAACTCTAGCACAATTTCAACCCTTTCTGCTCTCATAGCAGGGTTTTCCAAGTATCTCTAGTCTGGGTACATTGAAATTGCCAGGATTAGTATCACCAGGAGTTATTTTAAAGATTATACCCAATCCTAGTTGCCTAAAAAAAACACAAGAAAGAAGTTGGCTCTGGGTCTGTTTGCCTTGTTTTCTTTTTACACATCATGGGACAAATTGAAAAGAATATTTAAACAGCATACAGGGGGAAACAGACAATAATGCTCACAGCAGAGACTACAGAGGTAATACCAGTTACCACACCAGTGTATCAAAGCTCTGGGAAGCTCTCACATACACAGATAGGCACAAGTGGCATGAGATTCAGAGAAGTGGAAGACAGAGGTGAACACTTAAGTTGATAAGAAAATTCATGGGACCCCTGGGGGGCTCACTGGTAGAGCAGCTGCCTTTGGCTCAAGCGGCGTCCTGGGATCCTGGGATCGAGCCCCACATTGGGTTCCCGCGGGGAGCCTACTTCTCTCTCTACCTATGTCTCTGCCTCTCTCTGTGTGTCTCTCATAAATAAATAAATAAAATCTTTAAAAAATATATTTAAGAAGAAAATTCAGAGGGATGGTGAGGATAACAATGAATCAGAACCCTCCAATCTGCTGGTGGAAATATAAAATGGTGCAGCCCCCTTGGAAAAGTTGGAGTTTCTCAATAAGTTAAACGGAGTTATTTACCATTACCACATGGCCCAGCAATTCTCTTCCTAGGTACAAACCCAAAAGAACTGAAAATAGGCGATCACACAAAAACTTGCATATGAATGTGAATGTATTATTCCTCATAGCCAAAAAACAGAACCAATTCAGATGTCCACAGACTGATAAATACATAAACTACATGTGGCCTATCTATACAATGGAATATGATTCAGTCATACAAAGGTGTGGAGTATAGATACACTCCAGAGATGAATGTACCTTGAAACCATTAAGCTAAGTGACGGAAGCCAGTCAGAAAAGATCATATACTATGTGATTTCATTAAAGGAAAGCTTCAGGCTATAGGCAAATTTAGGGATAGAAAGTAGATTATTTATAGGACATACATGAGGTTGCTTGAGGGCTGCGAGAGGGGAAAGGGGGAATGGGGATTGACTACTAACAAAATGCTCTAAAATTAGATTGTGGATGCTCTGTGATTAGTTGCACAGTTCTTTGAATATACTAAAATCACTGAATTCTACAGTTTAAATGGGTGAATTATACAGAATGAGAATTATAGCTCAATAAAGCTGCTGAATAAGAAGGGGAAGAAGGGAAGGAGGAAGGGAGGAAGAAAGGTTGTTGAGGCACCTGGGTGGCTCAGTCAGTTGAGCGTCTGCCTTCGGCTCAGGTCATGATCCTGGGGTCCTGGGATCAAGCCTGAGCAGGGAGCCTACTTTTCCTTTTGCTACTCCCCCTGCTTCTGCTCTAAGTCAAATAAATAAATAAAATCTTTTAAAAAGAACAAGAAGGGGATGCCTGGGTGGCTCAGTGGTTGAGCGTCTGCCTTTGGCTCAGGGCGTGATCCCGGAGTCCCGGGACTGAGTCCCACATCAGGCTTCCTGGATGGAGCCTGCTTCTCCCTCTGCCTGTGTCTCTGCCTCTCTCTCTCTCTGTGTGTCTCTCGTGAATAAATAAATAAAATATTTAAAAATAAATAAATACAATAAATAAATAAAAAAAGAAAAGGAGGGGATCCCTGGGTGGCACAGCAGTTTAGCGCCTGCCTTGGGCCCAGGGCGTGATCCTGGAGACCCAGGATTGAATCCCATGTCGGGCTCCCGGTGCATGGAGCCTGCTTCTCCCTCTGCCTGTGTCTCTGCCTCTCTCTCTCTCTCTCTCTCTCTCTCTGTGACTAAAGAAAGAAAGAAAGAAAGAAAGAAAGAAAGAAAGAAAGAAAGAAAAGGAGGAAGAGGAAGTAGAGGAAAGGGCAGGGGGGCAGCAGAATCGGAAGGGGAAGCCAAGCCGGAAGCTGTCACCATCTTCAGAGGGATCTTAACTGGTGGATGAACCATGGCAAAAGACCAAATTCTTCCAATTTCAGAATTATTTAATGTAAAAGGGATGTGATTATTTTTGCACATATTTTAGCCCATCCAGTCTTTCTGTTCAGTCAACCTCAATTACTTAAAATGAGTCATAGCGCCCAAGCCATCAATATTTCTTAGAAATGCTAAAGAAAGACCTACTAGGTTGGAGATAAAAAAATAACGATCTGCTCATCTATCTTATGTTGTCTAATTTTACATTCACATAACTGGATGCCTATATTAATTTATCTGCCATGTGGTAAAGAGCATATGTCTGCATCTTACATATGCATATATTTTAACAAAGAAACTACAGATGTACTGTAATTTAAGAATAGCTGATATAGTCTGCATACTTTTAAGGGTATGATTGGTTTCTTCAAAAGCAAGTCCATTCTCCTGACCATATTAGCTCTTATTGCTGGACTTGGTTTCATTACATTTCCTTCCTCCTCTGCGCACCTGTTAAGTGTTGCAGCTTTCTTATGCTAGCCCAGGCTTTTCTCTTGCTTTGTGTGTAACAACTGAATAAGACGGATGTGCACACAACTAAGAATAATCAAGAGAAGTCATATAAAAGAATACCTGTAAAATTATAACATTTTGTTATTTGCATTAGCTACGAAAACATCCAGGAAAACCGCATATATGTTTAAAACACACACAAAACTACACCCTTCCAATTATAGCTAAGCTTTGTTGAAAAAACTTAAGTGGAGAGCCAAATATAAAATGATAAATTACTTTTAGAATCTGCTTCGAATTGAATATTGGGAACTTCATCCTATAAAATGCCTCCACTATGGGTTCGGAGCCAGATAACCCTTCAACCATCTTTCCTTATGTATAACCTACGAAAATCCAGGAGTTTGTGCATAAACACAGGATTTTATTTAGAACACATCAAGTATCCGCATAAATTTCTTTAAAAAGAGAAACGGCTTCTGATGAATGCAGTGACATTCACTTAAATCAAAGCCAAACAGGCTATACCATATTAATACCAACACAGGATGCATAATGAGGTCTCTTATATTACTCACTTCTAAAATTAACTCCAGAAATCAATAACACAATCTATTTTAAGATCTCTAAAATAAAAAGTTTAATTTTTAAACAACTAAATATTTTTTTAATGAACTCAAGTCAGAGATGAGAGTCAATCTTCTACCTAAATGTTTATCCATTACTGCTTGTTTTACCAGAATAACAATTCTCTGTATTTTGTTTGTTTTGTTTTATTGGGTTGGGGAGACACTAAAGAAGGCAGAGGAAAAGAATAAATAGCTAAACAGAACAAAAACAAAAACAAAAACAAAAAACCCCACACAAACTAAAAGAGAAAAATCATTTGTGTCCCTTTCTTAATATTAGAATCAAAAAGACCTCAAAAAAGCCCCCTGAAACTTTTTGACCAACTTTAAATTTGCATGTTTCAAATGATTAACACTTTTACCAGCCAACAAAACATATGGATTCATTCAACATTCCCAGATTATAAAATGGCTTAGGGCTTCACGTATGTCCAATAAATAATTGCTAAATCAATGCAAGTGTGAAGGGTCTATCATTACATAGAACTTCCTAGTAACAATCCAGTGACAAGAAATATGAGTTAATGAACTTGATATTCAAATCCCTAACTCAGGGCAGCCCTGGTGGCACCATGGTTTAGTGTCGCCTGCAGTCCGGGGTGTGATACTGGAGACCCGGGATCGAGTCCCACATCAGGCTCCCTGAGTGGAGCCTGCTTCTCCCTCTGCCTGTATTTCTGCCTTTCTCTGTGCATGTGTGTCTCTCATGAATAAATAAATAAAATCTTAAAAAAAAAATCCCTAACTCATATATCTTATTTCAACTCTACTAATCATTAACATTTTCCATCCTATCTTAGATGTAATGTTTCATAACCCTAACTGATGTCTGCCACTCCCTTAACACCTTTTGTTCTATCAACCTGTGAGCTTTCAACAAGTTTCACAGTTTAAATTGATGCATGAGTCAAGAAGAACTCTATCTTTAGTAAATTTTTTTTTTTTAAGATCTTATTTATTTATTCATGAGAGACACAGAGAGAGAGGCAGAGACACAGTCAGAAGGAGAGGCAAGCTTCTTGCAGGGAGCCCAACCTGGGACTCGATCCTGAGACTCTGAGATCACACCTTGGGCTGAAGGCAGACACTCAACTGCTGAGCCACCCAGGCATCCCTATCTTTAGTGAATTTAAAGAAAAGTAGTACTTACAAAAATAGCTGAATTATCCACAAAAGTAGCAATGTTGATATGGATACATTGTATCTTTCTGTATTCTGTATTCTGTATTTCTTTCTACTTGAAATTCACAGCACTCTCATTTAAAAAATTATTTCACAAGTTTCCACAAACTGAGAAAATGTGGATGTACTTTCACTGGAAAGGTTACAGAGGTAATCCTCAATTTTGTGAGTAAGCCCTTGGTGCAGAATGAGTAATCTCTGACAACAAGAAACAATCGTAGTTTTTTTTTTTTTTCACAGTTTTTTTTTTTAAGATTTTATTTATTTGTGAGAGACACAGAGAGTGAGAGAGGCAGAGAGCCAGGCAGAGGGAGAAGCAGGCTCCATGCAGGGAGCCTGACATGGGACTTGATCCCGGGTCTCCAGGCGCTGAAGGTGCTGCTAAACCGCTGAGCCATCCGGGCTGTCCACAATCATAGTTTTTACACTGCAGAAGGCCCTACCTGGCAGGGATTTTCAAATCATTGAAAATACGTTTTTATAGAAAATGAGCCTCAGTTTCACCTCACTACTATCATGTGCAAAACAGAGGTGGGGAGCTGACTCAGTTGTATCCTTAGCCTGTGGGGGCTTGTTAGGATTTGAACACACTAACCATTTCTTAGACATTCAGTCCTTAGGTATTCAAATAACCAAAGGGAAACTCAGTAAAAAATAAAAAGAAGAATGCATTGGGCAGTGTTGGAAGCAATAATTCTCCATGAGGAGGCAGGTTGTCTATATCAGAAACTGGAGGTCAAAGATGGACTCTTTTAAATCACTTACGTCCCCACATCTTAAACCTAGTTGAGAATAACCACTGTAGTGAACCACTGTTACTTCAGGGAGTAAGCTGAATCCCACAAGGGGGCAAGAGTAGAAAAAGGGTTGAGAAGGGTGGCAGGAAAAGGATAAATTTTAGAGATTTCTTTTAGAGTTCTTCACACTCCAATGGTAAAAACCCAAGCATATATCAAAACCCCAACTCTATCACTGCCCTTTATGCTAGAAGGTATAAAGAGCTATTTATGGCTCCTCAGGGATGAGAGGATATTGAAGAGTTAGATTAAGAAAGTATCTAATATTTGACTGAGCAGAGCACTTACCTGAGCATAAACTCTAAAAATAGCACAATCAGAAACTGAATAAAACACCAAAGTAGGAACAGACATAAACACATCAATATGTAAAGAGGTAGAGATTAATTAGTCAAGAATATGTGGGAGTTATTTGATAAAACCTCCTACTCCAGCTGAAATATTTCATGAATAATAGCTAAAAGTAAAGGTAATTATTATGCTGTGATCTAAGTCAGCAATTGCTCATTAAAATAATAATAATAAAAGGTATCTTTGCAGATGTTGTAGCCAATTTACTGGTAGGAGTCTGCATACAAAATTTATAGGTAGCTTTTTTTTCCTTTTCTTTTTCTCTTTTTTTTTAAGAAGGTATAATTATTGCTAGTCACCATAGTGCAGTCTGAAGTCCCATCTTTTTTTAATTTTATGAGTCACAAAACATCTTTCCTTAGTCTTCCCATTGGTGATAACCACACGACAAGCCAGCCAATCTGTCTTTGCATCCCCAACATGGGAAATCCTGCCTGACTTAGGACTTGGTTTCACAAGGGCCTTTCATCAGTCCCAGTTCAATTCAATCAACACAAATTTGCCTTGTTCCTATGGCATCTAAACCTCTATGTAAACCCAATCCCAAAGACAAGTCAATCCATTTTGATGCCTTAGGGTGCCAAGAAATTTATATCAAAACTTTTTTTTAAAGATTTTATTTATTTATTCATGAGACACACAGAGAGAGGCAGAGACATAGGCAGAGGGAGAAGCAGGCTCACCGTGGGGAGCCTGATGCAAGACTCGATCCCAGGACCCTGGGATCACATCCTGAGCCGCCGAAGGCAGATGCTCAACTACTGAGCCACCCAGGTGGCTATATCACCAAATCAAAACTTCTTAAGCCATTTGATCTAAGGATAGATTCTGGGTAACATTACATATAACTTCTTTTTTTTTAAGATTTATTTATTTTTATTTATTTATGATAGACAGAAAGAGAGAGAGAGAGAGAGAGAGAGAGGCAGAGACACAGGAGGAGGGAGAAGTAGGCTCCATGCTGGGATCCCAATGCGGGACTCGATCCCAGGACTCCAAGATCACGCCCTAGGCCAAAGGCAGGCGCTAAACCGCTGAGCCACCCAGGGATCCCCAACATTACATATTACATATAACTTCTAACACAATGTCTGCCTTACACTCTAGAAGCACTCGATAAACATTTGTATGCATTTGAATTAGCAGTAACACAAAATGTGAAATCATACACTTCACTCCTTAATATAACCTAATAATTTAATGCTGGTTATGTTAAGTAGATATTAGAAAGGGCTGTATATTTTTAATCTAAAACTAAAATAGTGTCACACAATGTGTTAAGAGTGATTCTTTCCTTA
Source organism: Canis aureus (assembly GCF_053574225.1). Classification (NCBI taxonomy): domain Eukaryota; kingdom Metazoa; phylum Chordata; class Mammalia; order Carnivora; family Canidae; genus Canis; species Canis aureus. The sequence goes on along the minus strand of NC_135620.1, from coordinate 42,017,568 downwards.
TCTAGTTCCCTGGAGCTAACCTATGTATTGTTTCATACTAAACTAAGAACAGATTTTTTTTTTTAACATGACATCTCACTTTAGTATCACAAATAAGGCTCTTTGGCCACACAGGCTGCACAAACCTTAGTTGATGCAAGCCAGGCTTAGATTTGAAGTCCAAGATGGACTGGGTGGAATAGACACAGATCTTCTGGAGTAAGCCAGGGGCATGGGCATGCAGCCATACACTCAGTCACCTACAGAGACTTCGTGTGCACCACAGGTGTCTCCATCGGCTTCAAAGAGACTTAAATTCAACAGCTGTGAGGTCTAAGATTTCTACAGTCTTTTACAGGTTAAGCGAATAATAAATATAAATGCTTATCTCTTACAGACAACACATCTAGCGTTACATCCCTCAGGTAAAAATCTTCTAAGAGAGGAGATACAAATAAAGTGATAAAACCCAGCAGTTAAGAGATACCAGTGAGAAAGCAGAAAGGCCTACCTCTTCAGGCAGATGAAGAATGGTGTGCTCTCCTGCACTGAATTGTGACAGAGATTTATATGCAGCATTTGCTACAATGGGGTCCTAGACAGGGTACCAGTAAGACAAACAAAAGAAACAATATATATTACACATCAACTCTGGAGGAAGGAAGAAAATCTTCCCACATCAACCTCAAAGTTCTAGAGTCAGGGCTTTGGAAATGATACTCAAGCCTTGCTTTAATGTGTCCCAACTAAAAATAGAGAGAAATTAGCATTAGGTAGAGAGACCAGAAGCACTACATTTTTATCCTACTTTGGACATTAAACAGAAAATAACTCAAAATCGCTCAGGTCCCCATTACATGGTATGGATGATTGGAAGAAGTATGAGCATATGGAATCTGATAGGTTGGGACTAGGTTCTGATTCTCTAGCTACTAACAGGGAAAGTTAGCCCTTGGGAATCTCAGCTCATAGAGTCAGGAGTCTAGTGTAACATCACCGACAGACATTCTCTTCTCTGTATTCCTTGATTGGAAACGACATCTGGACTTTTTGTTTGTTTGATGTGCTTGCTGGGGCAAAGCAGGAAAGGGGAAGGGCCATTAAAAGAGAGAGAGACAGTGACAGCAGTCTCTCTCCACATCTGTCAGCTTCACAAAGTAACAAGTGCACTTTATGACAAAAATGGATTAACGGGCATAAACTGAGAAGTTTTCTAAAACCTAAGCTTATTTACGTCACAATTCTTTTAAGATCATGAAGCCATCATTTAAATTTCATTATATTTCTTATTCCAAGTGTCTTATTTCACAGTTCTTTCTCAATTTGGTTCTGTTTCACCAACACCTTTGTGATAGTACCTTGTTTTGAGTGTGGGTCCAGAGGAAGCTGAGGACTTGAACTTTAAAATTCTGAAAAATCAATAAACATCACAATAAATGAGATGAAAACAAAACTGAGAACAATCTAAAGTAGCAAGCAGTGAACATTAATTCACTCAAAATTATACTAGTGATTGACTTAATCCGTATTTACCCATCAGCCATAAAATGAAAGTACTCAGTAACAGACTCATCATGGAAATGCATGCACATTTTAAACACAATACGTTAATATTACTAAGTAAAAAATTGTTAATAACCATTTTTTTGCTGATCTCTCAAGGCCTACCTAGTACAAATTTCCCTCCTCTCTTTGGTGTCACTGTTCCTGACTCTCTACCCAAACAGAGTTCTCCCTTCACCAAGTGGTCACATGGCCCATGGCACACTTTAACATCCAGCATGATTATCCGCATATGTGGTTAACTCCCTCTAGATTTACACTCCTCAGGGCAGTGACTATCTTTTGCATTTCAAAAACTTTAAAGCCCAGAAAAATAAAGGACATCAGCCCAGTTCCTCAAATGACAAATATTTAGTAAATGATGAGCTTAAAAAGCCATTTATCTTCCAACAGTCTACCTTATCTTCATTTCAATCACATCTATCTTCTTGTCCTTCTAAATCACTGAAGGTTCTTCTACACCTCCTTATCTTTGTATATTCCAATTCTTAGATTTCAATGAGAAGCAACAGTTTTTTAATTCTGTAAGAACCTAGTCTAATAGCACCAACTAAGTAAGGTTTCATTCAATTCCTCCTAGAATGCTAGTCATTTCTACCACCAGACTCTCACAGGCCTCTGATTAAGTGTACTCATCAAATGTTATTATAATTCTTGTTGCTTATATCCAACTCTTTTTTTTTTTTTTTTTAAGATTTTATTTATTTATCTGAGAGAGAGAGAGCGCGCGTGAGCACTGAGCTGGGAAGAAAGGGAGAAACAGACTTTCCTCTGAACAGGGAGCCTGGTGCAGGGCTTGATCCTGGGGATCTGGGATCATTATGTGAGCCAAAGGCAGATGCTTAACTGACTGAGATACCAGGTGCCCCTATGTCCAACCCCTTTGTCAACTTTTGAGGGTTTGGAAGGCAACGACTGACAATTTGGTATAATGGGAAAACAGGCTATGGAGGTAAATGTCCTGGGATGAGACATCAGCCTTCTTTTAGACATTATAACATAGTTCAAGCCACTTGTCTGGCATGCAGCAGGTACTCAATAAATATTTAATGAATGGATGTACCTCTCAAAACCTCAGATTCTTTAGCTATAAAATAAAAATAATACCTTCCTATGAGAAATTAGAACGAATTGGTATAAAGTAATGAGAAGAGTGCTGGGAATATAATAGGTACTTAAAAAGAATATCTATTATGTATTACGATTTCTAAAGCCTAGGACAGTTTTACTAAATATATTTTGAGTCAATGAATGGATGTACAAGCACTTAGCAAAGCAATTCAGAAAATACTCTAATTGAAACATGGTCTCTATTTGCAACAAGCTTATAGTTTAATGGGGAAAATAATATAAATACATATACATATACCTGTAGTACAAAATAGAAATAAATGTTCTTAGGACAGTATAAAGTACAATATAGATAAAGAATCAAGTCTACAGCAAGATACTCCTACTTGTACAAAAATTCACCAAAAAAGAGGATGAATTAAACCAATTATTTACTTTCTAAAATAGATTCTAAAATTAGAGATTAAAAAAAAAAAAGCAATTCTGATAAAGAGAACAATGCACAAAGGAAAAAAAATAGAAAAGTCTGGAAGCAGGGGGAAAAATGCAGGAGGCAGAAAAGTAGAGGGAGGCCAGATTATCAAACACCTGATGAGTAAGGTATAGAGAGGATGGACTCCATTTTAGGCAAACACAAGACACTGAGGTGACTGGGAAGAGCAAGGACCTAAGAGATGCTTTGGGAAAACTGTATCTAAACTCTAACCAGTTAACAGAGAGCACATTATTTAAATATACATCCAGAGAGAGGAAAAGAGGGAGGGAGGGAGGGAGGGAGGGAGGGAAGAGAGGCCTGGAGGGTGAGAAGAAATTGGGGGAAAGAGAGGAATAGGGAGAGACAGAAAGAGCAAGAGAGAGACAGAAGCACAGAGGTCTCCCTCTCCATTTCTTTACTTCTACTAGCAAGTGACTATGGTCACGGAAGGGCTCTCCCCTACTGGGGAACTGATAGATGGAATGACCCCAGACCCCAGAGCCATCTATCTGAGCAACAGAGGATCCTTAATATGAAAATAAGCATGAAGATAGACCAATATAAGACAACAGGGAAGAATGTAAAGTTGAAGAAGAAAATAAATCAAGTCTCCCCCACAATACATACACGCTAAATAAATAAATAAATAAATAAATAAATAAATAAATAAATATTTACAGCCAACGTAAGAAACCAACCAAACACCAGCTCATAAATTAACCTGTAATAAAATCCAAATAACTCAAAGTATAAGCAATACAAAGCTATAGGAGTTCAGCCCTTGAAAACAGAAAATAAATAAATACAACAGGCCCTTACTATGGCTTTTACTCTTAGTTCTTTATCAGTAGCCTGGCGGACTTTCTGACAACGTAAGAGTATGTGTCATCATAGTCTCCATAAAAAAGACTGTTGGTGAATGATATACTCTAAGAGTCTCAAATCAATTCCTTTTTTTAATACCCTAAAACAAAACCCCAAATATGAGAATAAACTCATCCTATATTGGTCAACCGTTCATTCAATAACTACCTACTGACTATATGCTATGTGCCAGGCACTATGCCAGGTATTGTATCCTCAGGAAGGACAAATTTGATTTTATTTACTGTGCAGCATTAAGAATGATAAGAAGAAGTATTATCTTATAATCCAGCCTTATCACATAATCTAAATCATGTAAAGGACTATTATTGGATTCTTGTGTGGGAGGTAGTTTATCATAGTCTTGTGAAACACTAAATCAAACCACAAGTTCATGAAGATTTCAAGTGAAAATGAATTGCTACTCTTTAATGGAAAAAGGGAAAAGGTAAGCATGAGTGGGAATATGGCTACAAAAGTAAAGATATAAATGAATTCACCATCCTCTCATTTCACTCATTTCATACAGAGAATGTTAAACAATATATGAATCTTATAGTAAAGCTTCTTCCAAGTGTTTCAGTTCACTCCAATGACAAATACCGAGTAGCTCACAAAATTATTTTCCTCTCCTAAGGTAGTCTGATTTTACAATCATCCTCATTGTACAGATCAATATAGGACACATGAACGTGTAAAAATCAACTCTTTATGGGAAACCTAGAAGCAAAACATAAATGAATATATATATACATATATATTCAGTCAAATATATGTGTGTGTATATATATATATATATATATATATATATATATATATATATAGTCAAATACTATGGGAGACTCTGTCCTGCCTTATTAAAATCTTTGTGATATTTTTTAGAAATAAAAGCACCAATAAAATGAATTTAAACTTTTGGCCTTAGACACACTATTTTTAACATACTGACTTTTTATTTTACTTATTTTATTTATTTACTTATTTATTTATTTTGCACACTGACTTTTTAAAGTCTTGGTTATATTCTCATAATAAAAAATTGGTATCCTTTACGTAAATAAGCCTTAAAGACACAGAATTGATAAGCATGGATATTCTCCTATTACTAGCAGTCCATAAAGATATCACATCCTTAGAACAAAAAATGTTAAAGGATTTTTGGAAAACAAAGATTATGAATATCGATTTCCATAAGTTGTTATACAGCCCATGTCTTCCCAATGTAGAAACAGAAAATTTATTGACCTTCAAATGCATACCTCATATTCAGCTGTATTGACTGTTAAAGAGGGAACCAGAGAAAACAGTTCACTGAGGGTCTTCAAAATGAGGGGTCTTGTGTCACAGCTGAGCTTTGGAGAGAGAGCATTCCATGTGGAGCGAATGCAAACGACCTGTGAAGGAAATGAAAGAGTCAATGCCTAACAAAATCCCAGCTGACAGGACGCCATTAGCAGAGGGTACTATCTTTTATTACAGGAAAACTAGGAAAAACTCATAACATTCCCAGAAGTTCAGATTTGATAAGGTATCACTTCTCAAAAGAAATTATTTAAACCAATATAAACTGTTGTGGAAGAAAATCCAGCCTGACTCACATGACAGCTTCTTTGCTACTTTAGTTTGCTAACCAAGGAAATAAAACTTACACGCAGATATGTGCATGGGTGCCAGCCAGTGCCCGCACACACGCAAATTAGATTAGCTACAAACATCATTGAAGAACCATTCTCTGAAAAAAACGAAGGGTAAGATAATGTTAAAAAAAAAAAAAGGAAGAAACGTTCTAAGATTTTTGTTTATTTATTTTTGAGAGAGAGAAAGTATAAGCAAGCACGAGCTGGGGGAGAGGCAGAGGGCGAAGTAGACTTCCTTGCTGAAATTGCATCAGCACTCAGAAAATTGAGATTTAATATATATAAACTGAACATGCTCAAATCATCTTACAAACATGTAAAGGAGGCAGGAGAATAACTGTATTATTTAAAATAATAATTTGAGCACCTGGTTGGCTCAGTTAGTAGAGTAAGTGACTCTTGATCCAGGAGGTCCTAAGTTCAAGCCACACATTGGGCAGAGAGCTTACCTACTAAACTAACTAAATAAAATACTTTAAAACCTTGTTTTAAAAGTCACTTCAGATTCTTTAAAAGACTGTTAAATGATAAAATAAGATGGCAGCCTGACAAAAATGTTATTTTTAACTTGACCCAATTTTCTAAACCAAGTGTTCTTAGTTCATATCTGGTTTTCTAGATATTCAAATGTCTTCCTAAATTCGATTCCAACTACACCAGATGATTTCTTCACTTGGATATATTTTATTAAAATTTTAAAACTCAGGCAGGAAGAGTGCCAATGTAGATCGATTATATAGAGTTTAACAAGGATTAACCTTTCTAAAATACTCCCATCCCTTCTCTTAAGCTTCAATTAATACACACAATTTGTCTCCATCTACAAACATAAATTATTTAGAAAAAACTACATAAGGTAGTAAGTGAAAAGATGTCAAGACAAATGAATAATATGTACCTAAGGACCTAGATTAAGGAGAGGTTTAAAGAGGAGACAGCAGAAGGAGTATCTCAGAACACTTGGATTTGGTGCTTTTGCTCTTTATTTTCTTCTTTCCATGAAACAGCAGAAAAATATTCTTTGGCTTGGGACCCACTACAAATTTGGATTGAATTAACATTTACTAAGAGGAATACTGTGTGTCAGCCACATCAGTGGGCATGTTTATACGAAGTAGCCCTAATATTACAAATTATCAGTATTTGCAATCAAAAGATAAACTCAATCTTTCAAAGCTATCAATTCAACATCAAGGGTATACCCAGTGTATACCCAAAGTACTAGGAGGAACAGTGGCATATAAAACATAATCTAACATCTCAAAGAACTTAGCACCTACTGATAGAATTCTAAATTATCAGGAAACAAAATAATTAGATTTTAGGCTATTTTCAACAGAAAAGAGTTTTAGGAGGACCTAGGGAGTAAAGCTTTGTCTGGGGGTGGGGTCATCAGAGAGAACATCAAGAACCAGGAAGCCTTGAGATGGGACAGGAAGAAGGAAGAGACAGAAGTCAGGCAGACATTCCTTAAGCAAGTGGAAGGCAAAGGTCAAAACACAAAGAAAGTGTGTTGTAGGGGCACCTGAGTGGCTTAGAGGTTGAGCATCCACCTTTGGCTCAGGTCATGATCCCGGGGTCTTGGGATCGAGCCCCACATCAGGCTCACCGCAGGGAGCCTGCTTCTCCCTCTGCCTGTGTCTCTCATGAATAAATAAATAAAATCTTAAAAAAAAAAAAAAAAAAAAAGCATGTTACAGGCACACAACTGGTGTGCAAAGTATCAGTGAGGGAAGGCTGACAGATCAGAGTGTACCTGGAATACCAAAATAAGTTTGGATCAGAATCAAGAGAAAAAGAGGCTTCTAGCAGTTTCTCAGCTGGGGAACAATCAAAATTAAAATGCTACTTTTGAAAGAATCTTCTGGTAGTCTTAGACCCAAAGTCAAAGCAGTTACCCAACCTCGCTGATTCCTATTGCTCACTGGTCCCCAAGACATATAGAGCCTGAAACATTTTCCCAAAATCTTATGCTCAGTGTACACACTAATTGTCCAGGCTCTCTTAACTTTAAATGCCCATCAGATTCCAACTGAGGCCGTTTCAAGACCCAGTTCAAACCCCAATTCCACAATTAAGCTTCCTCCTACAATTCAAGCCCTCCTTTTATCTCTTTTGTTCCTCTACCTTCTAACACTTAAAACTATATACCATCCAATTTAGCATTTAATTATATACTGTCTAGTATTATTCACTATTTTCATGAACATAAGTTGTCTTCTCAAGTAGATATTAAGTTTTGATCATGTCTTATAGTTCTTATTCCCCACTCACCTAGCTTGGTAATAAGGATATAACAGATTAACAGTACTTATCAACTACTCATGGTATAGGACTTGAGGAATGCTAAATCTGAGATGGAGAATAAAAGAATTAAAAGAACTAGGAGACTGAATCAAAAAGGGAAAGGCTTGGGACCTAAAGACTGGATGAATAAAAAATAGCATTAAAAAAGGGAGGATTAAAAAAAAAAGAAGAAGGAGGGGCGCCTGCGTGGCTCAGTCTATTAAATGTCTGTCTCCAGCTTAGGTCATGATCCCAGGGTCCTGGGATGGAGCCCCATCTTTGGCACCATGCTCAGTGGGGAGTCCGCTTCTCCCTGCTTGTCTTTTCTCTCTTTCTCTCTCTCAAATAAATAAATAAAATATTAAAAAAAAAAAAAAAAGGAGGGAAACCTGGAGGAAGGAGCACATTACAGGAGATGGGGCAAGAGACGATGAGTTCCATTTGAGATATGTTTAATATGAATTGATGGAAAGAGATCCAGAGAGAAATATTCTGCAAGCAAGAAGAAAAGAAAAGTACTATAACTCAGATGTGAGATTGGTCAACAATAGCTCTGTCATTCAAACATTTCTATAAATCAAAATACCATAAGGAGATATGGCTCACAGATGCTATGAGGCCCTCTGCAGATCAACACAGATGACATCTGGCCACCAACTATAGACATAGGAAAAGGACCTTGTCTTTTCCATGAGTAGTCGGTGGGCAGTAAGGCTACATCCTCCAAGTATATTCAAGGGTTCACAGAACTTTTTTTTTTTTAAAGTCATCTTTCTAGAGTGTTTAAAAGTGAATTCCTGAAATGGTACTGTACATATGGACTATGAGAAGGTATTTCAGAACCAGGAGCTGTGGCCTTACACATACCCAAGGTATACCTTCAGGGAATATTTGCAAACCCATGCTGGCCCCCATAATCAGAAGCAGGGAAGCCTCTAGTAAAGAAGGCTGCTTTCCCTGACCTTCCCAACCCTGGGCTCTTCTTGACACTATATCTCAGAGACGGTCTGGCCCTGGGGACTCCTTGAGCTTAATCTATGATAATCTTGCTATGCCCATCTTCTGGAATCCTGTGGATCTGATCCACTACCTTTGTAACCTGTACAATCTGCCAAATCACATTGGATTAGGCAGGTTCAGGGTCCTGGTTTTTACTGGCTTATTGTGTCTCTACTATTAATTACCCAATGACTTGTCTGTTTTCAAAAAACAAATTGAGGGGGATCCCTGGGTGGCGCAGCAGTTTGGCGCCTGCCTTTGGCCCGGGGCGTGGTCCTGGAGACCCGGGACCGAGTCCCACGTTGGGCTCCCGGTGCATGGAGCCTGCTTCTCCCTCTGCCTGTGTCTCTGCCTCTCTCTCTCTCTGCCTCTCTCTCTCTCTCTCTATCATAAATAAAATAAATTAAATTAATTAAATAAATTAAAAAAAAAAAACAAATTGACATCTGGCTCTAGGATATGAAGGGCTGCACCTGAAGAATGATAAAGAAGGAAATTTTGCTCTATGCTGCTGAGCTGAAAAAAGAAAAAAAGGCAGAGGTGGGAGCATGGGGAGGAGGTGGTAGTGTTAATTACTCAGTGCCAGAAACAAGGAGGCATATAACTACACTGAGCTATTGTAAGAAAGTTGTCAGTATCTATAAGCTAATAGCTTGTGTTTCTATGGCCACAGGGAAAGAGGAAATACTGCCTTTAGCCTATAGAAAACAGGGAGTTGGAACTGAGACCCACACATAAAACCAGGCCCTTGGGGTGCCTGGGTGGCCATCAGTTAAGCATTCGACTATTGGTTTCAGCTCAGATAGTGATCTCGGGGTCATGATCTCAAGGTCATGTTCTCAGGGTCATGAGACTGAGAATCATGTTGGGCTCTGTGCTCAGTGGGGAGTCTGCTTAAGACTCTCTCTCCCTCTGCACCCCCCCCCCCAACTTGTGCATGGTCTCTTTCCCTCTGTCTCTAAAATAAAATAAAATCTTAAAAAAAATAAATAAATAAAAAGCCCAGCACCCTCGAAGAGCTGCACCCTTAGTGTAATGGTTGGACTAAAAACTACTGAGCTGAGACACTTACTTAAAAAACAGCAGTGAGCTGGGGGCATCTGGATCACTCTCAAAGGATATTCCTGTAACCCATAATCCAAACAGTCACACAGAAAAATGAAATAAAGTAAGCTCATCTGGAAAGGAGTTCATGATACAAAAATTTTCAAAAACTATAATGAAAGAATCAACAAAAGCAACAAACAGCAGGGCTAAACATCCAAGATTTTCAGATAACAGAACAGAAATACAAAAGTACTTGATAGAATGAAAGATTTCAGACAAGGCATTTAAGTACCAGTAAAACAAGATGGCACGATGGAAAAGAAGAGGAAAATTTGGCAAAGAACCAAATAAGATCTCCAGAAATGAAGACTATAATCACTGAAATTATTAACTCAATCTGATAGCAAGTTATCCTAAGTATAGACCAGAAAGATCAGAGTTACAAAATATAAAAAAGAAATTCAAAGTCAGGTCGTATTAAAAGAGATGGTCTATCTTATGTTTATCAAGAGTTCCTAAATAACTTTATTTTTAGAATGGCCCTTGGAGAAGTAGTTGATTCCAGGACTGGACTAAGGAAAATATAACTTAGGTCTGGAGCATCTTATGGTGTGAGAAGTAAGGGAAGTGTTCAAAAAAGGATGTGGATTTGATGAAAGGGCATGGCAGCAATCTCAAAGTGTTCCAAATAAAAACCCCTAAGTCCACAGAGGCATAAATAGATATATAAATAAGCAAATAAGAAAGAAGGAACAGCAATTCCTTCCAATGTAGAAGCAATGAAAGAAATAAAAAAATCACCATTAGACAAACACGACCAGAATAGCTGTCATAGGCAAGATATGCTGGAGGATGTTAAAAATTAGTGGGCAAAAGTGTGAGGATAAACAGGACAACTGGATAGTCTCAAAGTATCTCCTCCAAGAAATGGGTTAATTACAAAAGAAAGAACAGTTATTATGATATAGAGTAGTCCAGAATATATCACATTAACCAAGTGATTGATGCTAATACCACCAAGCGATGAAGGTCAATATCACCAGTAATAAAATATACCAACACCATGTACTCCTAATACTAATACTAATACTAATACTCCTAATACTCCTGAGAAATACTACCTCTGGAGTAGTCTTATCCCAAAAAAGCCACATGTCCTTGATCTAATCATGAGGAAACATCATATACACCCAAATCAAAGCACATTTTACCAAACACCTAATCAAGACTCTTCAAAAGGGTCAGCATCATGCAAGTAGAAGAGCCTGAGAAACTGGCAGAGCTGGAAAGAGAAAGGTAATATGACAACTCAGTGCAACAGCAGAGCCTGGGTTGGATCCTGGAATGGAAAGAGGACTTCAGTGGGAACACTATGAAGCCTGAATAAAGTCTGTAGTCCAGTGAATAGCATTACATTAACATCAATTTCTTAGTTTCAATGGCTGTGCTACAGCAATGAAAGTAAGACTTTACGTTAGGGAAAGCAGAGTGAAAAATATTCAAGAACTCCGTATATTATTTTTCCTATTTTTGTACAACAGCTTTTTGGAGATATAATTCACATACAATTCACCTGAAGTGTATAATTCGATGGTTTTCAGTATGGTTCTCACAAAGTTACACAACCATCACCACAATCAAGTTAACGAACATTTTCATTACTCCAGAAAGAAACTCCAAGATCATTTAATACTCATTTCCCCCCAGCCATCCCAATTCTAAGCAACCATAAATCTATATTCTCTCTTTAAATTTGCTTTTTCTAGACCTTTTCTATGAAGGAAATCATACCATATATAATTTTTTGTTATTGGCTTCTTTCAATTAAAATATTGCTTTTAAGGTTTCTCCATGGTGTAGCATATATCAGTAGTCTTTTTCACTGCTAAATAATATTCCATTCTATGTATAGATCTCTCTATACTATTTTTTGAAGGCTTCCTGTAAGTTTAAAGGTATTTCCAACTAAAAGGTTAAAAAATAAGAATGGGGGGGTGGGGAGAACTACTTAAAGAAATAATGGCTAAGAATTTCCAAAGTCAAAGAAAGTAATTCTTTAGGTCCTCAGCAAGAGAAATAAAAATAAGTTTACATCTACATACATTATAAGATGGCTGTTTAGTACCAAAGGCAAAGAGATAATCTTCAAAGCTAATGGAGGAAAAAAGAGAATATCAAAAAATAGACTGCTGGGATGCCTGGGTGGCTCAGTGGTTGAGCATCTGCCTTTGGCTCAGGCCATGATCCCAGGGTCCTGGGATCAAGTCCCACAAGTCCCACATCAGGCTCCCTGGAGGGAGCCTGCTTCTTCCTCTATGTCTCTACCTCTCTCTGTGTGTCTTTCATGAATAGTTAAGTAAAATCTTTAAAAAAAATATATAGAATGTCTACAAAGGAACAATTTAGAGCAACAGCAGACTTCAAAATTAACAAGACGAGTGATCATGCAATAATATCTGGCAGGTGGTAAAGAAGCAATCAGACTAAAATACTGAATCCATCATTCATTAGTAAGGGCAAAACATACAAGAATATATAAATTAAGTTAAATAGATGGAGCACTTAGGTATTAGGCATTATGGCATGTAAATATTTACATACAAATTACTCAGAATGTCTTGTTCAGTTTTTCTGAGTTGTAGAGAATACATCCCATTCTAAGTGCTTACATTATGTGTATTTTATGGCCATTTGTGTTTCTTAGGGAGAAGGATACTTTCTCCCTGTCATTCCTCCCCAAGAATCTTAGCAACTCTAGACAGCACAGATCAAGACCCTGGGCAGTGTGGTACACTCGAAAGAGCACATGACTGGAGTCAAAAAAACCCCAGGCTCTCTCATTTGGTAGCTGAGTGACTACAGCAAAGTCATTAATCTCCTTCAATCTGTTTCCCCAGCTGCACAAAGGAAATAATAGTAGCAACACCTGCTCTATGTATAGCACAAGGTTAACAGTGAAGGCAATGTTGAGACAATTGTATGCAAACGTGCTTTGTACACTGTCAAAGATGGTTATTGCTGTTACAGCCAATGGGGGAAAATCATGAATCCCCAAAGACTCAAAGCCTTTGCTTCTAATTCTTGTGCCGTAAGAATGACTTTGTCCAAGGAACAGATAGCTATCTTCTAATTTTACTTCCAAAAGATTTTTCTAGAAATTCCTGGGAACAGCCTACTCCTTTTGTCCTGATACTTTACTCCAACAGAGTAAAAGCTTTATAAAAAACCTGTAGGCAACAAAAACTGCTTTTATTTGCCCTTTTCATAATGAAGGTAAAAGAAACTGCCTTCACAATTAAAGGACTCAAGTCATCATCATGCAGTGAAGTCCTCTTAAGCTAATTCAGCACACACAATCATAAAACAGGATGCTTCTGTTACCAAAATACAAGGACAGGAGATAAGAGGGAGTTTAAGCAGACACAATCAATGGGGCAGAAACAATGAGAAAAATAACATTCTTACCCTAATAATTTGAGTTAAAGGTTCTAAGTATTAAAAAAAAAAAAAAGACTACCACAGGTTTATTTAAGTAATTTTATAGTCTTTTAATGTCTGAGACTACTTTATGATCAAGACAGTGTGACAGAAAACAAGAGAAATAAATACCAAGTTGCCTTTTTAAAAGTTCTTTGTAGGGGCACCTGGGTGGCTCAGTGGTTTGAGCGTCTGCTGCTGAGGTCATGATCCCAGGGTCCTGGGATCAAGTCCTGCATCAGGCTCCATGCAGGGAGTCTGCTTCTCCCTCTGCCTATGTCTCTGCCTCTCTCTGTGTCTCTCATGAATAAATAAATTAAATCTTAAATAAATAAATATCCTTTATAATCAAATGACCTTCCATTATGGTTTCTATCTTGCTAATGGCAAATAATGTAGAAGCACATATCTAAATTTCATACTGTGGCTCAGTAAATAAAAAATACTTGTACTTGATCTGGTACTAAGGCTGCCCTCATATTAACAATCCCTACCCTCTATGCCGTCTCTAGAAGACGTACCTTTCAAATTATTCTGTATTTCTGTAAAACTGGCAGTTTGTAGTGCAAACTTATAATTCTAGTATCTGAAGAGAAGGGGCTTAGAAATTCTGTAAGCAACACAAGTAACAACAGAGAGGCATTTATTAAACAGACTGATCTAGACTCTCAAGGGACTCACTACTCAGGGGCCAGGGATTCTAGGTTTCTTTTTTATTCCCCATGTGAGAAGTTGCAGCTTCCCCAGCTACCTCCCCATAGTGAACAGTATCTTCCAATGCAAACTCCACTGATATCTCTGCAGGAACAGAAAGAATGACACAAAGGGTTCCCTGCAGGGAGGCTCACTTTTCAGTTTTGCTAGATTCTGTCTGGATTAATTACCTATTTCATGTTGGACATTCTTCTGGCATGAACTAGCAAACACACAGTCAGAAATATCCTTTCACAACAAAAATGATTAGTGCTTTATTCCCCCTCAAATAACCAGAGAATCTTTTTTTTTAAAGGTCAGTTCCTTCTACTGTTCAGATAAATGGAGGCTAGACTTCAAGGTAGTAAAGAATAATAATAGAAATTCAATCAAAATAGCTTAAAATTTTAAAAAAAGAACCCACATTGCTAAAAGAGTTGCTCAGTAGATACAGAACTGAAAGCAAAGCAAACTCAGTGTCTACAAGCAGCAACAAGAGTAAAATATCCCCCCATCTAAATTTTAAAAAGGGCTAAAGGGACTAACATGAGTGCACTGTAGAAAGAACTTGAGAAATAGTTAAGCATGGTTACATACTGAAAAATCAACATGCCACACATCAAAAAAAAAAATTGATGAAGTGAGCAGTCACTATAGAGGCTCTAGAAACACTTTACAGAACAACTGTAAATGGCACAGATGAAGCTTTTCGTAATACCTGTGGAGTGTAGTCTCCTTTACAACGATGGAGTTCCGTGAAAACCTTTCTGAATAACCAATGTTGCCATTACTGAAATGTAACCTGAATTATGTGTGTGATTATGTGTTCACTGAAAATGATTCTTCTCTCTCCACCGGCTCTTTGCATCCACAGATTTGAGAACACAACTGATGAATTCTTAGTGGATTACAATGGTGAAGATCAGTCAGTCTAACATCCCTGAGGGACTCAAAAAGATTCATCTACAACATACTAAGAACAAGGAAGACATGTACCTGGGACTGCTTCCCAAACAAACAAACAAGCTCCTGTTTAATAAAAGCTAAAGGCAAAATCTGTCATCTACAAGTACAAGAGATAGAGAATTTTAGCAGAACTTCTTCAATAATTATTTGTTCTTTAGTACCAAAAAGCCACTGAATTACAATGAAAAAGGTTCCCCTTAACAAGGTTTTAACAAGTATAAACTGTTTTGCCTTCCCTACAAATGCAGTTTCTAGCAGTGTTTGGCATATAAAGGCACTCTCCTCAAAAAAATTCATTGAGGGGTGCCTGGGTGGCTCAGTCACTTAAGCATCTGCTTTCTGCTCAGGTCAAGATTTCGGGGTCCTGGGATGGAGCCCCATGTCAGGCTCCCTGCTCAGCATGGAGTCTGCTTTTCCCTCTCCCCCTGCCCCTTACCTTCCTGTGCTCTTTCTTTCATTCTCTCTCTCTCTCTCTCAAATAAATAAATAAATAAAATTCTTTTTTTAAAAAAAATATTTAATGATCGAACGGTATGAATTGGCCTACCACCAGCTAGAACAGGGTTGGAGACTTTTTTCTGTCAAAGACCAGAGACTTAATATTTCAGGCTTTGAGGGCCACGAAGTCTGTTACAACTATTCAACTCTGCCACTGTGTCGTGAAAGCAGCCACTGGTTAGAACAGTATAAATATACCGCAAATACTGATGATAAGTAAACCTAAGAGTTAAGAAAGAAAACTAAAAAACACCAAACATCAGAAATGGCACTACTTGTGTGGAAGAGAGGGATGGTGGCTTAATTGAGAAATACTTCTTTAAAATCAGTATTTTGAACTGTCCCTTTGTTGGATGCCCTGGAGGTTTTACACCTCAGAAAATGACCTACAAAATATTTACAATAAATAGAAATATGCTACCCTTTTATGTAATGGAGAGGAGGCCATCATGGAGAGTTAGAAAAGAAGACACACATGACTTTAGGCAGAGAGATGCTAGAGAAGAGTATACAGTGAAGGTGAAGGTCTGCCAATGTGGTCACTTAAAACTAATAACCACGTTGGCCTCTCCCTGAGAATGTCTTTCAAATTCCTCCTGTACCCCTTAATGAATTCTTCATTACAAACTGTAGAACCTATAACTTCCTGGACCCAAGTCTCCTGGGAGCAAGCAAATCAAAACCAGTCCTAAGCAAACACTATGGAGTTTAAAAGTTGAAGTTATATGTGAGGATGCCACAAGTCTAAATGAGCTATTAATGTCTTCTTAAATTATTCTCAGCAGTCTATTTTGCAACTGAATAACTACAGAAAATCCAGGAAAACATCGGTGCTACAGCAATGGTAAAGGAATTTTCCGAGAAAAGAAGCTAGAATTGCTGGGGGAGAGGGTAGATAGACTGTCGATTCTCAAAAGAATCTACTGGCTACGGAAAAGAATATTAAGATAATGAGGAAACAAAGGGCACCACAAGAAGGTATAGAGGCTGCTTTTAGTCAAATAGACTTCAGCGATGGAATGTAAAAAGGACCACAGTGAACCCCAGGCAGGATACAGATGGGCCCATAGGAGGGCCCACCTCAAAATAGCCATTGGTCACAAATGACCAATAGGCTACTTATAACCAGGTACAGTGGCCAAAAAAAGGAAAAATTCTAAATGTCACCATATCTCTTCATCTCCCCTCTTTACTTTTTTTTAAGATTTTATTTATTGATTTATTTGAGAGAGAGAGAGACAGACAGACAGACGAACAAGCCAGAAGGCAGGGGTGGAGGGAGAGGGAGAAGCAGACTCCCCCCCACGCAGGGAGCTCCAGGCATGGCTCAAGGCAAGCTCCATGAGAGGACTCCACCCCAGGATCATGACCTGAGCTGAAGGCAGACACTTAACTGACTGAGCCACCCAGGTGTCCCATTCATCTTCCCTCTTTAAAAACAGCTCCCCCCCCCCAAAAAAAAAAAAAAAGAAAAACAGCCCCTACCGACGGCCTCATTGCAGATACCCTCTCCTCTGCTATCCTGCCCATGGCTCCCTTGCAGTGCGTTCAATAAATCTCTATCCCTTTGTTCGGCCTTGGATGAATTCTTTCACCTCCTGACCCATTGGCTTCCATCAGCTTGTCACCGCATTTTTAGGGGCCCCCATCTGATCAAGAGACACCTCATTTAGACACCACAGAAATGTTAACAGAACAGGAGAACCAAGAAAGGATAGGGCCCTGGAGTCCAGGAGGAGGGAGAGGTTTGTAAAAACAACACTTTTTGTGGCTATTTTACATTAAAGAGAAGGTAAGGAAGTATGGGATGAGTTCTTTGGCTTTGCCAGGAATAAGGTCTTTTTAAAGTTTTCTATCCAAATGGAAAACTAAACCACTCTCTGTTTAAGACTCTTGTTTATTATTAAAATTAAAAATATAAGCATGCCTGGGTGGCTCAGTCAGGTAAGCATCAACCTTCAACTCAGGTCATGTTCGTGGGGTCCTGGGATTGAGCCCCACGTCAGACTCTCTGCTCAGCGTGGCATCTGCTTCTCTCTCTCCCTCTGCTTCTCCCCCTGGCTCTTGTTCTCTCTCTCTCTCAAATAAATAAATTTTAAAAATCGTTTTAAAAAATTAAGAATATAGAAATGTAATGCCAACACCCCAAATTCTTCTCAAACCTAATTGTTCATTTGCATCAGAAAAGTACACCTACTTTGAGACACAAAAAACACTGATCACAGTATGGTTTACAATATGAAAAAAAAAATCAAAACAAAACAGTAAATAATTTAAGTATCCTGCAACAAGAAATTCACTAACTATGCTATAGCCATGTGCTCATTCAATTTGATGACAGAAGTAGATTACCATCGTGATTTGTTGTCCATGGTAAACTGTTAGCTGAAAGAACAGATTACAAAAAGAATATATAACATATCCCTCTAACATAGTATGATCTCTATTTTGTTTTATGCCTGTGGTTTAGAGGTGATTTTTAATCATTTCCTTGGTTATAACTTAGGACTTTCTTACTACATACATATAATACTTGAGTCATATTTTAAAGGAAATATATAACCATTTTATGCATTTGAGCCTGAATCATTTTTCTACAGTTAAAATTAATTTGATTCTCCCACTCCCCTATAGCTTACATAAAGACTGAAAAAAAATTTATTTTTATATAACACCTAAAATTAGTGTATTCTTAAAGTGACATTTGGCAAAGTGATCATTCTTTGGTAAAAAGTGAGATTTATGTTTCTTTCCTCTGCCCACCTAAATTAATATTTTACAGGGAAATCTGAAAGTTTACTATAGCTGTTCTTACTCTACAAAATGGAGCCAAACATCTTCCACCACACCTGGGAAACCTAATATAATTCCAAAGGTTTTCTTAAACACCGTCATTTCCAGGCATGATGATTGCTCCTCCTCCCACAAAGCATAAGCCAGGAATTAACAGCTATTCCCGCCACATCAAATAAATATATGGCTGGTGATAATTATACAACCCATAAACACATGCCAGGAAAATAATACTGCACAAAGCTGAAAAAATTCTGAGCAGATGGACTAAAGAGCTTCCTGTAGGGTCTCAAAGGAAATAATAGCCAGTGGCACCATAAGAGTTTAGATTTAACATGCTACAATATGGATGAAACCTTGAAAACACTATGCTATGTGAAAGAAGCCAGCCACAAAATACCATATATTATATGACTCCATTTATACGAAACAGAAAACAGGCAAATCTATAGAGACTGGAAATAGATTATCAGATGTATAGGACCAGGGGCAGGGGAGGGATAGAGACACCATGAGGTGACAGCTAAAGTCTCTTTTTGGGTTGATGAAAATGTTCTAAACTTGACTATAGTGATGGTTGCACAAATCCCCAAATATACTAATATCATCAAATTATAAGCTTTACATGGGTGAATTGTACTATGTGTGAATTTTATCTCAGAACTTATGCCAAAGAAAGAAAAAAAAGAAAAAGAAAAAAGTTTTGATCTAGTGTGGTCCTAGTTGACACCAGGAGAACAAATATTTTGGTATCAGCCAACTTTAGGTTCAAACCTTGCCTCTGCCACTAATTAGCTATATTAACTTCACTTTCCTCATCTGCAAAATGAAACATAGTGTTTGTGTTTATCAGGATTCTCCAGAGAAACAGAATCCATAAGAGATTATAGATAGATTCAGAGAGATAGATACATGGATGAAGAGATAGACAGACAGATGGACAAAGAGATAGATTTATTACAATCAGCTATCACCAACCTGAAGAACCAGGAAAGCTGGTGGTATAATTCAGTCCAAGTCCATCAGTCTGACTGAGATCCAGGGAGCCACTGTCATAAGTCTCGGAGTCTGAAGGCCCAAGAACCAGGAGCCCTTGTGTCCGAGGGCAGGAGAAGATGGCTGTCCCAGCTTAATAAGAGTATGCCCATTCTTCACCTTTTTTTCCACTTCAACCCACCATGAATTGGATGTTGCTGCTCACATATTAGCGAAGGGAGATCCCTTCTGTCAGTCTACTGATTCAAATGCTAATCTTTACCAGAAACACTCTCGCAGACACACCCAAAAATAATGTTTTACCAGTTATCTGGGCATCCCATAGGTCAGTCAAAATAACACATAAAATCAACCATCATAGTACTAATACCAACCTCACAAGGTTACTATGACAATTTTTATAAAAAGACATAGGATAGTACTCAGCAAGGGGTAAGTGCTCAACAAATGTTTACTTCTGGAGTCAGTATTAAGATTATATTATGGGGGTGCCTGGCTGGCTCAGTCAGCAGAGTGTGAAACTCTTGATCTCAGGGTTGTAAGTTCATTGAGAGAGTAGAACAGAATGTGAAATCATAACTTTCCTGGACAATTCAGAATGTCTTCTAAACAAGCTGGCATTCAAATCTCATAATAGGCCAACCCCTCTGTTAGGAACTAGGGCAAGAGAGAAATAAAAAGAGCTTATTACATCCCCAATGTAGCTCACAGGAGCACAAACATGGGAAGCAAATATTTACAGTCAGCTATAATGCTCAAACAGAAAGGGATGTTTGGGGCAAAGAGAGAAAGACACAAACCTTAGGGATAAGGAAATTTCATAAAGGAAGGAAAAACAGAAACTAGTCATAGTCATTTCACTTAGTTATTAACTAGGAAAGATCGCACTAATAACAGAAGTTTTACTAGCACTATGAGATTACCTGAAATTCACAACTTATTCCAAAGCAATTTATAATCCTTTTTTGTAGAACTTCTCACAACTGCAAATAGGGAGATGTACCATGAATAGTTAAATGTCCATTTGCTCCGGGCTCCCAACATAGAATGAGAGCCTCCCGAGGGGTAAGAACTAAGTCTCTATCTCGGGCATCTCACAGTACCTGGTGCACAGCAGGCACACAAATTTTAGTTGAACATGAATGAAGAAATATAAATAAAAACAGTCAGTGTATTCTTTCCTCCGTTGGGTTGGCTCAGAAAGCAAGTTGTCTTGCTTGACTCAAGGAAGCATTTCACTTATAACTGGAATCAAGTCCCTCTGTAATACTGTTCTGCAACTGCTGGTTCTAAACCTTAGCCAATTCCAAGTAGTTCTTGAGTTTCCAGTGGTAAATGGAAATGCTCTTGCTCACTAAATCTCTAAGCCATTCTTCTTCAGCACTTTTATTTATCAAGTGGCAGTAGGCTACATCTCCCCCACCACTGGGGTGGGAGGGAGTGTGGGGTGGAGGATGGGAAGAGAAGTGACAGGAATTACATTATATGATATGATATTGAATAAAAGGCAAGGGATTAGCCTTGCATTTAAATCCCAACGCTGCCTCTTCTTAGCTCCGTGCCCTTGGGGAAATTACTTACACCCTATGGGTCTTAGAGCTATTTTATATTCACATATAAAATAGGGACAAGACCACCAAACTCACAGAGATGTTGTAATTAATTAAACAAGATAATGTATGTTATACCTAGTGTTGTTCCTTGACTACAACAAGCACTCAATAAATGAAAGGGTTGTTTTCCTTATCTTTGTGGTTATTACATAATGCTATCTGCTCCTAAATTACTCATTTAATTTCTCTAAGTGAATGATAATAGCCTAGTTTCTTTAGAGTCAAATCCTTACTCCTTAAAAGCATCAATTTTTTAAAGCTTTTTTTTTTAAGTCATCTCTACCTCCAGTGTAGGGCTCAAACTCACAACCCCAAGATCAAGAGTAACTCGTTCTACTGACTAAGCCAGTCACGTACCATACTGACTAAGCCAGTTACGTACCATCCTGCAAAGCACTGCTATATCATACAACAAAAAAAAATCTGAGAAAACGATCCTCTTAATAGACCTCTTTATATAGATGGCTTGTGATGACACCTTTGAAAGACATCTTAGCATGTGTTACGCAGGAGCAACGTCTAATCCAGTAACCTATAAACATGATTGTTTGTACATCTATACTGGTAAAAAAAAAATCGTGCACCAGCATATATGTATATACATGAACTATAAGAAGAAAAATACTAGGCAAAGCAAGAAAATTGGAAACAATTGTCCTTAATAAAAGAAAAATGTAAAACATCTTTAAATTCAATAACTTTTGTATCTCTATGTAATATATAGTTCTTGGAGATAGCCCCCAATCTCAGTATAAAATACTGTAAATAATATAATTTGGGCAGCCCCAGTGGCCCAGTGGTTTAGCGCCACCTTCAGCCTGGGGTGTGATCCTGGAGACCTAGGATCGGATTGAGTCCCACGTCAGGCTCCCTTCATGGAGCCTGCTTCTCCCTCTGCCTGTGTCTCTGCCTCTTTCTCTGTGTGTGTGTCTGTCATGAATAAATAAATAAAATCTTTAAAAAAAAATAACATAATCTGCTAACAAGCACATGAAAAGATGCTCAAAACCATAAATTGGTAAGAAACTGCAATTAAAACCACAGTAAGATACTTCATATCCCATAGGACGACTACAATAAAAAAGAGAATAACAAATGTCGGTGAGCATGTGGAAAAATGGAAACCCTTATACATTACTGAGAAGAACGTAAAATGGTGCAACCACCTGGAAAAATACTTTGGCAATGCCATGAAAAATTAAAGAGTTATCATATGACCCAGAAATTCCATTCCAATATACATATCAAGAAAACTGAAAACATAAGTCTGTGCAAAAACATGTGTACGAATGCTCAGAGCAGTATTCATAATAGCCACATAGTAGAAATCATACAAATGTCCATCATCTGATGAATGGATTTAATAAAATGTGCTGTAGCCATTATAATGGAATAGTATTCAGCCATTAAAAAGGAGTGAAGTTTTGGTGAACCTTGAAAATATTGTGCTAAGTGAAAAAAGCCAGACATAAAAGGCTATATACTGCATGATTCCATTTATGTAAAAAGTCCAGAATATGCAAATCTATAAAGACAAGAAGTGGTTACCAGGGACTGTGCTTCTCCCACAGGGAATTGAGAGTGACTGCCAATGGGCACAGTTTCCTTTGGAAATTGTATTCATTTCCTATGGCCGCTGTAACAAATTACTATAGGAGTAGTGGCCTAAAAAGACACAAACTTACTCTCTTACACTTCCAGACTTCAAATGAGTTTTACAAGGCTAAAAATCAAGGTTCCTTCTGGAGGCTCCAGAGAAGCTATTTCCTTTCCTGTTCTAGTTTTTGGAAGCTGCCTGCGTTCTTTGGTTTGTGATGCCTTTCTTCATATCACATCACCTTTTGTCCTTCTGCTTCAGGTGTCACATCACATTCTTTCTCCTTGCCTCCTTATGGGGACAGGAGTGATTACATTTAAGTCACCATGCAGATAATCCAGGATAATCTAACCATCTCAAGAACTTTAACTCAATCAGATATTCAAAGTCCCCTTTCATCATATGCAATTACATTCATAGGCTCCAGAGATTAGGACCTGAATATCTTTAGAGGCCATTATTCAGCCTACCACAAGAATGATTTTAAAACTTTCTGGAATTTGACAATGGTGATTGACACACAACTGTGAGTACATTAAAAATCACTGAATTACACCCTTTAACAGTGAAATTTATGATATGTGAGTATCTTAGTAAAACCATTATTTTCTTCAAAAGACACTGTTGTTAGAAAAACATAGATATTACATGGTTCAAAAAAAGGCAAATGATCTGGGTGTAATTGTGCTTAGGCATAACATGAAGGAATCAAGAAATTCCATAAAGTCAAGGTTAACAGTGCTTCAGATAAACTTTTTTCCTTCAAATAAACTTCTCAACAATCCATATCCAGAATCATGTCTAATTAAATGACACACTATATATATGTGTGTGTGTGTCTATATATATGTATATACATATACATATATATACGTCTATATGTAGGATATATATACATGTATATATATAGACATGCACACATCCCACGCACACATGTATGCAAAATGACAACTGCATACATATGTATATATGCATGCATGCATGTATATCTCCTATAAATTCATTTAACTGATGTGCATGAACTGTAATGAACTGCCATACTCTAATAGGGGAGAGATGATTCTACAACCAGTGTTCATCATGGAACTCTCACTCTTCCTTTAGAATACCTGGCTACTGTACCAGGTAACACCTGATCATCTGATGGAAGTATAAGAAACCATTAATATATATTAAATTTATTAAAGCTTCATTTCTCTCTTTTTCAGATAAAAGGTATGTAAGAAACACCATAGGGATGCCTGCGTGGCTCAGTGGTTGACCGTCTGCTTTTGGCTCAGGGCGTGATCCTGGGGTCCCGGGATCGAGTCCCACATTGGGCTCCCCACGGAGAGCCTGCTTCTCCCTCTGCCTGTGTCTCTGCCTCTCTCCCTGTGTCTCTCATAGATAAATGAATAAAATCTGAAAAGAAAAGAAAAAAGAAAGAAAAGAAAAGAAAAGAAAAGAAAAGAAAAGAAAAGAAAAGAAAAGAGAAAAGAAAAAAGAAACGAGACACCATAATGTCTCTTTTCTATACCTCATGGGTGGGCTTACACATAATTCACTTTAGAGCCCACTGTTCTTGACATTGGTCCCAAACTTCACTGCACATCAAAGTCACTGGGGAACTCTTTAAAAAAAAAAAAAAAAAGCCTAGATTTCATCTCTAGAGATTCTGATTTAATAGCACAAGCTTTCCACAACTATTTAAGACCCTACCCTAAACATTAAAAACTACCACTGTTTATCTTTCTGTGAAGTCTGTAACTTGGATACAGTAGCTAAGCCAAACAAGTGAAAGAAAAGAAAGTACACTCCAATGGAAGATTTAAGTATAACATAACAAAACAAAGTCAATGACATTCTTTTATTTGACCTGTATTTTGGCCATTTCAGATCAAAGTCATTTCATGTCAATTTTTTTAAGTAAGCTAATTGATTGCTCAAATGACCATTTACAGAAGTAGAGGCAAGGTAGTATGGCTCTGAAGCAGAAAGAATGGTACCTCTGAGAATATCTTACCCATTAATGCTGAATTAGAACCCAGGGCAATACATTCCACTTTGCTATTGAGAAAAATTAGGCCTAAGTTTTCCTAAAGCTCAAAAACAAGACCACAGGATCTATCATAAGAAATCATGTAAACCCTAAAAGTAATGTACACTCAAAACATGACAAGAACTTTAGAATGACATCCAAATAATAGTACTGTTCACAGACTAACAAAATCCTTTACAGATAAATGATAAAAAGTCTCCCAAACTTAAAGAATTAAAACAGAGTGCATATATTAATCTCCTTTAAATATTCCTTCTGGATTTACATGCATGTTAAAGAGGTATTCTCAGTATTTTTGTAACTAGGTGGAGACTTATCAAATTCTTCCTGTCTTAATCCCAAATATTTCCGAAGCAAGTAAACTGCCTTTCACTAACATATGATTTTTGTCATGCTGTCAAGGTGAACACTACAGTGTTTCCAGAAATGAGCCTCTTAGTGATATTTTATCTTAGGCAATGAAAGGATGAGATACTTCTGTTTTCAGCAATACATTTATATGGCACAGAGATGAGCTTAAGTCCACAGATGACAATGCCATTTTGATAAAAGTTTAATTCTGGGTCACTTAAGGGTGTATAATGAATAAAATCTTTCTTGACTTAAACCTTTTAAATTCTTGGAAGGTACCCAAATAAGGCTTTCAATAAGATCTCAAAATCCATAAAGCTTTCCAAACATTAATGCCATTTGGTCTGCTACCATGATTCAGTAATTCCCCCTTTACACTCCATGCCCCCATTTACCCCCCAAAGAAAAACCCACCCCTTGTATAAGCTTAAACTAATAAATTTTATTCACAGGAATGGTAGAATGGCAACAATCAGCATCATTTTAGTCATGTCATTATTTCCAGCTCAGTGGCATTTATTCAGATAAGCACAATTTGCAACCACCAACTCCAGTTCTTCTGATGTTAACTGGCATCATTGAAACCCTCTCAGTATCCAACTTGTTTGATCTTTTAAAGAATGCCCTGGGTTTGTGACTGAGAGCCGGAAACTCACGGCTGGATACCCTGAAGAACGTTCATGTTCGCTTATAGACTACTCACATCAGTTCATAATCCTCATTATGAGGATGAGTCCAATTCAAGAGGGAAAATCTTTCCTACCATATTCTTGAAACACAGAATCAACAGAAAATGGGATTAAGATAATGTTATTGGGGGCAATAGGAGCTCCTAAATGTTCTAACTTCAAAAGTTGAGATTATAAATTATTCAACGTATCTTAAAAAGATCACAGGAAATCTGGATATGGCAAAGGGCAGACAGCAGAGGAAAGGGGACTGAAGTATAAAAGCATAAATGAGGGAAGGGCTTGGGGAGTGGGGGAAATAGGTAATGGGGACAGAAGAGTACACTTAAGAGGAGCACGAGTATGGAGAGAATTGTTGAATCACTATACCATACACCTGCAACTTATGTAACACTGTATGTTCACTATCCTGGAATGAAAATTTAAAACTTACTAAAAAAAGAGAAAAAAAAGCAAAAAATAGGAAATGGTAAAATTTCAAGACATCAAATTTAAAATTTCCTATTATAAGTTTTGATATAGTCCACAATTTGACATGACCTCCAAGTACTCCTTTAAAAAAAAAATAAAAACAGCCAATTAAATAGTAGGAATCTTAAGTCTTTTCTAATTAGAGAAAAAAACAATATTTTTATTTTCCCACACATTTCACATGGTGTCTGTGTGCCAAACCATATTCCACAGTACAAAAATCACATGGTGAAAATTTTATTTTGAAAATGAAAAACCGTATTGAAAAATCTACCTACAGAGTAACAAAGTAAATGTTATAATATCCCACAAATGTTTAATAAAAGGCAAGTTCCTGCTGTCCTTTTAAAGTTAAAAATAAGGCCAAACTACAACTGCAAGTGCAAGGGGTCATTGTGCTGTATATAAAAAGCTCAGCATGGAAATAGATTCAACAAATGTACAAAAAGCGTTTTCATGCCCAGAAAGAACTGAAGGCATCAAAAAACATGCTCCAACTACAAATAACGTAGAGCTCAGTTCAAAAAGACCAGCAAATTCCTTCCCTAATGCATAGCAAATTAAACTTAATCAACCCCTCTGCAAGGTTGAACAGGCAATCCACCTTTAAATGTCCCCACAAACAAAACCTCTGAACAACAAAGGAGGTTCCAGAGTGTAATAAATACCGAATCCACAGTAGGCGACAGAATCCTTACTGTACACAGCTGAGAAAACCTGCCGGGGGACAATGGATCACATTTCCATATTAAATTATATTTATCACGCTGAAAAATGCTTCAACAAAATCCAGGATTTCTATTGGCCATTTCTGTACCACACTCACTCTCTAAAACCTTTCAAACCTGCTGCGTCCCATTGAAAATCATTCCCACCCCATGGTGCTCCGAAGGAGCCGCTAGACAAAGAGCTGGGATGATGAAGAGAGGACAGGACAACCACCTTCCCCTGTGATTTCAGAAAATAAATCAATAAAAGAGGATAGAATAGCCAAAACATAACCTTGGCATAGGGTATTTCCGGGAAAATCACTGCTGTGACAAATGGCCTGAAGTGAACTCTTCCAGCGGTCAAGAATCCCCAGGAAAGGCCCCTCCTCTCCTTATCTATTGCTCAATTGTACAATACTCTGCTTTGAAAATACAACACCCTCTTGGAGCTGGGCAAGATGAAAGAGCTTTTCTTCATGATCCTGCAACGCCTATTAATTTTTGCTACAACAGACTCACAGCTGATTAAGAAAACAGAGGGCCAGCACTGCCTCACAGTCCCAACTCAAGACTCGAGAGAGAAAATGTGGAAAGTGAATGAGCGCTCCTTTTCAGGGCAATGTATTGATTTCCATTCCTGCGTACAGCGGAGCTGTGTCCCCTCCAGATGCAGGCAGTTTGTTTCGACTAGGAGTTGTCTGGCTCCTTGAAATCTCAGGAGCAACGCTACTAGATTCTTATGCACTTACAGATTTATCTTTCAAAAATGTTATGATTCATCCACCACCTCCCAGAGAATAGGTTTAGAAATAAATGGCTTTAGTCACAGAACACACTGTCCCAAAGTATATACTCACACTTTTATCATCATTGCTAAAGCAACATGATCCAATGGGAAAAGCCTAAGAATTATAGTCAAACCATAAGGCATTTAAATTCCATTTACCAAAAATTTCTATGTCATTTTGGGTGTTACTCAAACTCCCTAGGCCCATCAGCAAATATCACCTACGTTATAAGGTTATTGTGAACTTTAATATAGGATACTATGGATGCTGAATGCTAAATATGGTAACTAGCATGAAAAATATATCTTTTATAGATCTGTTTTATTAAAGTATAATAACATACTGCTGAAAGTACACATCTTTAATCTTATAGTTCAATGAATTCTGACATATGTACACACTGTTGCAACCACCACCCTGATCAAGATGGACAGACCACGGAAATACAATGTGACTCACATATTCAATTTTAAATTTTCCAGTAATCACATTTTAAAAAGGAGACAGATGAAATTAACTTAAGTATATTTTATTTAACCCAATATACCCAAAATACTACCATTTCAACCTGTAATTGACTTTAAAAATATTATCAAAGTGGTATCTTATATTTTTTATAAGGCTTCGATCTGCCTACACTTTACATTCACAGCACATCATAATTGGAATCAGCCATAGATCTAGTGCTTACTAGTCACATGTAGCTAACAGCTATGGTATTACCGGTGCAGATACAGACCGCAGTCCAGGAATTTGCCAAGGTCTCTTTCTACTCTATCCTCCCTCCTCTTCACCCCAATTAAACTACTATGCTGACTTCTGTTCCCATAGATTAATTTTGCCTATTTCTGAGTTTCATAAAAATGATACGTCTCAACTTCTTGTGACTGGTTTCTTTCTTTTTTTTTTTTTTTGTGACTGGTTTCATTCAAGGAGCATATTCTTACGATTCATCCACGTTGTCGCAAGTAGCAGTGATGTACTCCTTTTTATTGCTGGATAGCATTGCACTGTACAAATACACCACAATCTGTTCACCCATTGACCAGCTGATGAACACTTGGGCTCTTTCCAAATATGTAACTATTAACAAAGCTTAACTGAATATTCCTGTACAAGTCTTTCTGTGGACATGTTTTTATTTACTCAGGTGAATACCTAGAAGTTGAAATGCCAGATCATAAAGTAGGTGTATGTTCATCTTTACAAAGAAACTGCAGGGGCACCTGGGTGGCTCAGTTGGGTAAAGTGTCTGATGTCAGCTCAGGTCATGATCCCAGGGTCCTGGGATCGAGGCCCATGTTGGGTTCCATGGTGAGCGGAGAGTCTGCCTCTCCCTCTGCCCTTCCTCCTGCTCATATTCTCTCTCTCTCTCTCTCTCTCAAGTAAATAAGTAAAATCTTAAAAAAAAAAAAAAAACAACTGCCAAATACTTTGCCACAGTAGTCTTAAACTTTATATTCCTGACAGTAACATAGGAATATTCATACCTTCTCTGATATTTGGTATTGACAGTCTTTTTAATTTTAGTGATTGCAGTGGTTTATATGTTTCCCTTGGACCGACACTGTTGAACTTCTTTAATGTTTGCTAGCAAATTATATAACAGCTTCCTTTTCGAAGAGTGATTTGGACAGATGAAGGGAGAGTTGTAACAAAGATAAACTGAGATGACTTATATGAAATTATTTGTGATTAAAATAAAGGACACACTTGCAAGCCAGGCAGGTAATGTGAATCTAGAAGCAAAAGGAACCATAGAAAATTAGAGTACACACTCGTCTAAAGGAAGCTGCTAAGTGCTACTTAGCACCAAGTGGTCATAGCCATGTGGACAATCAAGCCAGGTACTGCAAGATATTTCTGTCTCATCAAGGAACAGTAGATATATTTACTTTCATTTATCATTAATATTAGAATTTAAAATATTAATCCTATGATAAACAAAATAGGTCATAAAAGTTTTCAAACTGATTTATAAAAATGTTGATTTTTATGAATACAGACATCTTTAGTATGATAAACATTACACCATCCAGTATTGTTATTAATCACTGGTCAAAGATGATACCTATTAAGACAAAGGTTGGCAATTTCCTGAAAGCAGATGAAATCATTTTGAGTAGCAGGGCAGCAATGCCCCATAGAAAGTTAGAAACAACTGGCCAGGACAGCAACCTTCCCTAGCAACCCTCCTATATGACCGAATATATATGACCATATTCTTATTCTTAAATGACTGTCTATATCATATACATTTCATAAGAATGTAGTTAACAACTAATAATGCTTCAGTGGCCGTGCCTACCTAGGAGTATCTGCACTATTTGGAGAGAGGAGAAGAAAGATGTATGTTGGTAAAACAGTACAGCTCCTTTGGACAACAGTCTGGCCATCAATCAAACAGCTAAACATAGAGCTACATGACCCAGCAATTCGACTCTTAGATACATACTTAAGAAAAATGAAACATATGTCCACACAAGACCTTGTACATGAGGGGGTGTCTAGGTGGCTCAGTCAGTTAGGCATCAGCCTTTTTTGGCTCAGGTAATGATCCTGGGGTCCGGAGATGGAGCCCTGCAATGGGCTCCACTACTTAGTGGGAAGTCTGCTTCTCCATCTCCCTCTGACCCTTCCCCCATTTCATACACTCTCTCATAAATTTTTAAAATCTTTAAAAAAAAAAAAAAGACCTTGTACATGAATGTTCATAGCAGCATTATTCATTATAGCTAAAATGTGGGGTAAAAACAAATGACCATCACCAAATGGATGGATAAATAAAATGTGGTATAGCCATACAATGCAGTATTACCCAGCTATTAAAAAAAATAATGTATGGATACACGCTACAGCAGAGATGAACCTTGAAAACACTATTTAATGAAAAGCCAGTCACAAAAGGCCACATATTATATGGCTCCTTTTACATGAAATGTCCACAACAAGCAAATCTATAGAGAAAGAAAATAGATTAGTGGCTTCCTAAAGCTGGGGGACAAGGTGTGGGGGGTATGGGATTTCTTTTTGGGGTAATGAAATGTTCTAAAATTGACTGTGCAGATGGATGCACAACTCTGTAAATATTCAAAAACCCACTGAATTCTAAACCATAAATTGGTGAATTATATCTCATTAGGGCTGTTTACAAGACAGCTTTCTTTGTAAAACAAGAAAAAAAAAACAGAACTACAGTGAGCCACAGAGCCTCTCTCTTCTATACCCAGATTCTTTCCCTCTGCCACTGAACTTGCTGCTGCTATGCGGTTTAGAGGATTCTTTTGCTATCATCTATTTCTCCTCTCCCTTATTTCTAAATTTCAAATACATTTAGTGTACTTAACACAGTGTTCTCCTCTACTAGACTGTGAATTCCTAAGGTCAAAATTGTCTCATACACCTTTATATCCAGAAAGCCTTGCACGTCCTGGACTAAACCATCAGTATTTGGGACGCCTGGATGGCTCAGTGGTTGGCGTCTGCCTTGGGCTCAGGGCGTGATCCCAGGGTCCAGGACCAAGTCCTGCATGAGGCTCCCCACAGGAAGCCTGCTTCTCCCTCTGCCTGTGTCTCTGCCTCTGCGTGTGTGTGTGTGTGTGTCTCATGAATAAATAAAATCTTTTAAAAAATTAAAATAAACAGTCAATATTTTTATTTTAAGGTTAGTGCTTATTGTTTCCTGCCCAAGGAATCCTTGCCTACTGTCTGCTATGGCAGTGGCCACAGGGTCCGAGGGGGCAGCCATGCCACCTGCTCTCCTCCCCACCTCTACTCTTCAGAAGATGAATAAATGACAACTTGGTAGAATCCTTTTGAAAGGTCACCAGCCTTTTCTACTTGAACATTTTCTGAAATGAGCAACAAACTGTTTGGGATTATGAGATAAGTAGGATCTCTTTTACACTTAAACCCATAAATCTATAAAGCAAAACAGTGACATTTTTAAAACATAAAAAAAAAGCTAACCAAAAAAAGCTGAAGTTTGGATTTAATATGATCTCAAGCAAACAAGATGAACTTTCAAAGCACTTATAATAACAATACACAAATGATTTAAAAATAAAACTAATTAAGGGGTACCTGGGGGCTCAGTCCATTAAGTATCTGCCTTTGGCTCAAGTCATGATCTCAAGGTCCTGAGATTGAGCCCAGTGTTCAGCTCCACGCTCAGCAGAGAGCCTGCTTCTCCCTCTCCTTCTGCCTCTCCCCTCTCTTGTGCATGCTCTCTCTCTCTCAAATAAATAAATAAAATCTTTAAGAAACAAAAATAAGGGACGCCTGGGTGGCTCAGTGGTTGAACATCTGCCTTTGGCTCAAGGCGTGATGCCGGGTCCAGAGACAGAGTCCTGCAACAGGATCCTTGCAGGGAACCTGCTTCTCCCTCTGTCTGTGTCTCTGCCTCTCTGTGTGTCTCTCATGAATAAATAAATAAAAATTTTTAAAAAATTTTAATGCAAATAAAAATTAAAAATATAGTTAGCTTTTTAAAACTTCTACTTAAAACTTAAATTAAATCACCACCCTGCCTCCTTTATTAATAATTCTCCAAAGCCCTGAATCTTAACCCACATGGGGCAAATTCACTATGAGGAAACAATTTAGATCTTTCCTTTCCCTTATGACAGCTTGTAATTTGGGGACATAAGGAGTTACGGCTCCTTATAGCAAGCACAGTGATCATAACAAGAAACACTACCAAGAAGTTAATGACTTAGTGACACAAGGTGAACTGTTCTCCCTAGTAACAAATAATACTGCCAGAAATTTGGATACAAATAGCTACATTCCACATCTCTCTCATGCTCAGGTAAGCATGGGCAACAGAATGAACATTACTACAAAAACACCTTAATTATTTTTTAAAAATCATAAAAATATCCTTAAAACTCTAAAATACTTATTCTAAGAAAATAATCCAAAAGAAAAGTAAAGCTTTACATAGGTAACTATTTCTCAGACTACTAATTATAAAGAGAGAAAAGTGGGGCTCGGGGGGTGCCTGGGTGGCTCAGGTCATGATCTCAGGGATTGAGCCCCATGTCAGGCTCCATGCTCGGCAGGGGTCTGCTTGGGAGTTTCTTTTTTTCCTTTCCCTCTCTCTAAAATAATAAATCCTTCTAAAAATAAATAAATAGAGAAAAGTGGGAAGGAACTTAAAATCCAATCAAAAATGAATTATTTGGGGCAGCCCCGGTGGCTCAGCGGTTTAGTGCCGCCTTCAGCCCAGGGCCTGATCCTGGAGGCCCGGGATCAAGTCCCACGTCGGGCTCCCTGCATGGAGCCTGCTTCTCCCTCTGCCTGTGTCTCTGCCTCTCTCTCTCTCTCTTTCTGTGTCTCTCAAGAATTAAAAAAAAATAATAATGAATTATTTGTGGGGTGCCTAGTTGGTTGAACAACCAATTTTTGGTTTCAGCTCAGGTCATGATCTCAGGGTTGTAAGATCTAGCCCCGAGTCGGGTTATGTGCTCAGTTCAGAGTCTGCTTGTCCTTCTCCCTCTGTTCCTCCTTTGCTCTCTCTTTCACTCTCTCTCTCTAAAATAAATAATTTTTTTTTAATTTTAAGAAATTTTTAAGAAAAATTATTTGATTACTTATGATACTTTTACTCAATGGAATGTAATTAAGTCATTAAAATATATGGCAACATCAAAAATATTTTTAGCAAAGTGTAAAGTAAAAAGAGAAGATAGAAATAAAATATACATGTAAAAAAACAAAATGGAAAAGAATATAAACAAAATGAAAATGCTTTTGTGAAAAGTTGATGAGGGATATTATTTTTTTCATTATTCAAAGTAAATGTAAAAAAAAAAGTAAATGTGATGCCATAAAAACTAAATGTCTTTAAAAGTGATATAAAAACATTCAACATATCTTTAAGTTATGAAATCTAATTTTTAATCTAGATTTAAACCTAAATTTAAATCTAGTTTTTAGTAAAAACACTAAAAATTAATCTAGACTAGCTCAAAACATGTTTTTCATTAGGATTTTTATGCAAAGCTTAAATTATATAAAATCTCATGCAGCAAACCAATCACAAAGGAAATAGAAGAGAAATGGAAGTGTGAGAAATGAGTCCAAATATCATGTTCACATAAAGATTTCTCCAATAATATCACCCCATAACTAGGTCAACTGAACACAAATGTGACTAACAAAAACACACAGTGGTCATTTGTGAATTATCTCTCAACAAACCTGGGTTGTGTTTTTTTTTTTTAACAGTGATTAAGACAGACTTTGAATTCAGCAAGACCTGTGTTTGAATCCTGACTCTACCATGTTAGCTATACAACCTTGGGCAATTACTGAACTGTTTGCCTTCCAGGAGAAAATAGTCCCTTTCACATAGAGGGCTTCTTTTAGTAAGATTAAATGAGATAATAAATATAATGATTGTAATATATAACAATTACCATATAGAAAACACTCCGTAAATGAACATATGCTTACTAATACTATTATTAAAACATCTCTAATAGTTTTCCATGAACTTAAATGAAAACATTCTGCTAATTTCATTAAAAATAAAGAAAAATGTAATATGTAGACAAAGTGGTAAAATGGAACATACGTGTCTTTATTTCTTTAGTAAAAGGCAAAAGATTTATTTGATCTGAAGAGAAACCAGAGTATGGAACATACATGTCTTTATCTGATATTTCATATGGTTTGATAAGTTCTCTTTGTAGTAAAAGGCCCATAAAAAAGGCTCACAATTTCCCAGTCTCCCTTACTTTGAAAATGAGAAAAAAACTTGTTTTACTAATCATTCCTATAGGAACAAAATGTAACTTGGCTGACAGGGCAAGTTAAAAGCTAGGAAGAAGAGAATGTTCTAAAGATCAGAATAGACATTTCTCCAAAAAAATATATAAGTGGCCAAGAAACACAAGAAGAAAAGATGCTCAATATCATTACTCATCAGGGAAATGCAAATCAAAGCCTTATGAGATACCACTTCATACTCACTATGATGGCTACAGTTAGAAAAGAGAAAAATAAAGACAGCTAAGAAGTGTTGCTGAGGATGAGTAGAAATTAGAATCTTCATATGCTGCTGGTGGGAATGCAAAATAGCACAGCCTTTTTGGAAAACAGTCTGGCAGTTTCTTCAATGGTTAAACAAAGAGCAAGCATGTGACCTACCAATTCCATTCCTAGGCATATACCTCCCCAAAATGAAGATATATGTCTATGCCAAAATCTGTACACAAATGCTCATAGCAGCATTATTCATAATAGACAAAAAAGGGAAAAAAAACTAAATGCTAACTGATAAATGGATAAAATGTCAAATTGCTGTACAGAATATTATCTGATCATAAAAAGAAGTGAGGTACTGTACTGATACATGATACAACACTGATGAACCTTGAAAACTTGTTAAGTAAAAGAAGCCAGTCATAAAAAAACAAAATATTGTATGATTCCATTTATATAAACTGTTCAGAATAGGCAAATCCATAGAGAGGGAAAGTAGACTCATGGTTGCCTAGAGCCTAGAGCTAGAGCAGATGTGACCGGCTGGCAAGTGACAGCTAAAGGGTACAGGGGTTCTTTGTGGAGGTGGTGAAATATTCTAAAACTGACTGTAGTGATGACTGTACATGCTGAACATATACTAAAATCTATCAAATTATAAACATTTAAATAGATGAAATGAATAGTATGTGATTGATAGTTTAATAAAATTTATTTTTAAAGTGAGAGAATATTGCTTCACAGAGACATAACTTTGTATTAAGTCAAAAAGAAATGCAGTGCCAGGGTGGCTCAGTGGGTTAAGCAACCAACTCTTGATTTCAGCTCAATCATGTTCTCAGGGTCATAAGATCAAACCCCACAGAAGGCTCTGTACTTAGCAAGGAGTCTGCTTGAGATTCTCTCTCTCCCTCTACCTCTGCCCTTCTCTCTCACTTGCATGTTCAAGCTTTCTTTCTCTCAAATAATTAAAAAAAGAAGAAGAAAATTAAGATAAATGGGGATGAAATATGGCCAAAAGTGATGAGAAAGCTGGATGGAAAAAATATGGAAAAGATAATGCAAGAATATTAATTTTCCTTTGAAAATGGCAAACCCTCACCCTGAAGATAAAGAAAAGTACTTTTTTCAATGCTCTTATTTTTCAAAGGAGGGGAGCATCAAAATAAAAGAAAGTCAGACTTGGAGAGAGTCTTGGCTCTGTTTTCCTTCTCTTTCATTTATGAGTCATGTGACCTTAGAAAGTTACTTTTAATTGCCAGAGCCACTATTTCTTCAATATAAATGAACCCCAGTCTCACAAAGTATCCAAATTCATATTAGGTATCCCAGAAATATTAGCTGCAACTTGTAAAAAAGTAGTTCAACCATAAAAAAAAAAAAAGAAAAAAAAAAAAAGTTTGAGGTCCTGAATCAATATACCAATAATGCTAAGGAAACAATAAGTTTCTTTTCTAGTTCCAAAATGGAAACTACATTCTTGTCTTTAAGGTTAACCAAGATTCCTAGAACTTCCCCTTACGTTTTGGGTTTGGTAAAACACAAAATAAGAAACTCATAGTAGAAGGATGATCTTCACCTTCATACAGTTGGTATTGAGGTGGAATTCATCCTTTCAATCTCTCATTGGAGACCATCATAAACGATTAAGGAGTAGGAATTGCAGGCTTAATCTGACCCTCCAGGAACATGAATTTCATAACTGTGACTCTAAACTGAGGAGTCCAGGGTCAATTTTAAGAAAAAGATATCTACTTATTATGCAAAATGCAAAGTTGGGAAAGCCCAATGAAATCCAATTTGGGATGCTCTTCCAAAAGTATTTTCTAAAAGACACAGTTAACTCAATTTTACTCTTTCCTTAATAGTTTTTAAAATTTCATTGTTTTTGCCTTTCTATATTCTTAATTATATTTGACAGTCAAGAATCTAAAGAGCAGTGGATAGACAAATTACTACCAAATGCTACTGGGAAATAGATTTATAACTATGCTGAATATTTTCATTCTTGAAACTCTTGGCAACCATCAATTGCTTCACACATGATATCAATTAGAAGACAGAATAAGTGGCCTCACAAAATGCATGCTGGTTTCTGTGGATAGCATGCTAGCAAAAAAAAGAAAAACAAGATTAGCTCAAAATTAGTAAATGTGGCCTGGCAAGAGCCTCCAAATTGAGTATATTTTGCAACTTTAACACACATCACAGGACAGAACAGCAGCAGCTTCACAAATAATGAACACATACAAAAAAAGCTTGGAAAGGCTTAAACAAAACACAAAGATATATTACTACTGTCAAGGTTCACCAGACACTGAATATACCAGCAACTTGAGCTCAATCTTACCAACCTCCAGACCATGAGAAGTGTTTGTTAATAATCTACCCAGTTTATATTATGTTGTATTACAGCAACCTGAATGGATTTAGATATTTAGTAAAATACTTTGGGTAGTGGTTTGGATTGGGGGGGGGGGGATAGATTTCAACAATCCTAAATTGTCTCCTTTAAGTGTTGAAAGAAGTAACGAGAGCTTTAGAACTGAAAGGACAGGATATCATCTGTAGGAAGAAATTAAGTCACTGTCCTATATAATGTAAGCTTTAGGGAAAAGATTAAAAGCAAAAAATTACTTGAAACCTCCTTGATGGCACTATCTCCAACTGTGTATCAATTTTTCAGGAGCAAGCTCAACATTTAAAGAGCACCTATGTGGGCAGACATTTTTTTTTTCTTGAGTAATCTTTTATTTTCATATGAAGAACTAGAGGCTCAGAGGTTAGGTAAACTAACCAAAGGACAGGAAGCTAATAACTGGTAAGTCTCAGGGACAGTCCCACAAATGCCCCAAAACAAAGATTTTTCCTACTACATCAGGCTACATTTTTCCTATCTCCAGTACTAACTACAGTTAATGATAACTTATAGAAATGGAATGAGAAAAATTAGCACCAGACACTGAGAATTTCTTATGAGTTAATAAGCATCTATAGACAACAGAGCCGTGTAGTAATAGCAGGGGATGGGTGGAGAACACAATGGAATTATAGACACAGTAAGACAAAATGACCATTTGTTAGAGGGAAAAAGTTAATTTTGGAAAGAACTTGATGTCTGTTTGGAAAAAAATAACCAAAAGGAAATACTCCAAAATGGTAACCATGATCACTGCTTGGAGGTGAAAGTATAGAACTCTCTCTACTCACAAAGCTTCTATTAAAAACTCATTTCAAAATAAGGTTTAGAATTATTTATCATGAAGGCAAGATAATTATTAAAGTGACACTTCCTAATTCCAGATGACTAACTAAAGCAATAAAAAACAAAAGTCCTTGGTTATGTGTAGGTGTCCCCTGCTATAACAGCCCTCTGCTATGAAACCCTAACAACTTTGTCAACCACTGGGCTCATGGTCTAAAAGCATTGCCCTCAGCACACTGGTTCCTAAACAGTGACGATGCTCATCTCTAAGCAAACAAGTGTTTACCCAAAAGAACAGTAGGTTAGCCTCATACCAAGACCCTGAGTAAATAACCCCCTTCAAAGTTCTATTTCCCTCATCTATAAAATGGTGTTATAATCCTTATATTGCAGAATTAATGAGGAGCATAAACGGAAAATACTTAGCACAAGAACATGAGCTTATAATTGCTAGTACGGTCACTGCCTGCATTATATCATTATATTCATTATCGTATCAACCGTAATTGCCGTAAGCTAAGAAAATTCCACTTAGTCTCCTTCGTGAAAAGACTACAATTGTGTAAGTCTGTTTCACTGTGTCAAAAACTTTGGTTGGGTTGATAAATGATCTTTAACAAAATTATCAGATTTCCTCAAAATAGTTAAGATTCTCTCTGCTGGGTTGTAATTTGGGAAGCGGTCTAAAGTTCAGAAAATGTGTAGAGGCTCGAGTGTAACATCAATCCATCCTCCCCAAACTGATCACTAGGAAAGAACAGATCCTTTGTCAGTCTTAAAGCCAACAATTATTTTTGCTGGCTATGAAACTGCCACAAGCTTATGCCAATCTCTTCACCTCCTCTGCATCTAAGGCTCTCTAATCACAAAATTAAGAAGCCAATCTACTGAAGAGTTCTTGGAGCCTAACTTTGCCTTCTCTGTTAAAAAAAATAAATGAGAATAAAGGAAAAACGTAGAGTGGTTTTCCTTATCCTCTAGAGAACATCCACAGGTCCAGATGCTTCAAGACTCCTCTCTAGAAAGAATTTGGAAAATAGAAGATCTTGCTTCACTTCCCAAGCTAAAATCTCTGGGAATAAATACTCAAACATGCAATTAATTGAATCTAAACTTACATCCTTTTAACTACTATGGCTCAAACAACATTTTTCTTCAAAATGATCCTGAACAACTTTTATTTTTATTATTTTTTAAAGATTTTATTTATTTATTCATGAGAGACCAAACAGAGAGAGAGAGAGGCAGAGACACAGGCAGAGGAAGAAGCAGGCTCCATCCAGGAAGCCCGATGTGCGACTCAATCCCAGGACTCCAGGATCATGCCCTGACCTGAAGGCAGATGTTCAACCACTGAGCCACCTAGGTGTCCCCAGAACAATTTTAAAAAGCCTACCTCCGCTTGGCAGAGCGCGTGGAGGCCTTGGAGGACCAAGGCTGCGGGAGTAGCTTGATCAGGTTTGGTGCATTCATTCAACACCTGGGAAACGGCTGCCAACATATCTGCACCATGCTGATAGGGCCTATAAGCAATGTCAGAAACAAGATTCAAGCCAAGGAACACACCACCACTCCCAGGACTCTAGCCTAAACAAAAAGCATTAGCACATTGCTTTACCCTCATGCCCACTAAATGTTGACCCTCCAATACTGATGTACATTTTCTTCAAAGATTTGCATCATCATCATTCCTACCATGCCATAAGATTCATTTTTGATAAGGAAATATTATTCAAGAAAGAGGACCCTTGCTAACAAATCTTCTACCTAAACTGTAAATCCTATTGTCTGCATTGACAAAAATTCAAGACTGTAATAATAGTGGGAAGAACTCACTTGCCTCATTGAGATTATCAGTAAGTATAGAGCTATGCCTGCCTGCCGGTTGCTCTGGTATCAGCCACTGACTACAAAAGCAGGGATTGGAGATCAGAAGATAATTTATTACAGTAGTGATACTATGGTAGTTACCCCTATCACAATAACGATGCCAGTGATGATGATGATCATGATGATAAAAGTAATGATATGAATTATAAATGACTAAACACTCATCTCATGCCAGGCACTATGCTGGATTCACTCACTCCTCCTCCTCTTCCTCTCCTCTCTATTCCACATGTAATGTGCTATCCCCAGAATGATTTTAAGTTCTCAAAGAAATGCTCAGGTCCACCCTTGGCTTTCCTTACAACCCTCAGTGACATAATAGTTTTCTCTAACAAAATACCAACTGATGAAATTGCCTGGCTGGATTCTACTGTTTCACTGTCTGGCAAACAGAAATCATTTTTGCAAAACTGGAAAATTTTGGCAGATCTTGAGGTGGAACACTGAATTCAAAAGACTTTAACTCAATCTGATATTTAACTCCTCCTAAACCTCAGCTTTAAGCAGGTAAAATCAAAATGTTTGCTAATAATCCTTCATCTTTAAAATTTTTTCCATGCCAGTACTTCCAAAGCATCCACTCTCAGGTCTTGGGTTACATGTGTGTGACTTACAGAGTGAGGTTATATTTGCATTGTTAAAAGGCTGAAGCTTAGAAAGGAGGCAGACCTGCTAAGGTTTTGATACATCCTGATCCTAGCTTTGAAACAAGAATCATCTACGTTACCAGCTTCAGGATTAATCCCTAATTGACAACAGCAGAGTCACTTCCCTAATACTTTTCGTGTCTTCCTCAGCTCTAGAGCATACATGGGGATTCAAGATCTGGTCATCCCTGTAATAATTCCTGGTAATTAATTCCATGCAATGAGTCACAAAATAAGGCCTTCACTATTAAAATTCCTGATAAAAATCAGGCATAACATAGGGAAAATATAAGAAAGAATAGTTTGACTATAGTCCATTGCTTAGGTTTCAAAGATCTGTACAACAAAAAAATAGAAAACATAGTATCACATTTTTTATTATAATATTAAATTAGTAGCCAAGAAAGAATACAAACTTCCTATAAATTTAGATACAAGGCTAGATCTAAAATAAAAGGACATGCTTCCTTATAAAAGTTATTATTCAATGTGACCAAGTTTTATAATCAGAAAACTGGAAGTGAAAATTAATTTATTCTTACTCAAACATCCTCTGCCTATCTTTCCTACTTTCTTGTTTGCAATAAAAAAAAAAATTAGAGCAAAAGAATAACATGATACACATTCCTAAGCATGAAGCACATCTTACCTCTGCTTACATATGTCTCTGATCGATGCTGCTTTGGCAATGAGTTTTTCCCACTGGACTTCCTTGCCCACAGACAGAGAGGGCACATCAGACATGGCCATGAAACGCTGCAGTTCAGGATATACACGATCCTAAGAAGGCAATTTCATAAAAAAAAGGTAATTTCATAACTTGAGTTGAATAATCATTTTACATAGAATTTTTACCTCCAAATTTCACATTTGCATCACTAATTATATTGCATTTTTTCTAATCAGCAGAAAAGAATGCTTTTGTGATTGCTGGGGATTTTCTTACAGACCCATGTACTGTTCATTTCATAAGACAAGAAAAAGGTGGCTGAGTCTCACCCTAATTACAAAGGATCTAATCACATGTAATCATATTTCTATTGCTTTTTCCATGCAGATGGAGAAATAAATTCCAGAATTAAGGAAATAAGTTTTTTTCTATTCTCAATTTCTCTTTGAAAGTCAATCACAACTGACTGCATTACAGATCAAAAGCATCACACTAAACCAAAATTTCTCAATGCAATCACCGATGCTACTCCTTAACACTACTATATCAAAGCACTGTCACACACTGACAAAACTAATCTGCTTTGGTGAAAGGAATGTGTTTAATACACATGTGTGTATCTGAGCTTACCTGCTTTTCCCACAAAGATGTCAACAAGCGTAGAGTGACAGCTCTTAGTTGTGGAGTGGTTCCAAGAAGTTGGATCACTCGTAGAATTTGTCCTATACACACCTAGACAATATTGAAGAAATGTTGGTTGCACAAATGTAAATGTAGGTACTCCCAAGGTTATCAAAAGAATGTAAAAATCTCTTCTTATAGAATAAAGACAAAAATGGAAGCTAACTACAATATTACCTATCTTTACAGAGGTGGGGGATAGTTCTGAGGAGGGACTATCTAGCAATCCTGGTAGTCTAAGACCTAATCTCGGATAACAGCCAGTGGGAAAACTTGGCTATTAAATGATTTCAAATAATTCTTAAATACTATAATAATAATAATGTTGTTCTGGCCCAACAAGGGAAGTAGTGTTCACGGCAAAATTAAGGGCTTGAAATTTCATAATACCAAACAAAATTCAATGTATTATTCTTGCCTCACTCTCTTTTCATTCCCAAGTAAACTGGTTAATATACAAACCTTATGGACACCAAGTGAGGGTAAAGTATACAAGATGTCATTATATAATACAGGTTCCAGTGGTCTTCCCAACTTGAACATCAAAACTGGAATCAGATTGGGTACCTAAAATGAATTTTAAAAATGTCTTCATTATGCCTTGTAAAAGAAATCAATCTCTCATGCAATCATTATTTCGTTTTTCTCCAAAAGGAGAAAATAATAGGAAATATATGTAACTTTGAAGACTTAAAAAAATATTAGCTATTTCTTGTCAGTAATAATTTCATAGTAACACTAATATTTTCTCTCTTTTATAATAACCTGCCAAATACAAATCAAAAATGTTTTTCTTAAGCAAGTATGACATTAACTCCCAGCAATACAAAAGTAGCTAAAAAATATCCTACCCCAAAGAAGTTTCCAGTTTTAATGAAAAGGTAACACTAAGGATATATAAACAATAAAATAATTGTATAGTAAAATGTGTTATTCCAGTATGAAATAAGTAAAATTTGTTGTACTATAAGAGAGTGGTTAATGGACAAAAATATCTCTCCAGATGTCCACTTCTATCCCTATGCATAACACAATAAAGGGAGAAGAGCAATTTACTTATGGATCAAAAAACCTAGTATCGTGAAGAAGTAATATTTTCCAAATAAATCTATAGATTCAACACAATCCCATCAAAATTCTAGCTGGCTTACTTGTTAAAATTGAAAAATTGGTTCTAAAACTCATGTGGAAAATCAAGAGCCCAAATAACCAAAATAATCTTGAAAAAGAACAAAGTTTGAGATTTTCAAATTCAAACTTTACTACAAAGCTACAGTAATCAAGAGTTAGTTCCTGCATTAACAACTAAAAATACAGATCAATGAAATAGAACTCGGAATCTAAGAATAAATCCTTACGTTCATGTTCTATTGATTTTTTATAAATATGCCAAGAGTCTTCTTAAAAAATGGTGCTGGATTTCAACAACTAGATATCCACATAAGAAGAATGAATTTGGGCCCTTTCCTCACACACACATAGAAATGAACTCAAAATAAATTTTAGACCTAATTGGCAGGGCTAATACTATCAAACTCTTAAAGAAAATACAGTAGTTAATCTTTGTGGCCTTAGGCAAAGCCTTCTTAGATAAGAAGCTAAAAGCAAGCGCAACAAAAGAAAAAAATACATTTCATCAAATTAAAAGTACTTGTCTTTCAAAGGATGCTACAAAGAAATGAAAAGACAACCCACAGAATGGGGGAATATTTTTCACAAATCATCTAATAAGAGATTTGTGGGACGCCTGGGTGGCTGAGCAGTTGAGCATCTGCCTTCAGCCCAGGGCATGATCCTGGAATCTCAGGATCGAGTCCCCCACTGGGCTCGGTGCACGAGGCCTGCTTCTCTCTCTGCCTATGTCTCTGCCTCTCTCTCTCTGTGTCACTCATGAATAAATAAATAAAATCTGTAAAAAAAAAAAAAAAAAAAGAGAGAGAGAGAGAGAGAGATCTGTATCCAGAATATATAAAGAATTCTTATAATGCAAAATAAAAGGATAAATAACCAACTGTAAAGATCAAAGGATCCAAAGAAGATAAACAAATGGCTATAAAGATGGGGATATTCAACCATCATTAGCCATGACATAATTGCAAATCAAAATCAGAATAACATATCACTTAAATCCAAAAGGATCTATAATAAAAAAAGAAAGACAATAGCAAGTGTAGGCAAGGATATGGAGAAAATGGGACCATCATACACTCCTGGAAGGAATATAAAATGGTGCAGCCCCTTCAAAAAACAGTCCGGCAGTTTATCAAATGGTTGAACAAAATTCCCATATGATCTCACAATTGTACTTCTAGGTATCTACCCAAGAGAAATGAAAACATATCCACACAAAAAACTCATACGTCAATGTTCAGAGCAACATAATTCACAATAGCCACACAGCAGAATCAACCCGAATGTCTATCAATTGATGAACTGATAAATAAAATGTAGTATAGCCATACAATGGCAATATTATTCAGCCATATAAAGGAAAGGGAATTAACATGGACAAACCATGCAAACATCATGTCAGGTGAAAGAAACCAGTCACAAAAGACCACAAATTATATGATTCCATTTACATGAAATGTCCAGAATAGATAAATCTACAGAGACAGAAAGTAATTGCTTAAGATCGGAGAGGTGTAGAGGGAATTCAGGAGTGACTGCTAATGGGTACAAAGTTTCTTTTGGGGTTGATGAAAATATTCTCAAATTATTTGTAATGATGTTTGCACAACTCTTTGAATATACTAAAAGTCACTGAATTGTACACTTTGAATGGATGAATATACAGCATGTATATAGCATAAAGCATACGAATTATACATTAATAAAGCTATTTTTAAAAGTTCATTTCAAAATAAGTGAATACTTACTATGAGCCTATTGATAACACGATGTAGCACCAAAAAAATTTTATTTTCCTTCCAGTGCGTTTCACACTTTTGTTGTCCAGAATGTTAAATTTCCTCTATCTGCTATAATTTTAGAAAGCCTGCTCCTTCTAAGCTTAGGAAGACATTTACTTTAATTCACTTTCCAGAAGGAAAAAATCCTCTACTAACGTACTAACCAAAATGTAGCAGTTAAACATTAATTCATTAATGAGCTTGACCATGATATATCATGGCAACGTTTGGAGCCACACATGTAATGGCTATAGACTCACAAGACACAGCCAGAATTGATGTTTTTAACAACTGC
This sequence comes from Canis aureus, assembly GCF_053574225.1. Lineage (NCBI taxonomy): Eukaryota > Metazoa > Chordata > Mammalia > Carnivora > Canidae > Canis > Canis aureus. Next base: position 41,972,677 of record NC_135620.1, on the reverse strand, counting down.
TGGGACTCTATTTAGAACAGAAGTTCCATCACAGTACCTTGAGCAAATGAAGGGAGACAAATTTTTGAATTGGCTTCTTATTCCCCATTTTAATTAAAAACAAAAGGTTATCTTAGATTGCATTGCACAAGTCTCAATTACCCCTTCTGGTACGATTTCTACTAAGACACTTTGACAGATTCTTAGTTCTGGGAAGGCAATCAGTACATTTACTGACATTTTATAAAATAGTGTATTTAACTGTAAGGGTTTTAAACAACTGTTTTAATTAGATTGTCAGAAAAGAAATAAAGTGCTCTATTTATGTTGAAGAGTATAGTTTTTTTACAAGCCTCAGACTTAAAGAAGTATGTATGGGTATTTCTTTTTTTCTGGTGAGTTCAGAAATGAAAAAACCTAATGGGAAAGTTTTACTGTAAACAATCTTAATACAGTTCCATGGGTATTACATCCCAAATTAAAGCCTCAAAAGTCAATGGAAAAAACAAAATAGGTGTTATTTAATTAGAAAAACACAAATACAGATATATATGTGTGTGGAAAATATTTTTTTGCATAAAGTAATTTTTCTAATGAAATAACATATGTGTAGGGATTGAATTACTTGAGATGTAATTATAAGCTCTTGAATCCTCTGCTTGAGCATTCTACTCTCTGGAGACAGAAAGAGAATGAAGGCTCTGTCTTTAAATCTAAAATAAGTTGGATAAAGTGCCTTATAATTCAGTCTCAAGATTTCTTGGTTTCAGAAAATTCTATTCCTTTGCATCCCTCGTTCCAATAGAACTCAAGCCAATGATAAACAACTGATTTAGAATGATGGGAGGGATGCCTGGTTGGCTCAAATTAAGGTGACAAAACCTTGAATTTGGCTCAGGTCACGAGCTCAGGGTTGTGAGATCAAGCCCCGCATCGGGCTCCCCATGGGGCATAGAGTCTGCTTAAGATTCTCTCTCTCCCTCTCCCTCTGCCCTCAACCTTCTTTACTCTTTAAAAAAAAAAAAAAAAAAAAAAAAGTTTAGAATGATGGGATTATTAAGGAGCCCCCATGATACTATTAGCAGATTCCTCAGAAATCTTATAGGTCAGAAGGGGATGCAGGATAACATATTCAAAGTGTTAAAAAAAATATATATATATATATATATATGTATATATATATATATATATATTCACAAACAGAACTACTATAGCCAGCAAAACTTTCTTTCAAAAATGAAAGAGAAGTATTTTTTCAAATAAAAGCTGAGGGAGTTCACCCATCAGACCTTCCTTTCAAGAAATGTGAAAAGGAAACCCTTCAAGTTGAAATTAAAGGATAATAGCAACACAAAAGCATATCAAAGTATAATTCAGTGATAAAGGTAAATAAATATTTTTTTAAAAATAAGGGGAGGGCGCCTGGGTGGCTCAGTCAGTTAGGTGTCTGCCTTCAGTTCATGTCATGATCCCAGGGTCATGCTGAGCAGACAGCCTCCTTCTCTCTCTCCCTCTGCCAGCTGCTCCCCCTCCTTGTGCTCTCTGTCAAATAAATAAAGAAATCTTTAAAAGTATTTTTAAAAATAAAGGTAGGTAATAAATAGAAAAACACAGAATACTGTAATGATAGTGCATAAAACACTTTAAATTCTAGTATAGGAGTTAAAAGACCAATGTATAAATGACTATTACTATAAAAATATGTTAATGGATACACAATATAAAAACCTGTAATTTGTACCAATAATAACCAAGTGTGGGGAGAATAAAAGAGTTTTTTAATGCAACAGCAGTTAAGTTGCTATCAGCTTATAATACACTGTTATAAGATGTTTTCTATAAGCCCATGGTAACCACAAAGAAAATACTTAGAGAAGATACACAAAAAATAATGAGTAAGGAATCAAAGCATTTCCCTACAAAAAAAAATAATAATAATGATGATGAAACACAAAGTAAGATACAATAGAGGAAATAAGAGGCAAAAACCTGCAAGACTAGGGCACCTGAGTGGCTCAGTCAGATAAGCTCAAGTCATTTGGTTTTGGTTCAAGTCATGATCTCAGAGTCCTGGGACCAAACCCCACATTGAGCTCCACGTTCAGCAGGGAGTCTGCTTGAAGATTCTCCTCTCTGCCTCTCCTCGCACTTGCTCTCACTCTCTCAAAAAAATAAATCTTTTTTTTAAAAAATAGCTGTAAGACTGATAGAAAATAATGAACAAAATGGGAATATTGGGTCCTTCTCTATGTATAATTGCAAAGAACTGAAATCAGGATTTGGGAGAGGTACTTGCACTCTCATGCTGACTGCAGCATTATTCACAATAGCCAAGAGATAGAAACAACCTAAATATCTATCAACAGGTGAAAAGAGAAAGAAACTGTGGTCTATACATAACAATGAAATATTACTTAGCCTTAAGAGAAAGGAAATCCTGTAACATACTACAGCATGGATGAATCTTGAGGACATTATACTCGAAACAAGCCAATCACAGACAAATACTGCGTGACTCCACATTTGTAACAGGTATCCAAAGTAGGCAGTCTTAGAAGAATATAGAATGGTGACTGCTGGGGGGCTGAGGGGAAGGGGAAACAAGGAGCTACTATCCAGTGAGTATAGAGATTCAGTCTTGCAAGAGGAAAATTTATACACAATACTGTACCTTAAACCCAAAATTCTGCTAAGAAGTATATTTCATATGTGGTTTTGTACCATAATTTTAAAAAAGAATCAAGGGGTTGTTTTTTAAGAGTCTTTGTCGAGTTCTATTGGTTGAACAACTTTATTTATTTTGGGTAGGGGGAGGGACAGGAAGAGGAGGAGAGAGAGAGAGAATCTCAAGAGGATTCTACACTCAATGCAGAGCCTGACACAGGGGTTCAAACTAACAGCCCTGAGATCATGACCTGAGCCAAAATCAAGAGTCAGACGCTAACCAACAGAGCCACCCAGACACCCCTGAACAATTTTATTTTACAGATGATGGAAGTGAGGCCCAGAGGGATGACAAAGCCAGTTAGTGGAGTACATGTCCCAGTCCACTCCTCCATTCTACTTGGCAGAGTGAAAGCAGAGATTCCAGACCATCTATAACAGGATAAACAGCTATCAAGTAAGACTTCTCCCTGTGATTATACAAAACATACAAGAAAAAGCAAGCAGGAGAGACATAAATCAGCATCTCCCTGGAGTCAATCATATAAAGAACAGAATATAAAAATTTAACTCTAGATTTCATGAAAAACATCTATGTTGGCAATATTTTATGGGGTTATACAGAAAGTGCTTTGCTATTTATCTTAGTCATCAGATGAAAGAATATATAATTAATGTTTACAACTCTCCCTCTTTTTTAAATGAATGAGAGCTCATATTTTATCACTATATAAAAGATACAGTAATAAATTAATATCCACAGAAATAAGGACACTAGTGAAAAGAAATAATTAAAGACATGGTCATCTAGTAGAAGAGGCAAAAATCCAAAGCATTATCAGGTTTTCTTTAACTTTTCAGACTTCGGTTGTATGAAACTAGACCTGAACTACACAGGTACATTCCTAGTTCATATTTCATTTATGTCCTTCAGTGAGATAAATGCTGAAATATCTTTGCATAAGATTTTGCCCTTGAAAAACATGAAAGTAAATTCATATGCAAGTATATTTGCCATTTATAAAACAGTGGAAGAAAACAGTATGCATTAATTTAGAAATAAAAAACTACATTTTTATACATTCAATGAATGAATCGTACATACAAAGAGAAGCATAAATGCATTAATAATTTTAACATTGAAGAAAATTTTAAAAAATTATTCTCACCAAAAAAAAGGGCATAATGCCTTAAACATTAGTTAATTCTACCTTCCTCACTTAACTTGACATAACTACTTATGGTTTCGGCTTATTATTTAAGTAATACCTTGAAGAGCTCGCTTCGGCAGCACATTTACAAATACCTTGGAAAGCAGTCCATTGACAAAGTGCTGAAAAGCTAATAATTTCTTTCACTGATAAGGAAACTGCAGGCATGCAGTAACATCAAAGAAATGTAAACATACAATGTTCTTCTTCTTTGATTTAAATTATATTTATATAAAACATAATTGATAAGTAGTCCCAGGTCTGAAATGTAAACTTTCAGAGTCAAACAAGGTCAAGGGAAGAAAGATGTCTAGAATAGAAAGCCCCCACTGGGCAACCTTCTATTTGCGATTCACTCTAGCCTTATTCCAGTCCAGACTAAGCATCTGATCTATACTGACTCCTCTAATACTAGCAGCTAACATCTATTGGACAGTTACTGTGAACACTCTCCTAAATACTTACAGAAAATCATGATTATCACAGTGTTTCAAATGACAAAACTGAAGCTCGTGAAGGCCAAACAATTTGCCCAAGCTAAAAGAGCTGGCACATGCCAGAGTTAAGATTGGACCAAACAATTGACCTCCAAAGCCCATGTACTTGCCACTCTGCCTACCATACTTCTGGTTCCCAGGATACCATAAATGCTTTCAGAATGCATACACTGGGGCACCTGGGTGGCTCAGTGCTTGAGCATCTGCCTTTGGCTCAGGTCATGATCCCAGGGTCCTGGGATATCATATAGCCATATCAGGCTCACTGCAGAGAGCCTCCTTCTCCCTCTGCCTATGTCTCTGTGTCTCTTATGAATAAATAATTAAAATCTTAAAAAAAAAAAAGAATGCATCAATTACTCCTAATTTGCTCTGATTCCATTCAGCAAGATGGATCTTAAAATAGTGTTACAGGGGATCCCTGGGTGGCGCAGCGGTTTGGCGCCTGCCTTTGGCCCAGGGCGCGATCCTGGAGACCCGGGATCGAGTCCCACATCGGGCTTCCGGTGCATGGAGCCTGCTTCTCCCTCTGCCTGTGTCTCTGCCTCTCTCTCTCTCTCTCTGTGACTATCATAAATAAATAAGTAAAATTAAAAAAATATAAAAAATAAATAAATAAATAAATAAAATAGTGTTACAGTTATATGATTCTGTAAATAATTATTTAAGATAAAACACTTGCAAAGAGAAGTACTTAAGGAGAGTATTCTGACCAAATTAATAGAGATTTAGAAAATACTAAGTAAATGTTACCAGCATATCAAAATGTTACCAGGACATCCATTGAATTTGAGGTAAGAAGTTCCAGCACATAGAAAATCAGGTGAACAGCACAGAAGCTCCAAGTATGGAAAAACAGGAGAAATACCGCTAGACTAAAATAAGGTAAAGTCAAGTATCAAATCACCTGAGGAGTCTCCTTAGCCATCTGAATCTTCATTATCTCTCAGAGTCAGAAACAATTTCTATTTTTAGAAAATGGCATAAGAAAAATTATAAAGTAATGGTTAGCCACATAATTAACACGCAACCACCAGTGGGAGAAAGAACTAAAACCAACATTAATTTTTTCGATTGCTAACATTTTGACACTTGCTATAAATGGTAAGTATAATGATCGAATTCCTGTAAGCATAAAATTTCCTCCCTGAAAAAAGTAGGTTTTATATTTTTATCACGATGAGACCTAAATCTTTAGTGGCTGACTGGCAGGACACAAGTTAAAAGCCAATGTCCTTCAGGTATAATGTATGTATTTTTCCTTTCAATCAGGTACAGTCAATCTCTATTATTGGGTATGTCACTGTGTACATCAGAATTGAGAGGAGGAGGGATGCTTGGGTGGCTCAGTGGTTGAGCATCTGCCTTTGGTTCAGGGCATGACCCAGGAGTTCCAAGATTGGGTCCCATATCAGGCTCCCTGCACGGAGCCAACTTCTCACTCTGCCTGTGTCTCTGCCTCTCTTTCTCTGTGTCTCTCATGAATAAATAAGTAAAATCTTAAAAAGAAAAAAAAAGAATTGGGAGGAGGAGTTTGAATGCCCTCCAACAATGGGATATAACTAAATATAGCTCAGCTAGTAAGCACTTGTGTAGTAAAAATAGTCAATACTTCTGGATTAAAATAGTAAATTGCTCAAAGAACCCAAAGCTATGAAAGTCAGGTCAATTTACTGGGATATGAAAAACTATGCTAGACTGACTATAGTTGATGTGGAGCCAATCCATACTACATTTGAGAAAAAATGATTACATGGCTAACACGAGTTGGCTGAATATAAAGTATGATTCCAATATTCACTCTTCTTCGATGACAAAAAATCCTTTGAAGATTAAGTAAGTGGTAAATATCTTAATACTGTGAATTTTATAAGGTCCTCGTCTCAAATAAAAGGCTGACCATTAAATGGGGTCTGCATGAATAATGGTAAACAAATGATCTTATTAGGATGCTTTATTAGCCAAGAAGATTAACACCCAGGATGAAGTGAAATTAATGAAAGAAGCCAGTAACATTAAAAAGGATTGATGTAAATTTCTTGCAACAATGAATAAGAAGACTGATTCCATTGCTTGGAGTAGATGGTATACCATTAAGGAATGAAAGAAAACAGATTTAGTAAACTCCTATTGTGCATGATCTGTGGATTAAGGAATATCATTAGGCTAGAAAGATAAAATGAATGTAAGGAAAAGGACACTGACAATGACATTCATGATAGAAGCAGAAGGTGCAAACCAATAGGATAAAAAAAGATTAATCCATGAATGGTGATAGAAAAACTGGATTAATGAGAAGGAATCCTAACATATTACCATGCAAGAAAAAAAAACTCCAATGGATCAAGAATTAAAATCAGAGAGAATTAATCTTTTAAGAAACTAGAATGGTAAGTGAATATTTACCTGCTCTCTAGAAAGGAAAGAGCTCACTAAGGGTTAAACAATGAAAACTACTAAGTAAAGATGGATACACTTTAAGAAGAAGAATATTCAGAAAATACTTGTGCACAGAAGAGTTAATGTAGCAAACCTGAGACTGCCATCCTTAATAGACTTGATTGCAAAGTTGGCCTCCAGGTGGGATCCTGGAAAGTGGATTTTCTATGGGTTCCTACCATTCTTTACTGATATGGCCATGTCTAAACATGTGTACAAATAAACAAAACATGGTTCCTACACTAATCAGCCCCAATAAAAACCTTGGGCACAGAGTCTCTAACAAGTTTCTCTAGTAGACAATACTTTACACATGTTGTCATAATTCATTGCCAGAGGAATAAAGTGCATTCTGGGAGACCCCCCTGGGAGAGGACCCCTGTAAGAAGTAAGCTTGTACCTAGTTGCCCCTGGACTTTATCCAATGAATCTTTTCCCTTGCACATTTTGCTTTTTTCCCATTTGCTATAATAAATCATAGTCATAGTTGCAACTATATCTTGAGTCCAGTGGTCCTTCTAGCAAATCACTGAATTCAGGGGTAGTGTTATAGACCCTTGACCCTGAATCATCTTATATTTTGCTAAAAAAAACAAAAACAAAAATAAAAACAAAAAACCTAGCAATTTAAAAATATGTTATGTAGATTTTTTAAAAGAATAACTTCTAGAGTATTCCAAATATCAATAGTAGGAGTAAACTTTCCTATGCATTATACACCTACCAATCAAAAATATTTGAGGGTCAACTCCATGGTGGGTGCTGTGTTAAGCTTTAATGATACATCAAAGAAAAGTCAGCCCCTGCTCTCAAAGAGTTTACTGTCAAGGAACTAACAATTAGAATCATAAACATCATTGACTGAATTAGCCAAACTCAACTCTGAAGATTTGAAGTACAGAAAATGGTTTCTATGGACAGAAATTAAGATATAAGAACAAGAAAACAATTCAAGACAGCCTTTGGTAAGTGTAAAGTACTACGAGTGTAACAATGACTGCTTTTCCTTTTTCAGAGGAAGGACAAGATTCTAGAGCTGGGCTGCCTGATATAGTAGCCACAAGCCACATGTGGCTATTAAATTTGAATTTAAACTAATGAAAATTAAATAAAACTCCAGTTCCTCAGCTACACTAACCAAATTTCAAATGCTCAATAGTCGTCCATGGCTAGTAGCTACCATAGGGGATAGCACATATTATAGAACATTTCAGAAAGTTCTACTGAACAAGGCTGTTCTGAAGGGCTGAGGGGCACAAGAATACCTCAGACGTTTGCTACCACATTATCTATAATGGCAAAAAGAACACAGGGACAACTTAAATGTCTGTCCATGTGGAAATAGGTACACACATTAAGCTTTAGATATTAAAAGAAAAAAAAACCTGTTGATACACTGCCCTTCAACACTCATAAAATAGATCTGTATAACTATCATGGAAAAATGGCTCTAACATTCTAATAACAGAAAAACACAAACTGCAAAGGAACTTATTTTTTTTTTTTTTTTTTTGGAGAGAGAGAGTGGGATAAAGAATGCAGGTGCACAAGCAGAGGGTAGAGGAGAGAGAGAAGCTGACTCCACGCTGAGCATGGAGCCCAACACAGAACCCTAAGATCATGACCTGAGCCAAAATCAAGAGTTGGATGCTCAACCCACTGAGCCAGCCAAGTGCCCCTGCAAAGGATCATTTACAAAACACAATGCCTTTGTGCGCATATTTTAGGGGGAAGAGGTAGATTAAGATAAGTATGTTTGTGGGGCACCTGGGTGGCTCAGTGGTTAAGTGTCTGCCATTGGCTCAGGGCATGATCCCAGGATCCCGGAATCGAGTCCTCCATCGGGCTCCCCCCCAGGGAGCCTGCTTCTCCCTCTGCCTATGTCTCTGCCTTTCTCTGTCTCTACTGAATAAATGAATAAATCAAAAAAAGAAAAAAAAAGATAAATGTGTTTGCTTGTGAGTATAATATATACTAAACTATATTGTTTGGATATTTTCCATATGACTATTCTATATTACTTTAGTTAAAAAAAAAAAGAGGATATTTTACTAAAAGTATTTAGAGCAATGCTTCAGTATGTGATGGAACCAAACTGGATGGTAAATGACCAGCAGGTACAGGACTAGTAAAAAAGGTGGAAATGAGTGTGGTGATAGTAGGACCCAGTAGAGGCTCACCGGAGGAATGAGGGTAAATTTCCCACCTGAAGAAGACACTTGATGTCAGGGAACCAAATTTGATCACGCTCCTCCCACTGCCTTCTTGCTCAGCTTAGTTTTCAAGGCACAAAGCAAATCCTTTCTCTTGCTCACTGAACCTTGTATATGTTCCTCTGTTTTCAAAATGAGAGTTCAACTATTTATGAACTAACTATGAAAACTATTGTTTTATAGCTATAAAAAATATTTAAAGCCAACTGAGTCATTCGCACTTTCTCAGTAAAGAATATTCCAAATACTGTTTGTCACTGTATCTTTGGGCACAACTTCATTTCAGTACAGTTTGAGTAATAGTTACTCCTTCTCACATTTGTTGCCCACACTAGCCTGGGAATGCCTTGCAGGCAGCTACACTATTTCTATTCTTTATACTATTAGCCCAAAACATACATATAACAAATACTCAGTAAACACGAGTGGGATGAAACTCAAGACTAGCTGAAGAAAGAAGACAAGTTAACAGAGTTTAAGTTTTGAGGACTGGCTACCTTCACACACACACACAGCTTCCTGACATAGCCTCACCTGCTGAGCACCTCTCTGAATATTCCATTTTAAGAATTATTGTTCTTAATTATTTTAGGTTTCTATCCCACTGCAGAAACTGTAAGGCTATTTTTAGCCAAGTAAAATCAATGAAAAGAGTATTTGTGGGACACTTGGTGGCTCAGTGGTTGAGCGTTTGCCTTCACCTCAGGGCATGATCCTGGGGTCCTGGGACCGATTCCTGCATCAGGCGACCTGTAGGGAGCCTGCTTCTTCCTCTGTGTCTCTGCCTCTCTCTGTGTATCTCTCATGAATAGATAAATAAAATCTTTTTTTAAAAAAGTATTTGTCAGTACATATTTACATATATATCAAATAAATGAGCATTGGGATATCTTTATAGTACCTCTATACTATTCAACACAGTAGCCACTAGCCACATGTGTCTACTGAGCATTTAAAATGAGATGTGCTATAAGGTTAAAATATATACCAAATTCGGAATGTTTAATACAAATATATATAGATGAAATATTGCATTAATTGTTACATATTAAAATACATATTATATATTAAATTTATGTTTCATATTATACATTAAAATAATATTTCAGATATATTGAATTAAAATTTTAAAATTAATTTCATCTATTTATTTTCACTTTTTTTTTTAAGATTT